>NC_073745.1:335306785-335655408 GCF_029784135.1 Toxorhynchites rutilus septentrionalis | reverse complement strand
GAAAGAGAAAGAGAAAGAGAAAGAGAAAGAGAAAGAGAAAGAGAAAGAGAAAGAGAAAGAGAAAGAGAAAGAGAAAGAGAAAGAGAAAGAGAAAGAGAAAGAGAAAGAGAAAGAGAAAGAGAAAGAGAAAGAGAAAGAGAAAGAGAAAGAGAAAGAGAAAGAGAAAGAGAAACGAGAGATAAGCGAAAGAAACGAATAAAATGAGAGACCCGAGAAACTGAAAAAATCAAAAACCGAGAATGAGATTGCTTCTAGAGCACGACCGCATTGTTGACGAAGGACTACGAAACTATATTATTCAATTTCTCGTGTTTATCACTTCCGTGGTTTTGTAGAAGCATCTGAAGATGGTTGACTTTTAATTCATTCCTGCCCTTGAATGCACATTACACAAGCTGACCTTGCAATTTGCTTCCGTTTGCCAATGATCGCAAAGTACTGAGTATACATCCCGAAGGAATTTTTTTTTTCTTTTTCTTTGTGTTACAGAGGCACATTATGAAATTTCAATAAGATGATTAAAATCAATTCTCTTCGTAGTTTTAGGATGAAATTACATACACATACATGATATGTGCTCGGTAACCGCTAGCGATGGATGTGAAGCTGTTGACTGCTTGTTGGTATTGAGCATAAAAATTGTGCTTCGCCGCTATATTAATTGCTCGTTCTTGAAGGCATGGGTAGGAAAGCTAAAAAATACATGGATTTTTCAGTTTAACGCGTTTAAGGATTACGAAATCTGTATGTGTAGTAAATCAAACAATTCTCAGAATTCTCGATTCTATTGGTTCACAGCTACTAATCAAAATTAATACTGTGGCATGTTATCTGATTTGACACTCTTACTGGAAGACTTGATCAGTCCCTTGTAAAATAGTGGCTTGTCATCGTTTGCGAAAAAAAAACCTACACTTCTCTGATACCATCGGCTGCCATTTGAATAATGATGAAGTGCTTCTGAAGAATGGTTCTCAGCGATGCCATTTGAGATTTTACATGAAGAGTGCTGTAGTTCTCGGGCAATGTCAAACCTAATTCGACCCAAAAGACCAACTACTTTTTGCTGCTGATCTGCAGATTGGTGATTTATCGTACTGTTAATGCCATTTGGAACCGGAGCTTCTGAGCAAGGACACTGTGATGTGGTGGGTTATTTTTTGTTCAACGTAGTAGTTAAGAGGACACCTTTTGACTAAAAACAATAATTGAACAAAATTGGGGCAAAAGTAAAAAAGACCTTATTGAAACAGGCTCTCATGAAGTTGAAAGAACATACAGCAAGAAACAGAATCGAATAGTTTTTAGTTTGGAAAGTGATTTCTGAGAAAAAAATAATTTTAGAAGTGCTGTTGCACTTTTTCATATATCTGCAGTTATAGTATATGATTCGATGGGAATCATGAGTGGTTCACAATAACTTTTCAACATCGATATCATATCTGAGAAGTGCAACCAATATTGACCCAAAATAATGAAGCATAAACGTCAGCATTTTTTTTTTATTGAACTCCGGTCACTATTGACTAACTAGTTGCACACTAGCGTGTGTGCCCTCTGCGCAAACGGGGGTAAGTTCTCTTACGTACGTTTCTACGTGAATACCACTGAAATGAAGCGAAAAAACAATAATAAAAAAGTCGGAGCGAAAAACCTTGCGCTCGAAGGGCGATAAAGGCCACAGAGCCACAGACGACAGCAGCAGCAGCAGCAGCACTGAATGTGCCCCTCCACTGCGCCACCTCACCTAGCTACTCTCCATACGACCGAGGTCTACTGTTGCTGCTGGTGCCCTGCCTGCCATTTAGTAGTGGATTTGTGCGCTTCACGTGAACGATGACGACGTGCAGACATAAACACTTCACCAATATAACCCCTCGCTTTTTTGGATTGTAGCCACACACAACACAGCGCCGAGTTGCCGTCGACCTACAACAGCAGCATTCGTATGATGGCCAGCCTCTTCGCGGCCCTTTATCTCGACCTGAAGCTCTGAAAAGATAACGTATACTTCGACTTCTCCGTCCTTGGGTCTCTCTCTCGCCTTCGCACCACCCTGGATAACCCAGAAAACGTAACTTGCGCGCTGCCGGGAATCGGTCGGTGGCCACATCCCCCTATGCTATGCTAACTCTGCGCAGCGAATTCATCATCCGAGAGGCGGAATGCGAGAGAAGGAGGATGAGGAGGAGGCTGCCGCTAACTGTATTACAAATCACCAATCCAAACGAGCGGAGAGCTTAAGCGCGCGTGTGTCGGTGTGCGCGTTTCTAAAATGTGTGAAACGCGCGTGAAGAAGCGAAAATCGGCCGTCAGACTCCACTCGATATTAGCGGCGGCAGCGGCAGCGGCGGAAAAAAAACGAGGGTAGCAATAATACTGAAATGAAGCAAAAATCTGCAAATCGCAAACGAGCAAAGCGTACACACCGAATGGTGAATAGCTAAATAGCTGAGACTGAGAGACGTGCGCTGGACTAAATTTTTCAAGGCACGGTGACGGAGGGGTGGTGGTTGAAGCGACAAGAGGGCCATACAGGGGGGTGAGGGAGGGAGGTAGGGGGTCGCACAGCGCACAGGTAAGTCGATATAGATAACCTTTATTTTTATTTACGGACCAATTACGGCGCGCGAGTACGAACGGCTCCCTGCGTTGTGTGCGCTGCGGTTAAGCTTGGAGAACGATATGCCTTCTCGACGGAGAGTCGGAGTCGGAGACGAAGCCGGCGGCTTCGCTACAGCCCACAGTGCGCGAGTATACACGTACGCTAAAATCATAAAATAAAATCTTACGGTCCTCCGGTACGCGGAATGTGCGAGGAATCGATCTTCACCCCGAACCTTACTCTCGGAACGGATAGCATTCGGCGGGATGATCTTTGCTGGTGTTGTTGTTTTTGTTGTGCTGCGAAACTTGAAGTCAACTATCCTTAACCCTTCCGAGGAGGGCGGAGTCGCGGGGGTGTAATAGCGTACAACAAGTTTTGCGGTACAGCACTGTATTATAATTGTAGCCTTCTGGGCTGCGCGCAAAGCTCGGCCAATCGCTGGAACGAGGTTGGAAATGTGCGTTTATGGGTGTACCAACTGATCACGTCTTGGCCACAACTCGATCTTGCCCGGTTGTGATTTCCGCGATTAGGAATTTCACGATATTCGGCTCAGTTTTTGAATTCCGCTCAGTTCATTGATCAATTAATCCGGGAACCTATTTGCAATTCACAGCTCGAACTCACTTCCTTGTTGCGGCACTTCGTGCATCAGACACCATTGGAGAGAAGAGTATCAGAGACCACTCTTCGCAGAATCCTCGAGATCAATATTTATATTATTCTTGCTAATATCATAAGTGCACCGCCGCCGCAGTCCGGGAATTTGTTCGTGACCTTCTTTGCCACCACAGTAACAAATTGAGACATTCCGGCGAATCGACCGTGGCGGCCAGCCGAAATGGTCTTCGTTACTTCGTTATAAATTACCATAAGGCCGCCCGCCGCCACCAACAACTGCACCAGAACTTCGCTGCTGCAGTCCAGCGCTCACTTTCTGTGTGTGGGTGCACTCACCTTCCCCAAAAACGGCGAAGTTCTCGCGCATCACTTCCAGATGGTATAAAACACATCGAAACCCACCACCACAGGGGGGCCGGGTGGTAGGAACGACACGACCAAATTCGGACTAATTTATTGTCGCAGTTGTTCACTTTTAGTTTCGAAGATGATCAAGTCAAGCGAAGCCAAGCCAAGCGACCAGAAGTAGTAGTTTCTTCTCGACCTTGTATCGAATCGTGTGTGTGATTTTTTTTTGTTTGGTTTGTCATCCGATCCCGCGAGACCACCACCGTCATTTGGCTCGTGCCTAGTTCGAGCGGGGTGTGCGCGAACATTTTTTTGTTTGCGGTTGTTTCGCATAATTCTCAGAAGAAGAGGTGTTTTGTCGTGGTTGTCATTTCTCACTAGCGATTTCATAATTTATCGTTCCATTGAAAAGATATTGGTTTGGCTCAATCAGTGATTCATTGAAAACTAAAAATTTGAAATCAAATTTCCATACTTCTGAATTTTAAGTTTTCTAAATTCTTGATTATACGTATTTTAGAATTTGTTGTAATTTTTTATTCTCATTTTCAATTTTTGAAATCCTTATTTTTTATTATGGTAAATTTTTCAACATTATGTATTTTTCTTTTTTTAATTATACATTATTTTAACTCTTGAATTCTCTTAGTTCACAATGTTTTGGATTATTTTGTTTATAAATATAATTTATTTTCAATTCTATGAAATATCAATTGTTAGAATTTTCGAAATTGTTAGTTTTTATTATGCTAAACATTTTAATTTTTCCAATTTTCTTTTTTTTTTTGAATTTTGAATTTACTAAACTTTCAATCTTATCAATTTTCAGTGTTGTCGTTGATCATATGAATTTCTAATAATCTGCTTTTCAATTTGCCAAAATTTCAAAATCTTCAATTGATTATTTAAAACTTCCAACAGAATTTGATCGATCATTTGATTTTTTTTTTCAAATGTTATTTTTTAAATTTTCACATGATTCACAATACGTATTTCAAATTCAAATCGATCCAAATTTTCTGTCATAATCAATGTTTTAAATTTCATGTTTTCGGAATTTTCTGTGTCTGAATGTACCGATTTTTGTTCGAGTTTTTGCTTGTAATACTTTTTCCAAATTCTCTAAATTTATAATTTTCCGAACTAAATCTGAAGTTTTGAATTTTCGAATTTGCGAGTTTTTGAGCTTTAAATTCTTGAAATTTCTATCGCTTGAATTTTCAACTTTCTAAAATTTCTGAAACTTCAACTGAATTTTCTCACTCTTCCACATAATTTTTGAATTTTAAATTTTATATATTCTTTTGAAATTTGTGGAATTAAAAAATGTTTTGAATTTTAAATTTTCTGATTTTATTTTTAACTGTTTCTATTTCTAGATTTTCCGGATTTACAATGTTCTCAATTTTTAATTTCCTCTATTTTCGAATTCTTGAATTTGTAATTTATTTCCACCAATAATAGTCCCACCACGGATGAACCTCATTGGTTACGATATCGCCATTGCGCAGAGCTTTTTGTAAATATTTGAATAGGCGATTTTTTTCAATTCTTGAGTTTAAAAATTTCGAATTTCCCATCGTCTGAATTTCCAATTCTCTGAATTTTCAACTGACTGATTTCTGAATTTGCAACAGAATTTTCTAAATTTCATGAATTTGTTTTTCAACTGAATTTTACACATCATTTTCTGAATTTTCCAGTTTTAAATTTTTTAATGCCAGAATTTTTAATTTTTTTCCTGGAGTTTGAAAAGTTCTGAATTTTCTGACTTTTTAGATTTTTGAATTGAATTGAAAAATGAAAGCTTTGTTCTTATTCTTCTGAATCTTCAACAATTTTTTTTTATTTTCGAATTTGCGAATTTTTAAGTTTCATTTTTATTTGGATTTTCAATTTTCTAAATTTTTTGAATTGTTTTTTTTCGACTGAATTTTTTACATAATTTTCTGAATATTCAATGCATTTATTTTCCAATTTTGTAAAATTTTCAATGTTTTGAATTTGTTAACTTCCTCTATCCTTAATTTTAAATTTTTTTGAAGTTTTATTTTTTCAATTTCTATTTCTAAATTTTTTTGTCTGCTAAACTATAATTTTCTGAATCTTCAATTTTTATCATTTACTAAATCTCGAACAATAGCATCAAGTTTTTCGATTTTCTGTTATTTTGATTTTTTTATGTTTTAATTTTTTGAATTTTTATGTCTAGAAGTTCGAATTTTCTGAGTTTTTTTTTCTGAATATGTAATATTTTATATTTTCTGTTTTCTTAATTTTCTGAATTAACAATTTTCTCAATTACTCGATTATTTTACTTTACAATTACTTACAATAAATTTTCGAGTTTGTAAATTTGTGAAACTTGCCTATCGTCTGGTTTTCTAATTGTCTGAATATTCAATTTTCTGAAATTTCAACTGACTGTTAGAAATTTTCCACATAATTTATGTATTTGATTTTTTTATATTTTCAATGTTTTGTATTATGAATTTTGTTTGTTGAGTTCTGGATGCATATCTTTTGTCTGATTCTTTATATCTATATTTTATTTTTTTCAAAACTGTTTGTTTAAAACAATAATTTTTTTAATTTTTTTCATGATCGATGGATTTTTTTTTTAGAACTTTGAATTTACGAACTTCTGAATTTTCGAACTTTCATAGCTTTCATTTTTCAATATCCTGGAATTTTCAACGCTTTCAATTTGAAATTTTCAGAATTTTCAATTTGCTAAATTTTAAATGTCTTGAAGTTCCTATTTCTTTTGGGTTTCATTTCTGCATTTTCCTATGTTATAATTCTTCAATTATCTAAATTCTACTTTTCTGAGTTTTCCATTTTCTTAGTCTACCATTCTCTTGGTTTTAAATTTTAAGCATTTTCGAAATAGAGAATTTGAGAATTTTTGAGTTTCTGATTTCCCGTTGTCTTAATTTTCAATTTCATGAAAGATTCTTAATTTGCTGGTTGTACAAAAAATCTGATGAAATTTAAAAATTTCAAATGATTTTTTAAATTTTTTTTATGAAATATTCTTATTACTATATACTTTGCAATTCATTCGCTTCATCAATATTAATTTTTTTTCAATGTTATAAAATTTCCGAATTTTAACTTATTTTCAGATGTTTTTTTTTAATTAGCTGAATTGTCATGATTTTTTTTGAAATTGTGTTGAATTTTAATTTTTAATTTTATTTCTGAATTTAACATTATGGAATGCTTGGATTTGGTTTATTTTGCTCAATATGCAATTTTCTCAATTTTCATTTTTTTCCATTTTAATTAGCTGAATTTTCATGATTATTAAAATAATGTTGAAAAACGTTAAAATTTTCTGAATTTTCAAATTTACTGAATTTGCTCTCTTTTCTCAAATTTCATAAATTTTCAAAATGATTAGAATTTTCAGATTTTTTTACTCTTTTGAAAATTTTTCATTCTTCTCTTTTTTTTCAAATTTTCAGAATTTTGTATTTATGTTAAAATATTATTAAAAAATATATTTTTTAAATTTTTAAATTTTTTTTTAATTTCAGAAATTTTATAATTAATAATTTTTAGAATTTTCAGAATTTTGAAATTGAAGTTAAAAAAAATATTAAAAATATCTAGATTCTTCTAGATTTTTGATTTTTGTCAGCTGAATTTTTGATTTTTAAACATTCTTTATAATTTTTATGAATTATCTGAATTTTTGTTTTTTGTTCTGATTTCTCTAATTGTTGAATAATTTGTATATCTTAAATTTGCTGATTTCAAATGTTGAAATTTTCAGTATTTCTGAATTTTGAATTGTGTTGGTAAGCGCAAAATCCGAGTATGGAATGGTCCGATTTGAGAAGGTTTTATTTTGTTGTATTTGTCTCTACCCGTAGAATATTTTTCAAACTTTGAGGGAAAGTTCAAAGTATGAACTTGAATGACATTTGAATTGAATGAATTTTGCGTTTGCGTGTTCCGTTGGTGTGAAACGAAAATAGCAATGAATTCTCAGGTTAAATAACGCGATTTGAAAATAAAAATTATGAATGAAACTCATGTAACGGAGAAACATGTTATTTGCAAGTGAATCAAGAATCTTGAGCGAAAATTGGGTCTGAAAACAAATTTATATTATAATGACGATTTTTGATAGAAGTACTAGGAAATTTCTAGTAAAAGAAAAATTTTAAAAGACCAATTAGGAGTCCAATCAATGAAGAGTTCTGCGATTGAACCCACAAACATTCGCTAATTAAGAAAAACGTGAATGTTCGAAATATTTCATACCAAAAAATCAGTTTTGGGCGGGAAGAAGTTCGCCTGGTCAGCTAGTAATGAATAAATAACACTGCTTAGCTTTTTCTTACTGTAGCACAGAGAATGTGGCGTTTCGAGGCGTTTCCCTAGCGCAGACTAGAAAAACGGTAGTCCGAATTAGAAAACTACATTGCGGTCAAGACATTTATAGTAATTTTTCGCACAACTCAAAGCGAAAAGAAGTTAACTTAACTCAATTCAGAAAATATTGGAGCTCAAACATTGAAAATGCCGAATTCGCCCGCAACAAAATGACTTTCAAATTTAATACAGATTTCAATACAGATTTTTAGAGAGAAAACTAAGATAAAAAGATTTTTTCAGCCTAAAATCACAGATTTTATTATGACAACCCTGTCTATAATTCCTACAGTATTTTTTTTCAATTTTTAGTTTTCAAAATTATGAAGATTCTTAAAATTTCCAAAATTTTCAGAATTTGTAGGATTTAGAAAATTCACATAGTTATTTTCTAGGTTTTTGAAATCATCTGAATTTTGAATTTCTGGAAATTAAAATAAGTTCCTGATTTTTTTCATTCTTTCTTTAATTGTTTGAAATTTCAGAATTTCTGCAATTTCCAGAATTTTTTAATTTTCAGAATATTGATTTGAACTCAAAATATTTTTTTTCTGGATTTTCTAAAAGTTTTTCAACTTTTTTTTTGGTTTTTCAACATTTTTTTGTAATTTTTCTGAACGTTCTGATCTTTGTTTGTTTTTTTTTTCAAAATTTCCAGATTTTATGAATTTGTGTTTGTGTCTTTAATTCTTACAGTATTAAATTTTTTTTTCGAAGTATTTGTTCAATATTCTATATGCGGATATGGTGCTGATTTAGGGCTATGGCTCAGATCCTCAAGGCAATTTGGGAAGTAATCATTTCCGATTTACTTTCTGTTGTTGATGTCGAAAACCGCAAGCCGTTATTGGCTCTGAGTTTTCGATAGAAGTTGTTCGCAAACTGGTTGAAAACTGGAAAGTACGTTAAAGCCTATCAGAACATACATAATGTTAAATGTTTTCCTCAATTTTGATGGTGTTGCGCGCATGAGGCTTGGAAAGAGGATCTTTGCGGGAACGCAATTCATTAATTTTGCATCCCGATTTCGTATTATAATTTTAATTCCTTGAACGACAATTTATTTTCAGTCAGCACTGCTCTGGGAGTCGATTTATTTTTTATTCATTTTTTAATTTTTCTGAAAGCATGCACACAAGTATATATGACTTACAAATACTGCTCTCACAGAAAGCATCAAACTTTAATAATTTCTGGCGAGACCAGCTCGTCATTGTTCATATAATGGAGAAACCACCGTATTTACTTTTTTTTCTTTTTTTTTTCTAAATATCGTGATAGTGATGTCTTTTGAAATCGTTCCCGAAAATCAAGTACAGGTTAAATACAGGTCAAAATTAAGTCGAAATTCAGTGAAAAAGTTGTTGTTCGAAAAACTTTTTCCCTGTAAAAGCTGTATTTTTGGGAATTTAAAATAAATACGTTTCTGAGAAAAATGAATTTTAATTTTTAAATTACCTTTTTTTAAGCAAAATTTTTTTTCAAATTTTTTTTGGTATTTTTTGTGAAAATTTAAACCATTTCCTACATTTCGTCCTTTGACAAGAATTCTGTAGGTATCATAGTTTTTAAATTATAAATTTTTGTAGGAAATTAAGACATTGTCTTTTTCTAAAAAGTAGTCTAGTTCTTTTTCGAATATTCCAAGTATGCAAAGTTGTTTAAATGACCCATGTCTTAACACCCACAACGTTTCACTACTATCTGAGATGGTGCTGCCAACGGCCAGTCGAGTTGGCATGAAAATTGTCTATAGTATGAACAAATGTTTATTAAGGTAACAAAGAATTGTTGAACCATAAATAAACATTTGAATTAAAAAACGATCTCAAAAATGGGAATCTTCGTTGATAACAGTAATTGATGGAATATCAACACACAAACACTCCTGAACCAGCCTCCGTTGCGGGGTCCGAAGCTAGCCCTCAATGCGAACGACAACCCGGCTAGGTCCAGTATAAACACCCAACCGGCAGGCAGAAACAGCACTCCCCAAGCACTCGGGACTCTCGCCACATACCAGCGGTGCTGCCGCGGGTAATTAAATATTAATTATTTTAATAACTATCATCAAAATCGATTATCGCATAGTAAAGCTTCCCGTTTCGGCGCGGTGTCCATCTTTTGCCGTGGGTTGGGTGGTCGCGGGAAGTTGATTTTTACCCACCCGACACACTAGTATGTCAAAGTGTTTGTTTTGCTGAAGAGAAGAACCATACATCATCCGGCGCGTTTGTGTGGTTGGGTAATTGATCGATTTTTTTCGTGGGATGCCATCAACCAAAAGAAGAAACCACTTTAGTGCACCTCATAATTCATGTTTTCTTGGGTGCAATTAAAAATTATTACTTTTTTATCGATGCGACGGTCGCTGCGTTTTGGTCGCCGAGGCGAGACGAGACGCCCACGCGTCTGGCATCTCAGCAGAAGCGCTGCGAGAAAGCCACTTCCCTCCAGTCCCTCGCGTCCCCCTCAAATAAACCGAGAGAGATTATTGATGCTAGTCAAATAAAATTTATTGACTTTTGACCGTAAGCTATGTGGATGGTTTGGTGTGCCATCCGATATTCACTTTCCCAAAAGACCGCGCTTCCATCGCGAGTGGTTTTGCTATAATTCGAAACCATTCAATATATCCGCGCGTTCACGCATCCGCTGGCCGGTGCACTTTTCGCGTTTCTGTTTTGGAAATAAATGAATATAATTAATTTGATTATGTGACATCAAATACGTGTATTTAACGTTTCATAAAACTCGAGAGCACTCACGGTGTGTTTCCCTCGACACACGCACATTCCACAGAGGGAGGGGCGTGAGGGGGAAGTTGAAATACTCTCGATGACCGCCGCAAAATAGCGAGAGAGAAAAAACATCGAACCGTTTTGTTCGATAATTCATCCAATTAAGAGAGCGCGCCGTCGGAAGCAGGAGCAAACCTCCCACTTGTTCGTTCACTTGGTTATCGGGACACGCGATAATGTGGAATAATGAACAGTTGCGGCGGGTGATTGTGTTTCCCGCTTCCCGCCAACGGGGCCAGGATCCGGCGAGGGCGCGCAACGTAAACCGGAAGGACACTTGCGACCGCCTCTGTGTTCGTAAGCGCTCCTTTGTGGGTGGGTGTGCGCGTTGTTTTCCATGACGGTGCCAAATTCCAGCAAAACAAACGACCCAACGGACACAAAAAAGCAACGTTTAATGATTTCCAATAGTGGGTAGGTGGGATGGTTTCTGTTGGGTGTTGCCTCCCTTCTCTCGTATCCATTTCGTGGTGACAAACTCTGAGGTGTTTATCAGTCGCGGGTCGTTTTGCTGTCCGGTATCCAGAAATTTTGTGTGACAACATCATCCCTCGAGTGCCGAGTGCCGGGGGGAAAAGCTCCAATTGATGATGGCACTGCGAAGCTGAAAGAATTATGTTAATTATGTTGTTGCGCAATATTTAATCAGTTCGCTTGGGCCTGTTAAATTCGGTGATGTATCCGCGGTTGGTTAATAATGTCCAGCCGACAATGGGCTCGAGTCGCATCAATCACATAACATTATGCTTGACTTTATGTCTCTCCCTTCGCCATGGCACAAAAGCACAAAAGCGTGTGGGGCAATCAATTTTAATAAACCTTTTCCCCCTTCAAAAGTGTGCTCTACTCTGGATGTAAACCGCCAACAACGGCAAATACAACAACAACAAAAACGAGACCATGAAGTTTGTTCATTTGAAAGGTGGACTGCAGCACAGTTGCTGCATCTCAAAATTATCACATTCAAATAGAATCAACACCGGCCGAAGCGAACTGGCCCGAGCTGCGCCCGTAATTGGACATAATTTCAGCTAGAAACTGATTTAATTTTAACTCTCAACAACATTCCGAACTTTTCCGCGTCACGAAGGTTGGCTTTTTTCTTCATCAATGAAGACAGCGTTGAGTTGACGGTGGAGGTATATATTTTTCTCCTCTCGAGTCTGTCCTAACCGTGCATTCCTCATCTGGCGGCCCGAGATATCGATTGGCACACACCAGCTGATCACTACACTAGCCTCCTGCCCCACCCAGTGGCCACCCTCGGCCTCCCACCCCACCCACTAGCGGAGCTGGTAAATGCAGGCAACCAAACTTCGCTTCGAATCACGTTGCGAACGCTCTCCTTTTATTTTTTTTCCGCTTGCATTACTCTTCCTCGCTCGCCACCTCGCCGTTTGCGAAGCTTATTTTTCCTATTTTTTTTATGTAAGCCTGCAAGCTGTTTCTTCAACATACAAATTTCAAACGCCAAGCATGCCACGGCACGGATCGATGGAGCGCCTTGCTGGTTCCCTGCGCTCCGATCGATCATTGACTCGCGCCTTCGCTCTTGCTGCCGGGTTTCGTCCGCGTCGTCGCGCTTCTTGGCAAACGACGTCCCGTCTCTCGTCTCGTCAGTCAGTCAATCGGTCAGCCAAAGTGATTGCATTAAAAACACTTTTCACCCCGGAGCCAAACCCAAATCTACTTTCGGTTGCAGCAGCAGCAGCAGCAACGGCTGCTACACCCTCGCTTCAGCTCTCCTTGTAATAGCGAAACAATACCTCCACCTCTTTACGACTTTGTTGTCGCGACCTGATTCCTGTGCTTTTGCATTCACTTCCTGGTGGGCTACTTTTGGGGAGAGAAATTAATTGGCAGAGAGGTATTCGAGCAGTTCCTGGAACCAAGGGTCAAAAGGGAAGCTCCACTCATTGTGTTGAAACAATATTTTGTAATATAAATCTCAACATCATAAGTCTGAAACGAATTCAATCATGTTATTGCAGTTCAACATCTCCTTGCTACACAAAATGTGGATCTCTAGATACAGTTTCCGAGTGGGTACATAACCCAACGATTAAGGGTGGTGAGTTAACGAACCAGAAATTCTACGATTCGTTAATCATAAAAAAATCTTAGATCTTGATCTTAGTAAAAATGAACTTTACTCGTTATTCTAGCCCAACGATTATTGTATCGTTTACATCTACACCCAAAATTAATTTCTAGCACATGTGTTGGAATCCCAATTTATCACATTAAATGAGCTTAAAAATAACAGAAAATGTGTTACTCTTCCATACTGGTATAGCATTTCTATGAACGTGACTGGTTAGGGTGCCAATGAATGTATGAGAAAAACGACCCTCATTTCTCATTTCTCACTTTTCAATTCCTCTCTCTCCCTCTCTTTTGTCTCTCTTCTTCTCTCTCCCTCTCTCTTTATCTTTCTTCCTTCTCTCTCCCTCTCTCTTCTCTCCTGCTCTCTGCTCTCTGCTCTCTCTCTCTTCTCTCTATCTCTCTCTCCCTTCTATATATCTCTCTTTTATCTCTCTTCTATCTATCTCTCTCTATCTCTTTCTCTCTCTCTTCTCTCTTTTCTCTTTTCTCTCTTCTCTCTTCTCTCTTCTCTCTCTCTCTCTCTCTCTCTCTTCTGTCTCTCTCTTCTCTCTATCTCTCTCTTATCTCTATCTCTCTCTTCTCTCTATCTTTCTCTTCTTTCTATCTCTCTCTTCTCTCTATCTTTCTCTTCTTTCTATCTCTCTCTTCTCTCTATCTCTCTCTCTCTCTTCTCTCTATCTCTCTCTCTTCTCTCTATCTCTCTCTTCTCTCTATCTCTCTCTTCTCTCTATCTCTCTCTTCTCTCTATCTCTCTCTTCTCTCTATCTCTCTCTTCTCTCTATCTCTCTCTTCTCTCTCTCTAATCTCTCTCTTTTCTCTCTCTCTTTTCTCTCTCTCTCTCTTCTCTCTCTCTCTTCTCTCTCTCTCTCTTCTCTCTCTCTCTCTTCTCTCTCTCTCTCTTCTCTCTCTGCCTCTTCTTTTGAGATGAAGCATTACTAATAGCACAGTACTGGTCGTCGTGCTCGGAAACTCGTAAATTCAAACTTGAGAATTAAATAGAAATTATATTATTCCGTATCGAATATGCATTCTACGCAAAAGAGGAACTTGTTTTTACGAAAATTGTAAAACGTATTAAAGAAAATACTGTATATGATGAATTTATATTTCAATGATAAGTTTTTTGTGGAAATACCTGGAAACGTACACAAAATATCATGTTATCAATTTTCAGTTAAAACTATTTGAAACTGCCTTGCAAATCTCTCTTTTCTCTTATAATGTCGACAATGTACCTTCGATAACGCGAGTTGCTTCGGAATAGATGAATAATAAACGAAAAAGAGTAAGCATTATACAAATGCGGACCGGAGAAATATACGATCTTATATTTTCATGATTATTATCTAGTAATCAGTCTTCTCTCATCTCTACTCACTAGAACTCTGCTCAAAAACTATCTGGGCGGAGACATGCTATGAATCATGACACAAACGAGAACGAGATAACTCTGCTTCGGTTAGTCCTTCATGATACACAATTATGTGAAACAAAACGTCATGATCGCTTTCGGTGCTGCAAGTTTATATTATATTTTCTTTGTCTCTCATTCGCTTCTAGATGATTCGCTTCACAATGATTCGCAGCTGCATTTTTCTTTGGAAAAAATTGCGTAATAAAACTTTCCGCAAATTGCGGAAAGCAAACAATACGACATTCGTCACATACTACGAGGAACATTCAGAAACAACTGTCAGTAAAATCGCCAAAAATCGAAAAAAAAACAAAAATTATTCAAAAAAATCAATTACAGGCTTTCAAAGTGAAGTACTTTCTTCCTCCCTTCCGATAAAATACACGATTCCCAGCGAGTTTTCCATTTTTGGAAGATCTAATAAAAGATGTTTTCTCCGAGCTTCTTGAAAATCACATCCTATGCTTTTACTGATATATTCTTCGTGTATCGACGGCCTCTAAGAAGTTTTATCAGCTCAGGAAACAACGAAAAATCACAGAGAGCCAAATCTGGGGAGTAAGGAGGGTGTGGCGTAACTTGTATGTCGTTTTTCTCCAGGTATTCGGTTATAATTCGAGCGGTATGCGGCGTCGCCTTATCGGAGGCGAAAACCAACACGATTTCAAAACACATATACTCATTCATTATAAACGAGTGTAGGGACAATACTGACAGTTGTTCTGGAAACAAAAAAAAACACGCTCTACACGCTCCCTAAATCATTTCAACTAATTTCAACAACTTAAAAAAAAATCACTGACTGTTGTTTCTGAATGCTCCTCGTATGAATTCGTAAAGTAATTTTTGTGCACGTAATATTCTACAAATAACGAAAAAAATAATAAGAAATTGTGGAATAATAAAAACTATGGGTGAGTTATAACTACGATATAACCGCAAGGTTGACGTAGGACTACCGTTAGCTTAGTATCAATGAAGTGATGGGCGGATATTTTAGAAGATTGCTGGAAGTTCTTCTTGTACGAGGGCAGTCCGATAAGTACTTATCAACGGGTCAAATATAATCCCAAATTCGGTATCAATATAAAAGCGTCTTCGCGAAGAATTCATTCCTTATCAGAACTCTGTTTAGAGAAAACAATATAAAACCAATAGTTCAATCGCCACACACTCGTTTTATCTATGCAAAAATCGATTTTTGACAAAACTTTTTTTTTTAGATAACTGCAAATATCGACGTGTCCTGCAATTTTAAGACATTTGGCATGAACCATTTTTAAAAAAAAAAACTCGATTTCCGGTGATTTTCCGATTTTCAAAAAACTCAATCTTTGACCGCTTTGCGCCACTCTCCCTTAGGTCCAATTGAGCTGAAATTTGGCGTAGGGTATTTTGTCGAGGTGGTGAACATAGTGTATAGGGTAACTTTTTGAAATTTTAGGATCGATTTTTTCCCATACATTAATTGGCACCCTAGTGTACGTGTATCTGTTTGTGTTTGCGTTTTGGCCGTTGAACGTTGAACGTTATGCGCTGAGCGCTGAGCGTTGTCGTTGCATTCGTTTCCGTTTACATTTGTACATGTGCTGTTTTACTACCGCCAATTCGCTCTAACACGACCATCATCTCTTACACTTTCTTTGTCTAACTCCACTTCACTAACTTCATTTTCGTTCTTTTTGGGTCATTTTCAATGAATCGGAAGTTGCCATTTCCGATTCCATAATGGAATCGATAGCGATTGATTTCCCTTTATTGACGCGTGGCCTTCCCATGTGGTGGGTTACATAGCCACTGAGTGCAACGTATCACAGAGTACGAGCGAGACATAATTTATTAAAATTTGGAGCTCTCTGAAAATACGATCGTTCTACACGGGAGCAGAGTAACAACTGTACTCGACCAAGTGAAAACGTTCACTATGATACACGATAAACAGATTTGATTTGTATTGTTCCACCCATGGATATGAATTGTTCTGAGATGTCGGTAAATAGAAATTGTTTCTTTTTCTTCTTTTATATTATAGAGGCCTTAAACTTTTAAGCTAATTCGCCATGGAAAATGGCATTCAGATGATAGTCAATGGAGGGTCTTTTGATCGGTTGATTCATGTAATAGTGACTTTGAATAACAAAGTTCATTCAAGTTCATTAGTCTTGAAAAAGGCCCGTTAAAAATCAATAAACGATTATTTTTAGAATTGTTTCAATCTTTCAAAAAAAGTATCTTGTATCGGAATACAAGCTACTTGGAATCCACTTCAGTTCGACGCCGTGGACAAATTTGACCCATCCCTCAATAACCCAATGTCCCCCTCGTAGCCTTCCTTCTGACCGCGCGTAATAACTATTCACCCCCCTCGGAAATAGGCTGTCTCCTTCCCATTCGCCTTGGAGGAGGGGGAAGGGGAGCCCGCATATACACCCCGTCGTTTCATGTCCGAAACCGCTCTGTTGTGTAGTTCACCGCCAGCGTCGCTCGCCGTAAAACCTCACGTATAATGAAAATATTTAAATTTCTTCCTTTCACGCGGAACCATCTCAGCCAGCAAAGCGGCGTGCGCGCGAGGTGAGCGATACAACCGCGCGCCGCGAGGTGACGGGAACGAAAAAGAAATCAATGACCTGACTTTTGAAACCATTAATCGATCATAAAGCCGGAGCGAGCGGAGGCTCCTCAGCTAGCTAGCGCGCGCAAGAGAGCTATGTGAATGCAAAGGTATCACCACCGTTTCGTTGCAGGCTCAAGGCGGCACCGCGGGGGAGGTAAAAGGGACCCTCCAACCCACTTCCCCCCCTCCGCCCCACGAAGGAAAAGTCGAGAAAACGAAGCAAAACAAAAAATGTGAAATGAAGGAAAATAGTAATAGTGTAATAAAAGAACGAACGGCGCACCGTTCGCGCGTTCAAAAGCTCGCGTTTTGCCTGGGAGTTAGTTTTGACGTGGGGCCGGGCCGGAGACCGGACGGGGGGATTCGGACTCATGCTGTGAATGTGGAGCCTCTTTTCGCGCGCCACACAACGGTGAACTAACTGAAGTCGGTTCGGTTCGGCGGGACTGACTCTGGTCTCTGGCGCGTTGTGTTGTTGTTGTGGATCGTTGGTGGGTCGATGTCGCGTACGAAAGTATTTATAAATTGAATATTACACTTCGTGTTTTCGCTCCTTTCTTCTTTTCCATTTCCGATGGCAGTAATGATTGGGTGTGGGACCAGAAGTGGTAGAGCCCTTCACCCTCGCATTGGGCTCTACCCGTATCTTCTCTCACTGCGGCTTCGCCGCCGAGGTTGAACTGTCTGTGGATTTTTGAACTCGTGTGAGCCCCCGATAGCTGCTTCCAGTTCGAGCCACACTTACGGAAAGTAAGCCAACCAACCAGCTGAAGGGTGTATGGTAATAGATGGAAGACGTTGTGTGAGAAATTGTTTGAGTGTGTAATAAAAAAACTCTACACAAAAATTATGCTCGCTGCCAATGGCCGCCTGCCTGGTAATGATCGGCGCATAGCTTTCTGCCTTATCGACCATTCATCTTGGTGAGATAGTGTTCGCCAGTTCCTAACCAGCTTCTACCCAAATGTTCCTAACAGTATTTTCCCTTCTTTCCATCTCTTTTTAGGTACACACATAACAAAATTTGTCTCCTGCTAACGCATGAATCATCACGACGAAACGCCGCGCAGACAAAACAAGTAAGCAGTAAATCGTCACCGCCATGAATAGAAATCAAAACTAATAACCCTTTTTTATTATTAAATACTTCCCCTCGCTCCCTCGCTCCCTCGCTCAATTGCTACCCAAATTAAGAACCACCAACACAAACGCGCATTAAAGTCCTCGCAAAAAAAAGAAGCAAGCAAAAAACGCAAGTCCGATCCCAGTAATTGTCGTAAATTTCCTCCCTTTAGTTGCCATAATTTGAACCAACTTTCAGCCCGTATCGAAAACATGGATTGAAAACAAAATTAATAATGAAAAAATGGCAATGCCTGCGAACGCTCGAGCGCGCCGCAAGGATCAGCCGAGACCGGGGCAGGGACAGCTCGGGACGCCCAAACAAATTATTCGTTTTTCGCCATTCCTTGATTCCCTCTGACGGTACGGCGAAAAAAAGGGAAAAAAGAGCGCACAACTTTCACACACACACACACACACACACACACACACACACAGACGGACACAATCAAACAGATCCCTATCAATAAAGCTTTAAATCCGAATAGCAAATAGCGTACAACCACTGACTGACTGACTGACTGCCAGTCTGCCATTAGCAGCAGCAGCGTTCCTACCCCACCCCGGTCGGAATGAATTTGTAATTGAAACATTGTTGATGGTTCTCCTTCTCTCGAATGTGTGTGTGTCGTGTTGTGCCCTGTTTTACTGATGATGGGAACTTATTCAATGTAGTAACTCGCTCTTGCGATAATTGGCGCTTGTGACGTTCTTCCCGCACGCCTAAATATTGAGTCGGAATTTTTGGTGTCGGTTTTGAATGGTAACAGTCGGACAGATTAGGACCAGCAACACTGTGGGTCTGTTGCAGTTCATCATACGAATTTACCAGTAGTAGCTTATTAGTTGAATGGCCAGAATGTTTTTCGTTTTGAAAATATACACCGCTGATGAACATGTTTACTTTGTAGATTCATAACTTAAAATTGAAAAAAAAGCCTCTCTGATTTTTGGATATGCTATGTAATGTTTTCTGACAACCCTAAAATTGAAAAGAACACCCTCATGATAAAATGAAAAAATACGGGTCTAATAGTTTGTGATACGGAACAACACTACCAATTTTAACGAAAATTTGAGTACCACTATATCGTTTTGGCATAGAATGGCCGACATGGTATGTTCCTTTCTTCCGATGTCACTTTGCTTCGAACAAGAGATTTTTAGCAGCGTTGAAGGCATCCAATATGGTCTTTCTCAAGGCTGATAGTTGAACGTTAAGCTTCCAAAATTGTTCTTTTTCAAGGCTACAGCCAAACTAGCGTTGGCAGAAAACATTTCATCTTCGACAAAAAAAAATGCTTTTTCGTTTGTTGAAGAGGGAAATGAACAAATAAAAGCACCTTTTTTCAAAAGCTTTAATATGTTTGTGTTTGTTTGGGAGCAGACATCTCTTTTTCTCAGACTGAACGTCAACTTGGGATTGTACCCTAAAAAATCCCAAATGATGTCAACGGGAACTCAACCAAGGCCGGCTGGAATGCGAAGCTGTTTTACACGACAGCTACTGATGATGTTGTATGAATACGTGATAATATTATACCAAATTTTTTTCTTATTATAGGCTTAATATCGTCATTCGAGTATCAATCAATACATCAATAAATAATTATAATAGATTGAATCCCTTGGCCGAGTGGTTAGCGTCATAACTAACATGCCGGGTATTCGGGTTCGATTCCCGTTCTGGTCGGGGGAATTTTTCGTCAAAGAAATTTCCTCCGACTTGCACTGTGATCACGCGTATTCTAGAGCTTGCCACTCAGAATGCATTCAAGGCGTGTTATTTGGCATAGAAATCTCAACTAAGTACTAATAAAAATGACGCAAGTAATACTACGTTGAGACGGCGAAGTTCCTCTCGGAACGTTAGTGCCATTGAAGAAGAAAGAAGAAGAATAGATTGAATATCATGGTCTTCTTCAGGAACTTGACCGCTTTGCGCCACTTTCCCATAAGTCCGATTGAGCTGATATTTGGCATAGGGTGTATTTTCGAGGTGGTAAACATTTTGTATAGGGTAACTTTTTGAAATTTTAGGGTCGATTTTTTCCCAAACATTCATTGGCACCCTAATAATTTACATAATATACAAATGTTATACAGGTCGGACTCGATTATCCGGAGTATTGATTTTTTATCACTACGGATAATTGAAAATAAAAATAAAAAAAAATTAAAAAATAAAAAGAAAATAACTATGATTTGCACTGATTTATTTGTATATTGCAGTTATGATTTGAAAATCGAAAAAAAATATTCATCGCTTCGTTACAACTCATGGATCAAAATATTATTCAAATGTTCAAGTCCAGCTACTAGCAAAAGCTCATGCGATAGCTTTTTGGATGCCAAGGAGAGTTAGATGACATGGTTAAGATATGGTTAAGAATCAACATTAAGGATGCTATGTTTTGGGAGGCCGAGGCTTGCGACGAGGTACCGGCTGATTCTATTTTCAAGTCATGGAAAATGCCGAAAATGCCGTTGTCGGTTGTAAAAGAACTTAAGAACACTTTCGATTCGGCGAAAAATGATGGACCTAGACAATACCGTGCATGACGAGGAAGTGAAGTTTGAGACTCTGAACGACGATGACATAGTCAACATTGTTTTGCATTTAAATACATCTTTCTACGATGATAAAAAATCGATTTAGACTTCCGAGGGAGCGAATGTTTTGGAGCCACATCCGGTTGACGAAGATGATGAAAAAATTGTATTTCAAATGAAACAGCCTTATGTGGAATCGATAAAGTTATTACTTGGGCTGAGGAAAATGAATTGACATTGGAAAAAAACTTGCTGCGAAAAAAAAAACGTGCAACTACTTTAGAGAAAATTTACTATAGTGAAATCACAAAATGTTTGAGTTTGTTCAAAGTCTTAAAATCGACTCTTTGGGACCTAGATGCCAAAAAAATCGAGATGACAGTAGATCTCGACGTTTCATGCAATTTGAATTTGACATCAAACTGTATTTTTCCAAAACTCTGAAGTCATGTACTCCCTCATGAAATATACCTTTTACTCCCAAACTCATATACATTGGGTGTTTTTACGGTTCCTTTCCCCTCTCTCTCACTCTCTCTCTCTTTTCTCAATTTCTTCCTCTTCATCAAATATGTTCGTTTTCATATACCGCACAAAAACTAGAGTGGGTTATATCTGTGATATAACTGCAAGATAAACGTAGGACTACCACTAGCTTGGTAATCATTTGTTTGGAATTGCATTTCAATCAACTCTCAATGAACGAATGAATGAATATTTTGAATGATTGCTAATAGTTTTTCTTGTTAATGTGTGGTTGGATGAGTATAAGTATGGAATTGTTTTTAACTTAAAACTCAATTCATTCGAACTTGTTGGTGGTCCTGAAAAGAACCGATTGTTTTGAGTGGCTCTGTAAACGGGAAGTGCACCGGTGGCCGCACCAGTGGTTAGCGTCTCACATTATCATGCCGGGTGTTCGGGTTCGATTCCCGTTCTGGCCGGGGGATTTTTCGTCAAAGAAATTTCCTTCGACTTGCACTGTGGTCATGCGTATTCAAGAGCTTGCCCCTCGGAATACATTCAAGGCGTGTTATTTGGCTTAAGAAATCTCAACTAAGTATTAATAAATGACGCTTGTTAATGCATACGTTGAGATGGCAAAAGTTCCACAGGGAACGTTAACGCCATTCAAGAAGAAGAAGGCTCTGTAAACGCAACTGAAAATGTTTGATACATGATTCATTTTTGTTTTCAAGAGAAAAGTACACGAGATTTTTCATGACCATTCCATGCGAAAGTAGAATAGAAACTGATGCTCTTGGATCACTGTAACACCTAGTCAAATGCGTAAATATGTGCGAATGTTCCTTTTCTCAGGCGAATCACAAGCAAATAATTTTTCATTACCATTCCATGCGAAAGCAGAATACAATCTGAGAGAGGTTGGCCGGTTGACGCATCATGCATCATTCCTCAACCGCAGTCCAATCATGACAATTCATTAAATGATTTAAAATGATTCGAAGCAGGTTTTCAGCTATTGAAACAATTTTTTGGATCAATAAGTAACATCATATAAATTATAGACATTTTATCTTTCGAATGAAGTGATTTTCTAACCACTTCGTTCAGCCGTCAAAGAGTTATTAACGATCAAACCTTGCACATCAAGTATCACGCTCTCATTTTCTTTGAACTACACCCAAGAACATAAATTAAAGACATAGTCCCACGTCAAAAATGGCAGTCGCACAAAACCAGGTTTGACAGTGTTTTTTTTCAAATATTTTATCAAAAGCAGTTAGGCTTACCATGGCCGTATCATTCCATTCAATAATGGTCAATTTTATTTTCCAATTCAAAGTGCGATAATGATTATGTTTCAATTTTTTTTTTCTGACTATAATTATCATTTCAACATTTATATCGTTTCATTTTGTTTTGAAATTACGCCTCATATATTGTTTAAATTTTCAATTCCATCCGAGGACATGATCTAAGTTCTGGTCCAGATTTTGACCCACGTCCCGGATAAAACCTTCATTGCGATTTTGGCTCGAATTCCGTTTTTTCATCATAAGCTATTCGATTTTTTTTTATTCTTCCATTCCGGATTTGAGCTGCATTATATTATTTTGAAATGTAATGATACTTCAGATTTTATGAATTCGACGATAATTTTCAAATTTAGTCTCTCTTAGTTTTTGTTTTGTTTATCGCTATTCAAATTGAACTTTTTCATTCAAAGTCGAAGATAGTTTTTATTTATAAAGTTATATGCTATAGGAGTGCGTTTTTTCACCTGAAAATCCATTTCTATTTTCGAACAAAGATCAATTTCGTTAGCGCAAACATCAAATGGACTAACAATGCTTGTCACGTTGTAATTGTAGAGCACATGAGAATTAAAGTTTTCCGATTTTTCCCATTTTCCTTCAGGATTTTTCAAAAATCTTCAATCGTTATGTTTGGTTGAAATATGCATAATATTTTTTTTGGAATCCCTCTCCCCCATCCAGGAAAGAGAGGGTTGTCAAGCCATCATAGAAATATTTCTCGTACTCAAAAACACTAACATGCCGAATTTGGCTCCATTTTGTTGATTAGTTCTCGAGTTATGCAGAAACTTTAATTTCATTTTTATGCCGATTTTAATTGTTCAATTTGCATTCTGATTATATTCTTGCATTTCGTGTTTTCTTTTTACATTTCATATTTTCGTTCCGATTGTTAATCTGAAATTCTTTCCAATTCTTATTCTCCTCAGATTGTGTAGTTTGCTAGAATTCTGATTCTGAACTTTGGATCAATGTAACAATTTGTATTTTATTTTCGTGCTCGAAATCTCATTTATATTTGTATTTTAGTTCGTGCTCTTCATTCCTAATACTTATTTATTCTTCTGTTTCAGTGGCACTACCGTTCCTAGAGGAACTTAGCTGTCTCTACATAGAATTTCTTGCGATATTTTTTATGATCATTTTGTTGAGATTTCTATGCCAAATAAGATGTCTTGATTCTGAGTCACTACAATAGATCAAACTTATGGTCGCAGTGGCTACAGAAGATAGATTCTGAGTGGCAAGCTCTAGAATACGCGTGACCGTAGTGCAAGTCGGAAGATTTTTTTTTTTTGTTGATAAAAACACATGTTAACAATTTTTTTGCTTGGCGATTTTTGATATTGATAATTCGGTTGGTGGGAAATTTTGTGATACAAACAAAATTTCCTGTGCCGGAACGTTGAAAATGTTACAGAATACATACAGACACATTTGACATTTGGGCATGAGAAAAGTCGTTGCACGACTAGTGCCAAAAGAACTTGAACTTGAACCATCAAATTCTATTAACGACCAGGTAACAATTAAGCATAAGCATTTGCAGTAAACCTATTTGATATTGGCAATTCAGAGGTTTATTGCTGTAAATTAGCAATCTGAATGCATAACTGTCGTAAATCAGCATACACACAATGCAAATCAAATGCTCCTTCCTTTGCATTTCAAGGGCATCAAACTTGCCGTTGAGCATTCTCAGTAAGAATAGTATGCAATAATATTTCAGTAGACTATTTTAATTTTTTTTGAAAAGTTGCACACGCTTTTACGGATTTTGCTTATTAGACTAAGTATGCAGATATTATTATTTTTTTATTCGAGTCGTAAAGCTATTATTGAGCGAATGAAATTCCCAAAGCTCATAACACATGCATTTAGCATGAAACATGAAGTAAGAATCAGAATTAAATTATATTTCAACCCAACCCAGGATGCTAAAAGTCTTCAAATCTTCAATAAAGAATAAACAAATAAAAAAATGTTCAATCAATAATAACAAAATAAAACAGGCTCTCATTGAAATACGAAACAGTAATAGATTCAAAAACTATAGTCTGGAAAAAATAACTGTAACAAGAATAAAAACAACAAAATAAACAGAATTAAATTTGAAAATTGGAATCAAGATACAAAATTTAAAAAAAAATATATAAAACAAGAAATGAAAAAATAATCTTTGATATTCAAATCACAACCAGTATCGGGATAAAACTTCGAAATAGGGAGCAGCGTGCGAACCAGAAAATCTCGCCCGAGGACCCCACAAATATCTATATCAAATGAAACTTTTTTCTCCGATGGCGCCATTGACGCCACACACCGGATTATGGTCACCACCCCGATGATAGTGTGCGCGCGAGAAAGAGAGTGATAACAGCTGCTGCCTTTTGTGCGTTCGGAATATGGCGTTCCACAGTGTGAACAAAAATAGATTTACAGCCTCTGGCGGCAGGCAGGTTTTTGGTTGTTTGCACAACGTCCATCTATTCAGCGCTTTTGGCGGCGGCGGTGGCCATAAAAGCTCTCGCTCTCTTGGAAAAGCGGGAAAATACGCACGGACGGACGACTAAACTCTGGGAAAATACGCATTTCAATGGTGAAAGATCGCTTTGAGAGGTTAAATAATGTCCAATTCTGAACCTCGTCTCGGTTTCCGCCCCCACAATGCGACCATCGTCAGCGTCGTCGTCGTCATCGGCGATAATGGTGAAATTTTTTGCAATCAAAACCGAAAAAGGAACAGACGATAGAAAATTGCGAAGGATTTTTCTCCTCGAACCCACGGAACGCAAGGGAAGCAGATGGGTAATTGGCGGGTGAAGTTTATTATATGAAACACCGTGCAGTTTTTTCCTGCTCTGTTCTGTGCTCCGCGCTCCCTTACATCATTTGGCTGAAGTGGGGGGTAAATAGGCACACAAGTGGGTGCCCAAGGATAGGCAGCGAGAGAGACACAGAAAAATCGACCGAAAGCCGGTTTTCGGTGGAGAAAATGTGAACCCGTGGAGATTTTTTTTCTTCTCTCTGTATTTCGGTTTGATGCGCCTAAAGGACGGACTTGCCGAAGAAATAAAAGAGCAGACCGAACGACCGAATGGGATTAGGATGTGGCAAAAAAAAGGACTCTGTGTTTGTGTGTGTGTGTGTGAGAATATCTCAATGTTTTATTTTGTTGGAATCAGTCATTCGAGAAATATTGAGCATCTCATTTCACGACACAATATCAGCAGCAGCAGGAAAAAAAACAGCGTGAATTAAACCTCCAACCGAGTGGTGCCGATTCATTGCGTAGGGTTAGCATGGTCCCTACTGCCATCAAACAAATTGCCACTTTTGATGTGTTCCTGCGGGTGTGTGTGTGTGTGTGTATGCGTACCGCCGGCTGCCAACATAAATTACAATAATAAAAAAGGGCCAACCAGTAATATTTTAATCATCGCATCATAAACGCAATCACAACATACCCAGTGGCATTGTTGTAATGGTGTAATGCGAACACAACAACCCATCGAGATGGAAGCGTTTCGCGTCATCCGCGCGCGCTTCGAGGGATCTTAACTTGCAGCGAAAAGCGGAGGGTTGGGCTGACGATTAATGCCTTTCGGGGCGTGAGTTGAGAATTTTCAGATTTGTTCGGAATTAATCAGAGATTGATATCAATGCGAACAGCTTGAACACATAGTGAATCAAATTCAGAGTAAGAACATTCGATTCATAGAAATGAATTCTAAAACAAAATCAAAAGATATTTTGAAATTGATATCGAAATGAAAACAGATGTCGGAATCAGACGCAAAATCAAGGACCTGTTTTACTTTAAACTTTTCAGAATCAAATAGTGTTTCCGATTATCATAGTTATTTGTTTTACATTGTTATGACTTTTTCAACTTTATTTTCGTGTACTTTTTCTCCACCTTGAATGTCAGTGAGTTCTTCTTGCATGTATCTCTTTTTCGGTTTTTTTTAATAGAGGATTGACGTTGCTTTTCCTTCAATTATGTCATTCTAACCCTTACTACAAGAACAATGATTTCGTTAATAATTGCTCGACTGATTACTTGAGAAATTGTTAGTTTTTATTACAAATCCAAATCGCAGGTATCAAGTTTTCCTTTTCGAGGTTCAAATATAAATTGCAAGACTAGGTTCAAGATGCTAGAGTCCCAATTCGGAAAACTTCCGTGATTTCCGTGTATTACAATGGAAGAGCATGACGTGCGACTAGGCACAAGTATTAAGTCCGATCCGAGTCTGATAAGACCTTATCAGGTGACCCTTCAATATATTCAATCTTCAAATGCATTTGATTTTCGAGTTTTTGCTCCGTTGAACAGAGGAGACTTTTCAGGTTACCGTTCAGCTGCTACGAAATGCATTTGATGTTCGACTTTTCGTTTCAACGAGTAATTGGGTCCACGCTTACAAAATTAATTCACTTACCAGAGTTATGATCCTTTTGCAGAGACCTTTTCAGGTCACCCTATAATATCTTCACGGCTACGAAATGCATTTGGTTTTCAAGTTTTCGTTTCGTCAAGTGATCTCTAGTTTGCGTTAGCATAATCACATCACTTACCACAGTGAATCCTGATTATTACCCCTTCCCACTAACAAACTATCCCTTCCATGATAAACGCTAGGGAACCACGCTATAGAGGCGACCCTTCTGGCCTTCGGGCGGCGAATATCATACTAACATTCCTACCCTTCCCCTGGTGACTGTAAGGACGTGGCCGGCGTCGTTATTGATCATTGGAAGCTCGAATCACCGAAAATTGCACAACGAGAATGATTTGCTAGTCCCAAGCGTCATTCTGTGTGTTCTTTGTGCAATTTGGTTGGTTCAGGTCAATCACGGAGAGCAACTACGAATTGTACAGTCTACCCAAGCTCAAGCTCAAGCTTTATTTTCGTGTACTTTTTCTGATCTTAGAAATTTATGTGTTTCTAATTTCCGTTAAAAGTTTATTTTCCCAATTGTCTTGATAATTTCAGATTTTGTGTTTACAAAAAAAAAGTGTTCCTGATAATTATGATTGATTCTAATAAGATTCAATTTTTTATGTTTTTTTCTCAATGTCACTTTAGCATAGGTATTTTTAACACACAAAATATATTACAATTTTTAGTTCTTTTTTCACATTAGTGTGTTGTTTATTTGCATTGCATTTTTGTTCCCAATTACCTCTTAAGATTAATTTTTTTAGGATGAAATAACGTTCAGTTTAATAACGTAATTTCCATTGTATTACAGGGTAACTTCGATATAACGTACATTTTACTTTCAAAATTGTACGTTGTATCGAATTATACGTTATATCGAAGCATGATAAAGAACTCTGAAACGTAGCTTATATTACTTTATTGTGTTGCTATTTGAGTAAGGTTGATGAATAAAATCAATAAGAAGACGAAGCCAACTTTTCTCATGATGTTTCCCTTCGTTCTGTTGATTGAAGTTTGATTCATTTAGAATCCGGTATCACAAAACAGTTGTATTTCTGGATTGGTTAAAGTTACAACACAAGCTTTGGTATCAAAATACAGATAATCTATTGTTATTTCAAAAAAAAAAAATTAAAAAAAATTTTTGTTTGGACTTTGATAATGTGTACGTTATATCGAGTGACGTTATTTCGATGGTACGTTATAACGAGGGTACGTTATATCAAAGTTTCCATGTATTAGATTTTTTTCTGTTTTCAGATGGTTTTTGGATCTATTTGTCTATTTATAATTATTGAGATAAAAGAAAGCTTTTTTTCTTGCAATTTACTTGTTTACTTCAGATTTCCTGCATTCTTTCTCTTGCTGAAATTATTTGGTACCTAATTTTGGGTTTTTTATTCCCTCTGACCGACTTCATTTTTTAAGATTGTTTTTTCAGATTTATGCGTTGCTGATTTTTATTGAAAAAATTTTCCCAATTAACTTGTTTACGTCAGATTAAAAGGAAACTTCGATATAACATACACATTTTCAAAGTCCAAAGGAATAATTTTTTGTGTATTGTTTTTCTGAAAGAACAATAAATTAACTGTATTAAGATACTAAAGCTTGATTCGTACTTTTAACCAATCTCGAAGTACAACTGTTTTGTGATTCCGGATTTTAAATGAATCAAAATTTAACCAACAGTATAAAGGGAAACATCTTGAGAAAGGTTGGCTTCGTCTTCTAGTTAAATTTATTCATTAACCTTACTCAAACAGCAACACGATAAAGTAATATTAGCTACATTTCTGAGTTATTTATTATGCTTATGTACACTTTTGACGTTATATCGAAGTAACCCTGTATCATTATTTTTAAAATGAAATAGAGTTCTTGATTATTGTAATTATTTTTATTACGTTTCTCTATTTTTCTGTTTTCTTTCTCAACCTCACATTTGTTTCGGTCTGTGATTTAGGCTTTTGATTCCAATTGTGATCCAGATCACCTTTTTACTTCAGTGTCACTAGAATTAAATAGTGTTTCTGATTGTTATAATTCTCAGTACGTATTGGATCATTTTTCTTTTTCTTTTACTCTTTCTGATTTTGAAAATCAATATTTATTATCAGATTTAGATTTTTTCCTTAGCTTCTTACCAAATCTATTCTTGCAACTGTATTTCTATTTTTTTCTGTTTCCTTCTTCAATTTCACATTAGTATTAGTATCTGATTTAGGTTTTTTTTGTTACTTGTTATCGATTCCAATTTTCCTCCCAATCACTTATTTTCTTTTTCTTATTTTCGTTTGTTCTCCAGAACCAAATAGAGTTCCTGATTGGTATAATTATTTCTATTGATATTATTTCTAATTTCTTTTATTATACTTTTTATGAATTCAAAAACCAATCTCATTTTCAGATTTATTCGTTCCTGATTCGTTTTTTTCCCAATTGATCAATTCAGAATAAATTTTTATAGATCAAATAGTTTCCTGTTTATAAAAACAATTTCTAATAGGTTTCAATCTTTTTTTCTTTTTCTATGTTTTTTTTATACATCATTATGAATTTTTCAGTTTTATTTTTCATACTTTTTCTGTTTCTAATTTTCGTTGATAGTTTATTTTTTCCCAATTACCTTAATAACATCAGATTTTTTGTTTTAAAAGAAATAGTTTTCCTGATTATTATAATTATTTCTAACAACTATCTATCTTTTTTCTATTTTCTTTCTCAATCTCACTTTTACTTCGGTACCTAATTTAGAATTCTCTATTGCATAAAAATAATTTTAATTTTAGGTTCGTTTTTCACATTTATGTGCTTCTCATTTCCATTGCACTTTTGTTTTCAATCACCTCTTTTAATTTGGTTTTTTCAGAATGAAATAAAGTACAGTCTTATAACGTAATTTCCGCTGCATAATTTGATTGTTTTCTGTTTTATTTTCTTATACTTCTTCTGATTTTAAATATCAATCTAATTTTTAATTTGTTTTTCAGATCTATTTGTTTATGATTTATACTTATTTATTGATAAGAAAGTTTTTTTTTCCAAATTACTTGTTTACTTCAGATTTAATAATCATACTATCTTGTTTCTGTTTTTTGACGTAGGACTACGTCTTACATTAAGGGTGCCAAATCAGAAAACAGGTCAGGTTTTTATGAAATAATGTGAATGTTAATAATTGTTTTTGCTGCGAACGGATTTCAACGATTTGCATACCAATCGAATCGGAAATTTCGGAAAAGATTTGTTTGAGATGCTATACATTACAATCCCATAGTCTGTATATGGTTTAAATTGATGAAAATTGGAAGCACTCCCATTTTCCCACACATTTGTTCTGTCCATTTGTGTGCTTTCCCGAACAGAGCTGTCAATAACGAGCAACTTATGCAGCCGCTAGAATAGAAACAGTCGGAGACGAATAAATCGTTGGATTTAAAATCTCCGTAAATAGATCAAAAGAAGAAGAAGAAGAATAGAAACAACAAAGGGGGATAGCGAAAAAAGAAGATTTGCGGAGTAAGTAAGCTGTCGCTAGCTAATAAGTATTGCATCTCCTCTGAAAAAAGTTCTCAGAATCTTTCTGTGCTCGAAACAGCAAAGGGGGCTTATTCCGCTCGTTTTGTGTTTTATGTTTCCCCTAGAGCTGTGAACGCTAGCGAATATTTCTCTTGAAGTTTATCGCTGCAACTGTGTGCATCTGTTAGACATGTGTTTGATGCTAGTTGAATGGTACACGGAAGATGCCTCTCGTTAAATACTCAGTGCAATGCGTACATTGATATAAAGAAACAAATTGTGACATATGACCAATTAGTGTGTTGTTCTCGCAAAGGCAAGAATGAATCGTTACTTCTAGAAATGATTCTACAAAACCACACAAGCCATTAAACCTTTTCAGGGTCCTCGGAACTTTTTACTAAATAGTTATTTATGAACTTTCTACGTATTCGCAAATAATAATTGAAATGATAAACCAACAAATTTAAAAAAAAGGTTGCGTAGTCCTACGTCCTAAGCGGTCGTATATCGGATACAACCCCTCGATTTTTTTCTCATCCCGATTTTTATCTTTTTTAGAATTATTTATTTCATCTGACCGATTCGGTTTTTTCTAAATTGTTTCTCAGATTTGTGCGTTGCTGATTTATATTATAAGGTTTTTTCCCAATTAACTTGTTTACGTCAGATTATTATTATTTTTAAAATGAAAAAGAGTTCCTGATTATTGTAATTATTTTTATTACGTTTCTCTCTTTTCTCTATTTTCTTTCTCAACCTCACATTAGTTTTGGTATCTGATTTGGGCTTTTTATTACTTGTTATCGATTCCATTTTTTAAGATTGTTTCTCACATTTAAGTGATTCTGACTTTCATTCCAATTTTGATCCAGATCACCTTTTTACTTCTGTTTCACTAGAATTAAATAGTGATTCTGATTATTATAATTGTTCCTAATACGTATTGAAACATTTTTATTTCTTTTTCTTTCTATGATTTTGAAATCAGTCCAAATTTTGATCGTTTCAATCTTTTTATAGTTATTCACATCAAGGTGTTTGTGATTTTCATCGAAAGTTTGTTCCTCAAGCTTTTTTTTCAACATCGCGAATCGGGTTACGGAATTCTATAATTATTCCTATTAATTTATCAGATCTTTTTTCTGTTTTCTTTTCCTATAGTTTTTTTTTATTTCAGACCCATTTTTGGATTGTTTTTTGGATTTTCATCAAAAGTTTTTCCCATTTAACTTGTTTACTGATTTTTTTTTTGTTTAAGGGAGATTCTAGTGTAGAGACACGATATTCGGACGTTTTTTCGAGCTCCGTGAAAATAAAACAGAGAATATTTTTAGTATCCATTATAGCACTGTTCATCTATCTTTTAGCAATAAAACAAAAATTGAACGGAGAAAAAAATATTCACAACTAGAATAGTTAAGAACCGATGAAGTGAGAGGTTCAAAAAAGCCCTTCTGGTTCTGAGAACCAAAAAAATCGAATAGATTCTAAATCAGTAAAGATGCCGCTATCGCATGAACCTCGGACAAGTCAAAAACATCTCTTTTGGTAAAATGGCGGCCGTTTGAAAAACAAAATGCGGTTTAGAACGACTTTTCTGGTGTTACCAGATTTTAAAAAATCTTAAAATTCAAAAACTATCATCGTTTAGAGGTTTATGCGATAGAGATGCTTGCAGATTGTATTCATATAAGTTAGACATGAATCGGTTCAGTAGAACTTGAGATATCGTGTACGCCAGTTCGGAAAAATTATTTTTGAGAAAAACGCGTTTGAAGTTCATTGTTATGGCTGTACCAGCTTGGATACCGAATCACTAAAATGGCTCTAATTCGGTAAATAATAGGATTTTTGATAAGCCCTTTCTAGGATATATTCTTGAATGCATAAACTACAAAATATGAAGTAATTTTTTTTGTTTTTTTTTTTAATTTATAGACTAGAATACTGCCTTAAAGCAAAAAAAGTTTTCCTGATGTTTTTTTTTGCTTTTGTATCTTTTTTTTGTATTTTTTTGTTTTTGTATCTATTTTCTTTTTCAACGTCACATTAGCATTAGTTTTGGTATCTTATTTTCGATTTTTTTTTTTACTATTTGTAAGCGATTCCAATTTTTTAAGATCTATCTGTAAACTTTTGCAACGTTGTTCCCAACTAACTTTTTTACTTCGAATTATATTCTTTCTTTCAATCATATAGCCTTTCTGATTTGGATAGTTGCCTCTATAACGTTTCTAGCTCTTCCTCTCTTTTCATCCTAAACTTCATAATAGTTTTGTGATTTGAATCAGGATTGTTTTTATTCATTCTGACTGACTCCATTTTTTGAATGTTTTTCGCATTCACGTGTTACTAGTCCTTCATCTGACTTTGATTCAATTTGTGAACGTTATTTTGTTTCTGGTTTTCCTTGCAATTTTGTTCCCAATTGATTTTTTTCTCACTATTTCTGATTATTATGAATGCTCTTATTAAGTTATAGATTTTTTATCTGTCCTCTTCTTTTCTCGTTGGATTCATTTCGTAATCAGGATTTTTATCGGTATTGACTAATTTCAATTTTTGAATTGTTTTTCACATTGAATGGTCACTTATGCGCCGATTTTGATTCAACTAGTGATTATATGATTGACTTCTGATATTCTAAACTAATAAAATTTGCAAATATATGTTTCATCTAAATGGAAACTGCTTTTTTTTCTTTGTTTGAACTGATTCGACGCTCACACCTTCTTCTTCAGCTAATTTTCTGATCGATAGACCATTCTCGATGCCGGCTTTGTACACAATCCCTTTTCGTTGCTCGGAAGAAATGCCACGCATGTCCGGAGTGCGACCGCGTTTCTGACGTAGAACAGATATTATTTTAGAGTGGATCGAAATTCTTAAAAAATAACTCTTTCGTATGAAGTTTTGTTGGCCGTGAAGGAAGCTGATGGTTCGCGTGGTTTTGTAAAATTAGCTCTTTATTGAGTTTTTACACATACTTTTGTAGACTCTGAACTGAATCAACTTCGATTTTAATTATGGTCCCAATTTCTATTCGATTATTGTCCGCATTTCCACACCCATACTTAGTTTTTCATGGTTGATCTCCAATTCAAAGAATTGTTCTTTGATTTCTCCTATGAATTCTTTTTGAAAATTTGTATCTGATTTTGATATTTAATTTTGAGCCCAAATGAAACATTCTGATTTTAATTCTGATGGTGATTTTTCATTCGACATTGTGCAACATTTTTTCTCATTTTGATTTCTCTTTGCGTTTTTTTTTAGTTTTTCGCATTGCCACTTTGATTTGAACACTTCATCGATCGTTCTTTTTCTCTTATGAATATTTAATTTTGTTATTCGAATATTGTCATTTCTTTTATTGTTTCTGATAATTGCGTCGATTCAAAATTTTAATAATTAATTATTATTTTTTTGCGATTATCATTTTTCTTGGGTTTGTAGGGGAACTGGCGTAAAACGGATATCAAATCAATGTTAGGAAAAAGGTAAATTATATTTTTGTAAGTGAAACATTGTGAACTATTCGAAAAATTTCTCGGACAGCTTCTAGTAGAGGTAATACGAGCTAGAGGTAATGCTATGTTAGTGATGGAAAGGGCTTGATGCTCTCCCTTTCGCCCTTTCTTTCCCTCTGTTACATTTTAGTTACAAGACAGACAAGGACCAGTTGCCATCTGTTTTGAATCCAGTAAAAATATTGGAAAACAGTTTTTGTCTGATAATTTCGGGAAAACAATGTATTGAGCTGCAAAAAACTGCATTCATGTTTTTAAACAGTTCAATCAGTTCAATCAAAGTTCAATGGTGCATCCGTGGCCGAGTGTTTAGCGTCTCACATTATCATGCCGGGTGTTCGGGTTCGATTCCCGTTCTGGCCGGGAGATTTTTCGTCAGAGAAATTTCCTTCGACTTGCACTATGATCACACGTATTCTAGAGCTTGCACCTCGTAATACATTCAAGGCGTGTTGTTTGGCTTAAGAAATCCCAACTAAGTATTAAGAATGACGCTAATTAATGCATACGTTGAGGCGGCACAAGTTCCACAGGGAACGTTAACGCCATTCAAGTTCAATCGGATTTTCCTTGATCCTTCCGTCTTACCCTTAGTTCTTCTACTCGGATTCTGATACTGATATAATTTTTTTATGAAATTCAACGATCTGGTTGTGATTCTATTAAGCTTTCTTCCTTCTTCTGCATCCCTAATTCAGAAATTAGATTTTTTTTTATTCATTATACTTTTTCCTGGAAATCGCTTGCGATTCCCAATAGCAAGCATCGCAACTATGATGGTATTCGTTCGCCCTTGTTTAGAATCACCCCAACACACATAGATTATCCTCTACCCGAGAGCGAGAGCGAACAAAACAAGTTTCGCTACTTACATTTTTATGAGTTTCACCGGAAGGTGGTACGCACAACAACAAAAAATTGCTTAATCTGTTGGATCACAGCACATTGCTTTCCGTTTTTTTTTCTTTCTTCCTGCTATTACATCACCGCCACCGATGGACCTTTTGACGCAGGCCATCCCCCCTCGTGATAAACGCCGGGTGCCCCGAGAGGGGGGTTGGGAAGGTCGTGATGAGAATAAGTTTTACTGCGTGTGTGTACGGGGCGCCTAGTGGCGCTCCCCACTCATCCCATAAAAACACCCAAATTTACTGCTTGATTTAGGACGAGGCGAGAATAATTATTGGCTTTCGGTGCGGCGGAATGGTTCGACCGTGGATCCACAAATATAAGTTCGCCGACGTGCTTTGGGTTACCGATTCATCCTTTTTCCCCCGATTGCAGTTTATAATTTCCCCGAATCGATTTTTCCGAGTGATTTGTGGCCACGCAAAATATATTTCAGAGTCAACGAATAATAGTAGACAAGCTTTGGCGGGGGTCCCCACAAGCTAATAAAGAACGACGGCAAACATGCGCCCCCATCCACAGAAATACCAATTCGAAGACATTTTCGGCTTGCAAATGTCACCGAAACACGTAAAGCGCTGCTCCCTCTCGATTACACAGAATCTCCTAAATATCACCGACGACAAACAACGAACAACAACAAAAAATACAATCGAAAATAATATTATAAAACATTCGTCCACGCACAAAAACACTCACCCCTCAAAATGGAAGGATCCGTTCTCGAAAGTGACCTCCCACTCCGTTGCCTAATTCTCAATGCGAAGGAACGATGAAAGCAAGCAGAAGAAAGATCACGACGAAAAAAAAGCGTTACCAAAAGTTGCTCTCCATTAAATCCTTCCTCATTTCAAGACTTTTCCCCGCTGCCTTTGGCACTGACGCACCGCCGAACCGCCGCCCCCGCCCCCTCACCACCAGCCGACAATGGCAACAAGGATCTCGTTTCTCTCGAAAATTGCGCCGTTTGGAAGAAGGATACCAAACCGCCGCTGTTTTCGCTTCTTCCATCGGAAGCATAAGATGGTGGGAGGCGAAGGCTCTTCCACCCAGCCCGGTCGTTTGTCCTCGGTAAAAATGGGAAAGCGTGACATACCGTGTCATGAGCCTTCCGTGGATCGTGTGCGACGAGGGGTGGAAAAAAATAAATAAGGAAAATAATGTAAAAAGATTTGCCTTCCTGATATCAGGCGCACCATCGCGCAGTTTCTCCCTAGTCTGCGCTTCTGCTTGTGGGGTCCTGTGGTTGCTGGTGCCTCTTTTGTTGGATTATGAGACGGAGGCAGTCCATCTCTGTTCGGAGAAATGACGATCCGGGATTGTAGCCGGTGAGCGATTTATTTATTTTTTTTTTAAATTATGGACAAATTTTCGTCAGATTTTAAGGTTTTCCAATAAAATCGATAAATTTTCAATTATATTTATTGACCTTTCGCTTTTCTGGGTCTTTTCGATATTTGAATTTTTAGTTTAGCGTTATTTTTTAGCGTTATTTAGTTAGCGTTATTTTTTTTAATTTTTTTTTATTTTCTGGTATTTTTTTGTGTTTCAGTTTTCTGTTTCTGTTTTGTTTTGTTTCACTGTTTTCTGTTTAGCTGTTTTTTCTGTTATTTGCTGTTTTTCTGTTTTTCTATTTTATAGCAGACTTATCTCACTTCTTAACTAGGCGAACCTAGCCAGAATTTTCACCTGCCCCCGGGCATCTGAATGCCAAAGGGGGACTAGGCTCTGCGGAATGCACGTATCTGCATGCTCGTGCTGTTTTAGTCCTGACCGAGGAATTGTCGGACAATCGCGCAGGTGCTAAGGATGACCGACTTTTGGATGCCGGCCAATTCCTTCTCGATGTTCAACACCTTTAGCGCTTCCAGAAGTGTCTTCGGGATAATTCCAGTTCCAGAGAGAACGACTGGAACAATTCTTGGGACCTCCCTTAGCCCCCACAGTTCCTTGAGCTCCACGGCCAATGGTCGGTACTTGCAGATTTTGCGACCGTGGGTCTCCTCCAGATTCTGGTTCAGTGGAATAGCGACATCGATGATGGTGACTTTGCGGTCGCTCTTGTCGTAAACCATTATATCTGGGCGGTTGTGGTGGATCGAGAGGTCGGTCAGAACAGTGCGATCCCAGTACAGCTTGAAACGGTCATTTTCCAGGACAGGTGCAGGCAGGTACCGGTAGTTTGGTACGTTGTCTTCCAGTAGAGCACATTGGAGCGCCAGTTGTCGATGAACAATACGGGCCACGTTGTTGTGGCGCTCGGTGTAGGCTGCGTTGGCCAAAACGGGACAGCCTCCCATAATGTGCTCTATGTTTTCACCTGGTTGATGGCACATCCGGCAAATGTCATCAACGTCTTGATGCCAGACGTACCGCCTGCAGTTTCTCGTCGGCATTATCCTGTCCTGGATGGCTATCATGTCGGCTTCTACTACTGAAGAGAGTTCACCACGCGTTAGCCACAGATTAGATGCGGCCTTGTCGACGTGTGGCCGGTCCAGTTGATGGGGGTGGGCACCATGCACTGCCTTCTGCTTCCAAGCTGCAATCTTCTCCTCCACTGTCTGCAGATTGCAGTTGAGTTGGTACTCCGCTTGCGCCAAGTGCAGAGCGCTGTATCCTCTGTCGGCGGCGCAGACAGCCCGGTATAGCGCGTTTTGGTTGGCGCGTTCTGCGAAGTACTCGCGCAGTTGTCGTACCTGGGCAACACACAGTGCAGAAATGTCGACGATTCCAAGTCCCCCTTCTTTGCGTGGTAGTGAAACTCTCTCCAGTGCCGATTGAGGATGGTGCATTCCGGCCTCTTTGAATGCTTTCCTCATCCTCCTCTCAAGGTCCTCTAGGTCAGTTTTGCTCCATTTGACTACACCAAAACTGAAGGTCAGCAGGGGAACCGCGAATGTGTTGATCGCGCGTACCTTGTTCCCCGCGTTGAGGAAAGTCCTCAGGACACAGTTCACTCGACTCAAGAACTTGTCTCGCAGCTCCGTCTTGATGTCGGAGTGGCGAATCCCGGTGAGCTGTCGGAATCCAAGATATTTATAGGATTCGCCACGAACCATGTCTCTTATAAACTCGCCGTCATAGACCTCGTAGCCTCCGGATTCGGAAAGTTTTCCTTTCAGCAGGTGGACACAGCGACACTTGTCGAGGCCGAACTCCATACAGATGTCCCTGCTTATGTCTTCGACAACCCGGATAGCTACACCTAGACGCTGACGTGAATCAGCGTAGACCTTGAGATCATCCATGTAGAAGGTATGGGTCACTTCTTCGTGGGCGCCGTCGCCATACCTTATTTTATAGCCATGACCGTTTCTATTGAGCGTCCTACTGAGGGGGTTCAGTGCCAGACAAAACCAAAGCGGGCTGAAAGAGTCGCCTTGGAATATCCCCCTCTTTATCTGCAGCGTTCTAGACTGCAACACATTTTCCCCATCACTGAGGTGCAGAGACGTACTCCACTGCCTCATCGCATGCTGCAGGAACCTAACGACGACGGGATCAATTTTGTAGAGCTCCAATACCCGGACGAGAAACGAGTGAGGTATGGAGTCATAAGCCTTCCTGTAATCAATATAGGCCATGCTTAGGTTCCGCTGGTTATAAACCGCCTGGCCGACTATGGCTGCGTCGATGATGGCCTGGTCTTTGCAGCCATGCGTATTTTTTCTGCATCCTTTCTGCTCTTCTGCGATGATATGGTGTTGTTCGCAGTGGGCAGAAACTTTGGCGGTTATGATGCTGCTTAATATCTTGTACAGACTCGATAGGCACGTTATCGGCCTGTACTTTGATGGGTTCAATGTGTTGCTGTCTTTCGGGAGGAGGAATGTGACGCCACGGGTGGCGAATTCAGGGAGGTTGTGTGGGTCACGTAGCACCTTGTTGAAGCACTCAGCTATCTTTGGATGTGCGACGGTCAGCTTCTTGTGCCAAAAGTTCTGTACACCATCGGGGCCCGGTGCTGCCCAGTTCCTCAGGTACCGCGAGGCTTCGCGGACATCGTTCTCTCCGACGATGATAGCTGGCATCTCTCCAATTTCACCACAACTCTCCTCCTCCCGTCTTAACCACATTTGCCCGTCGCGATGTTCTACTGGGGTCTCCCAAATACCAGCCCAGAAGTTCGTCACATCGCTAATATCTGGCAAACCTTCGCGGTAGTCGGGCTTCTCGTCGCTAATGTGGTCGTAGAACGCTTTCTCGTTATCTCTGAACATCCGATTTTGTTCCTGGCGCTTTGCAGAGTCAGAGTAACGTTTCAGCCGTTTTGTAAGGACGCTCAATTGCTGTACCAGTGTGTCGAGTTTTTCCGTCAGCTGGTGAGCTCCCAGCTGGCGAAGTTCAGTAGGCCGCACGATCACAGCAACTTGGCGACATAATTTCACCGATCTGCTGCCTCTTTTGTACGCCATCAGTCTTCCAATTGCGGCGCGCTTGTTTAGGATCCGTTGCTCCAATCTCCTTCGCCATGGAGGCTCACGCCTTTCACGGAGATGTTGGAGCAGTCCGCCTCTTGGCCTAATACGGTATCCTAAACTTTTGGCGGTCGCCATAGCAGCACAGTAAACTTTCAGTTGCAGCTCCTCCATGTTCTCAGCATCAACCAAGTGCAGCGGAAGAACGTGCTCGTTCATGAGCTTTACTGCACTTGTCAGCCTGCTGGAATGCTGCAACTTCGGGATCCTGGGGCGCGACAAAGGGTCCGTGTCGCGGAACTGTGAGATCGCCTCGTCGTAATGGAAGACCAGATCGCGTAGTAGTTGTTGATCTGGCTGTGGATCTTCCGGCTCAGGGGGTTGTTGTACTGTGGCCTCCACTGGTGCTGATTCGCGTGCCCCACTCGCGAATGAATTGCTCAGCCGTACTGAACTTCGTCTCGACACATCGCTTGCTCTGCTTGTTCTGGAGCTTAGTTCTCTCTGCACCTGCTGCTTGATCTCGTCGACTATATTGTTGCGTACAATCGCTCTACGCCTCGCGTTCATCGCGTTTTGGTCAAGCCTCCCGACGAACTCTGGATACGCTTCCTCGAACATTGCGAGTATTCGAGGGCGACCGCTCATGTCCGTCTCCAAAGCAGTGCAGATGTAATAGGCGCGGATCACGAATTCGTTCATTTCGTGTGTCCACATGATCCGTCGCCTAGTAGTACCCACAAGTGTGGACGACTGTCGTCTGACAGTCGCAACACGCCTCGTAGGCGCAGCGTTTCGTTGGTGATGTCGATGGCTGCTGTTTCCGTGTGGCGGTAGCTCTTCGGGTTGAACCCGGCTGGTGGCCCGCTCTTGCACATCGCCCTCCAGCCGCTGGCCGCTCGCTCTTACGCCCGTTCCAGGACCAGCTCCAGTTCGGGGACCCTCCTCGGGTGATCGCATTCTAATTACTCTTCGTGAACGTAGCTCCATTTTCTGGGTGTATCTCCTTTGCCCGGGAGACAGCGGGTTGGCAAGGCCTCCATGACCCGGGAGGCCTTCCCCGGGAGAGATATAGCGCTCTGACTCGCTCGCACCCCCTCACTTAGCCACTTTCGACACCCGTTCTCGGAGCCAAGACCAGGTGTGTGTTTCCAGTTCACGCCCGATCTAAAAATGTCGTCATATGATCTTCGTGGAGGCGTGAGATAGGAACATTTGAGACCAACAGGTAGGCTCCTACCCTAGTGTTGATCCCCATATGAGAACCTATTTCCTAGACTACTATTAGAACCTTCTATTTTTTTTTGTTTTTCTGTTTTTAAATTTTTCAGTTCTTCAATGTTTCAGTTTGTCAGTCCTCCAATTTTTCAATTCATCAGTGTTTAAGTTTTTGAGTTTTTTAGTTTTTCAGATTTTCGTTTTTACAGATTTTTTCATTTTATGTTTTTTGCTTTTCTTTTTTTTTCTTTTTTTTCTGTTTTTTTATTTATCTGAATTTCGAATGTTTCGATACAGTAAATATCCAAACAAGACACCGAAGCATAATCTGTACAAACAGGAGTATATTTCCGTACATGTGAAGTACATGGGAAGATGGCCTTGATCTGACCCCCTAAATTGACATAAAATTTTCGTTTTTCTACGACTTCGGCATTGATATAAATACTTTAACTCTTACTCTATGTTTTATACTGGTCAGTGTGGTTCATGAGCGCCAGAAAAGGGAAAAACAGAGGAAATTTCTTTCCACGACACCTTCAAGAATGGTGGTCCTAAACAGACCTTCGATTTTTTGCAGCGAATCTACTCCCAATCGTCCGGAAATGACATACACTCACAACTATATAGGTGAAAATAACGGAAAGCGTGGAAACTAATATAATCTTGTTTTGACTTCCGGTTTGCTGATAATGGCTCGAAATTAGTGATGAAACGGGTAGCAGTTTGGCCGGATACCGAATATTGCTTCGAAGCCGGATAGTTGGATATTCGGCTCTATATTTGCGAATAGGAAACTGGAAAAACTGCATGTGTGCATGAAGCTAATAAATGATTATATTTTAAAGACAAATAAATAAATTTTTACACAAACATAATAAACGATGATTAAATTTTCTATTTACAATTAATATTCATTAAGTATCAAGTTTCTTGCAATAAATTATGAAAAGACGTTTTTCTGATAAGGATTTTCTATTAGACTGATGAGATTTTTGTGGATATTTTGAAGTAATTTCAATTTTTTTATGTTTTTATGTTTTTATGTTTTTATGTTTTTATGTTTTTATGTTTTTATGTTTTTATGTTTTTATGTTTTTATGTTTTTATGTTTTTATGTTTTTATGTTTTTATGTTTTTATGTTTTTATGTTTTTATGTTTTTATGTTTTTATTTTTTTTGGCAGACTTATCTCACTTCTTAACTAGGCGAACCTAGCCAGAATTTTCACCTGCCCCCGGGCTTCTGAATGCCAAAGGGGGACTAGGCTCTGCGGAATGCACGTATCTGCATGCTCGTGCTGTTTCAGTCCTGACCGAGAAATTGTCGGACAATCGCGCAGGTGCTAAGGATGACCGACTTTTGGATGCCGGCCAATTCCTTCTCGATGTTCAACACCTTTAGCGCTTCCAGAAGTGTCTTCGGGATAATTCCAGTTCCAGAGAGAACGACTGGAACAATTCTTGGGACCTCCCTTAGCCCCCACAGTTCCTTGAGCTCCACGGCCAATGGTCGGTACTTGCAGATTTTGCGACCGTGGGTCTCCTCCAGATTCTGGTTCAGTGGAATAGCGACATCGATGATGGTGACTTTGCGGTCGCTCTTGTCGTAAACCATTATATCTGGGCGGTTGTGGTGGATCGAGAGGTCGGTCAGAACAGTGCGATCCCAGTACAGCTTGAAACGGTCATTTTCCAGGACAGGTGCAGGCAGGTACCGGTAGTTTGGTACGTTGTCTTCCAGTAGAGCACATTGGAGCGCCAGTTGTCGATGAACAATACGGGCCACGTTGTTGTGGCGCTCGGTGTAGGCTGCGTTGGCCAAAACGGGACAGCCTCCCATAATGTGCTCTATGTTTTCACCTGGTTGATGGCACATCCGGCAAATGTCATCAACGTCTTGATGCCAGACGTACCGCCTGCAGTTTCTCGTCGGCATTATCCTGTCCTGGATGGCTATCATGTCGGCTTCTACTACTGAAGAGAGTTCACCACGCGTTAGCCACAGATTAGATGCGGCCTTGTCGACGTGTGGCCGGTCCAGTTGATGGGGGTGGGCACCATGCACTGCCTTCTGCTTCCAAGCTGCAATCTTCTCCTCCACTGTCTGCAGATTGCAGTTGAGTTGGTACTCCGCTTGCGCCAAGTGCAGAGCGCTGTATCCTCTGTCGGCGGCGCAGACAGCCCGGTATAGCGCGTTTTGGTTGGCGCGTTCTGCGAAGTACTCGCGCAGTTGTCGTACCTGGGCAACACACAGTGCAGAAATGTCGACGATTCCAAGTCCCCCTTCTTTGCGTGGTAGTGAAACTCTCTCCAGTGCCGATTGAGGATGGTGCATTCCGGCCTCTTTGAATGCTTTCCTCATCCTCCTCTCAAGGTCCTCTAGGTCAGTTTTGCTCCATTTGACTACACCAAAACTGAAGGTCAGCAGGGGAACCGCGAATGTGTTGATCGCGCGTACCTTGTTCCCCGCGTTGAGGAAAGTCCTCAGGACACAGTTCACTCGACTCAAGAACTTGTCTCGCAGCTCCGTCTTGATGTCGGAGTGGCGAATCCCGGTGAGCTGTCGGAATCCAAGATATTTATAGGATTCGCCACGAACCATGTCTCTTATAAACTCGCCGTCATAGACCTCGTAGCCTCCGGATTCGGAAAGTTTTCCTTTCAGCAGGTGGACACAGCGACACTTGTCGAGGCCGAACTCCATACAGATGTCCCTGCTTATGTCTTCGACAACCCGGATAGCTACACCTAGACGCTGACGTGAATCAGCGTAGACCTTGAGATCATCCATGTAGAAGGTATGGGTCACTTCTTCGTGGGCGCCGTCGCCATACCTTATTTTATAGCCATGACCGTTTCTATTGAGCGTCCTACTGAGGGGGTTCAGTGCCAGACAAAACCAAAGCGGGCTGAAAGAGTCGCCTTGGAATATCCCCCTCTTTATCTGCAGCGTTCTAGACTGCAACACATTTTCCCCATCACTGAGGTGCAGAGACGTACTCCACTGCCTCATCGCATGCTGCAGGAACCTAACGACGACGGGATCAATTTTGTAGAGCTCCAATACCCGGACGAGAAACGAGTGAGGTATGGAGTCATAAGCCTTCCTGTAATCAATATAGGCCATGCTTAGGTTCCGCTGGTTATAAACCGCCTGGCCGACTATGGCTGCGTCGATGATGGCCTGGTCTTTGCAGCCATGCGTATTTTTTCTGCATCCTTTCTGCTCTTCTGCGATGATATGGTGTTGTTCGCAGTGGGCAGAAACTTTGGCGGTTATGATGCTGCTTAATATCTTGTACAGACTCGATAGGCACGTTATCGGCCTGTACTTTGATGGGTTCAATGTGTTGCTGTCTTTCGGGAGGAGGAATGTGACGCCACGGGTGGCGAATTCAGGGAGGTTGTGTGGGTCACGTAGCACCTTGTTGAAGCACTCAGCTATCTTTGGATGTGCGACGGTCAGCTTCTTGTGCCAAAAGTTCTGTACACCATCGGGGCCCGGTGCTGCCCAGTTCCTCAGGTACCGCGAGGCTTCGCGGACATCGTTCTCTCCGACGATGATAGCTGGCATCTCTCCAATTTCACCACAACTCTCCTCCTCCCGTCTTAACCACATTTGCCCGTCGCGATGTTCTACTGGGGTCTCCCAAATACCAGCCCAGAAGTTCGTCACATCGCTAATATCTGGCAAACCTTCGCGGTAGTCGGGCTTCTCGTCGCTAATGTGGTCGTAGAACGCTTTCTCGTTATCTCTGAACATCCGATTTTGTTCCTGGCGCTTTGCAGAGTCAGAGTAACGTTTCAGCCGTTTTGTAAGGACGCTCAATTGCTGTACCAGTGTGTCGAGTTTTTCCGTCAGCTGGTGAGCTCCCAGCTGGCGAAGTTCAGTAGGCCGCACGATCACAGCAACTTGGCGACATAATTTCACCGATCTGCTGCCTCTTTTGTACGCCATCAGTCTTCCAATTGCGGCGCGCTTGTTTAGGATCCGTTGCTCCAATCTCCTTCGCCATGGAGGCTCACGCCTTTCACGGAGATGTTGGAGCAGTCCGCCTCTTGGCCTAATACGGTATCCTAAACTTTTGGCGGTCGCCATAGCAGCACAGTAAACTTTCAGTTGCAGCTCCTCCATGTTCTCAGCATCAACCAAGTGCAGCGGAAGAACGTGCTCGTTCATGAGCTTTACTGCACTTGTCAGCCTGCGGGAATGCTGCAGCTTCGGGATCCTGGGGCGCGACAATGGGTCTGTGTCGCGGAACTGTGAGATCGCCTCGTCGTAGTGGAAGACCAGATCGCGTAGTAGTTGTTGATCTGGTTGTGGGTCTTCCGGCTCAGGGGGTTGTTGTACTGTGGCCTCCACTGGTGCTGATTCGCGTGCCCCACTCGCGAATGAATTGCTCAGCCGTACTGAACTTCGTCTCGACACATCGCTTGCTCTGTTGTTCCTGGAGCTTATTTCTCTCTGCACCTGCTGCTTGATCTCGTCGATTTGCGTTTGGGAGAGCATGTTGTTGCGTACTATCGCTCTACGCCTCGCGTTCATCGCGTTCTGATCAAGCCTCCCGACGAACTCTGGATACGCTTCCTCGAACATTGTTAGTATTCGAGGGCGACCGCTCATGTCCGTCTCCAAAGCAGTGCAGATGTAATAGGCGCGGATCACGAATTCATTCATTTCGTGTGTCCACATGATCCGGCGCCTAGTGGTACCCACAAGTGTGGACGACTGTCGTCTGGCAGTCGCAACACGTCTCGTAGGCGCAGCGTTTCTTGGGTGATGTCGATGGCTGCTGTTTCCGTGTGGCGGTAGCTCTTCGGGTTGAACCCGGCTGGTGGCCCGCTCTTGCACATCGCCCTCCAGCCGCTGGCCGCTCGCTCTTACGCCCGTTCCAGGACCAGCTCCAGTTCGGGGACCCTCCTCGGGTGATCGCATTCTAATTACTCTTCGTGAACGTAGCTCCATTTTCTGGGTGTATCTCCTTTGCCCGGGAGACAGCGGGTTGGCAAGGCCTCCATGACCCGGGAGGCCTTCCCCGGGAGAGATATAGCGCTCTGACTCGCTCGCACCCCCTCACTTAGCCACTTTCGACACCCGTTCTCGGAGCCAAGACCAGGTGTGTGTTTCCAGTTCACGCCCGATCTAAAAATGTCGTCATATGATCTTCGTGGAGGCGTGAGATAGGAACATTTGAGACCAACAGGTAGGCTCCTACCCTAGTGTTGATCCCCATTTGAGAACCTATTTCCTAGACTACTATTAGAACCTTCTATTTTTTTTTGTTTTTTGTTTTTCTGTTTTTTTTGTTTTTCTGTTTTTAAATTTTTCAGTTCTTCAATGTTTCAGTTTGTCAGTCCTCCAATTTTTCAATTCATCAGTGTTTAAGTTTTTGAGTTTTTGAGTTTTTTAGTTTTTCAGATTTTCGTTTTTACAGATTTTTTCATTTTATGTTTTTTGCTTTTCTTTTTTTTTCTTTTTTTTTCTTTTTTTTCTGTTTTTTTATTTATCTGAATTTCGAATGTTTCGATACAGTAAATATCCAAACAAGACACCGAAGCATAATCTGTACAAACAGGAGTATATTTCCGTACATGTGAAGTACATGGGAAGATGGCCTTGATCTGACCCCCTAAATTGACATAAAATTTTCGTTTTTCTACGACTTCGGCATTGATATAAATACTTTAACTCTTACTCTATGTTTTATACTGGTCAGTGTGGTTCATGAGCGCCAGAAAAGGGAAAAACAGAGGAAATTTCTTTCCACGACACCTTCAAGAATGGTGGTCCTAAACAGACCTTCGATTTTTTGCAGCGAATCTACTCCCAATCGTCCGGAAATGACATACACTCACAACTATATAGGTGAAAATAACGGAAAGCGTGGAAACTAATATAATCTTGTTTTGACTTCCGGTTTGCTGATAATGGCTCGAAATTAGTGATGAAACGGGTAGCAGTTTGGCCGGATACCGAATATTGCTTCGAAGCCGGATAGTTGGATATTCGGCTCTATATTTGCGAATAGGAAACTGGAAAAACTGCATGTGTGCATGAAGCTAATAAATGATTATATTTTAAAGACAAATAAATAAATTTTTACACAAACATAATAATCGATGATTAAATTTTCTATTTACAATTAATATTCATTAAGTATCAAGTTTCTTGCAATAAATCTTGAAAAGACGTTTTTCTGATAAGGATTTCCTATTAGACTGATAAGATTTTTGTGGATATTTTGAAGTAATTTCAATTTTTTTATGTTTTTATGTTTTTATGTTCTTGATTACTGATTTCTGTTTTTTGATTTTCGATTTCTGATTAATGACTTCTGATTTCTGATTTCTGATTTCTGATCAAGTATCAAGTTTCCTGCAAGTAATCTTGAAAAGACTTTTTTCTGATAAGGATTTTTTATTACACTGATGAGATTTTTGTGGATATTTTGAAGTAATTTAAATTTTTTTATTTTTATTATTTATGTTTTTATGTTTTTATGTTTTTATGTTTTTTATGTTTTTATGTTTTTATGTTTTTATGTTTTTATGTTTTTATGTTTTTATGTTTTTATGTTTTTATGTTTTTATGTTTTTATGTTTTTATGTTTTTATGTTTTATGTTTTTATGTTCTTGATTTCCTGATTTCAGATTTTTTATTCTTTTTTCTGATTTCGGATTTCAGGTTTTAGGTTTCAGATTTATATTCTCTGTTATCTGATTTCTGATTTCTGATTTGTGATTTGTGATTTCTGATTTCTGATTTCTGATTTCTGATTTCTGATTTCTGATTTCTGATTTCTGATTTCTGATTTGCGACTCGATTATATACAGACTCGATTATTTCTGATTCGATTATATACAATTTTGGACTCGATTATATACAATTCGATTTTTTTTGCATTTGAAATATGACTTGTTTCAAGAAAAAATGTAACCTTTGAACGGTCAAGTGGAATTTAAGTGGCTATTATATGTACAGTGTGGTAGAAATCGTGATTTTAGAAGATTTAGCTTGAATTTTCAACAGGAATTGTCTATATCGATATTGCAGCGGAATTAAGAAAGATAGAAGTTGGGCGTCAAAGAACAAATTGTAGAGTAGTTTGAGAACTTTAATTTGATTGATAGAAACAATCAAGTTTAATATGAATTTTTGTGATAAAATTAATAATCACACATTAAAAAATACTAACTTAGAAATTTCCACTAATTTGTTCGACTATTATATTCTGTACTAAATTTTCTCGTCTTTCAAATGAATGAAACAGAACTGGCTTACACAGCGTACTTTTTAGTGTAGAGCCAGTTTGAGGCAACAGAGTCCGAAACGGAAAAAGAGTTTTATAACTCTGTCATTGTTAAAATTCGAACATATGCGTAGAAGGATTTTTTTCATCAAATATGATCATCTATCACCCTCTGAAAGATTCTGGAAAAAAAATTCATATAAGAAAGGTGTTTTCTGACTTTAAGGGGATGAATCTAAAATTTAATTCTTCTTTTATTTTCGATAAACGAAAAATATATACATAAAAATGAATAAAATATTTTTTTTGACTCTATTATAAACAGTGAAAAGAAATCGGAAACTGTATATAATCGAGTCCGCGCTGTATCAGATTTCTGATTTTGGATTTCAGAATTCGGATTACATTTCACATTTCTTCTTTTTTATTCGATTAATGACGATGTTGATTTTTTTGCGACATTCAACACTCGAAATTATGCAACATTTTTCTCATTTTGATTTCTATTTATGTGTTTAATAGTTTTTCGCATTGTGGCTCTGAATTGAACACTTTATCAATTGTTCATTTTGTTTTATTTATCTTTGAATTCATTTCTTGTATTGCTTCTGATAATTACACCTTCTCAAAAGTTTTATAATCAATTATTTTTTGTGATTATCGTTTCACAGTTTCATCTGGTTTGTAGGGGTATTGTAAAGAGAACAGATATCGAAACGATGTTAGGAAATAGGCAAATAATTTTTTGTAAGTGAAAAATTGTGAAATCAGTTTTCTGATTTCGGGATTCAGAATTCGGATTACATTTCTCATTTCTCATTTCTCATTTCTCATTTCTCATTTCTCATTTCTCATTTCTCGTTTCTCATTTCTCATTTCTCATTTCGCATTTCTCATTTCTTATTTCTCATTTCTCAATTCTCAATTCTCATTTCGCATTTCTCATTTCTCATTCCTCATTCCTCATTTCTCATTTCTCAATTCTCATTTTTCATTCATAATCTCTCGTCTCGTTTGTTTTAATTTAACCTTTCAGAATCTCATCCAAGGAATGTATTCGAATTGATCCCTGACAAGCCGAAAAAGAACCAATAAAGAACTTTTCCGTTTTGCTAACAAACGTCTTCCTCTTATTCTTCCTGCTTTGGTGTGAATATTGTTGTTGCCTCAAATTCCGAAGGCGAAGTATCCGAATCGACTTTTCTTCGGTTGCAAAAACCATCCCCCCTCCCCATCCTCTCTCGCTGGTCTCGCCTTCTGTCGCCATCCCGTGGGCCACAAACTTCACTTCAATATTGCTACTTTTCTCATGATTTTCCTCACGTTTCGATTACGCACCGGCAAAGTGCGGAAAACTCGGCTTTCCCCACTCCCTCTCACGCTCCTGCTGCTGCTGCCTCTCACCCAACGGCGCTGAAATCCCGTGCTTTCTTCGATGGTGTCGTCCAACGAGGCGGGGGAAAAACTTTTCGACTCTTCTCCTTTCTTCTTATAAAATATTAATTTTAATTTATCTGATAGCGCTCGGTGGCGCTTTGCGCTCGTTTCCCGCTTCGCGGGAGGAAAATTTAGTCGAAGATCCTGGTTCTTTCCTTCACTTTTTTTGCTTCGCCAAACTCGGGCAAAAATGGCATAAGGCGCCCGCCCCCCTCATTCTAGGGGCAACAAGATGATAATGAGAAAAATGTTGCAAAAAGCCGATCCAGTTCCACTCGAGGCGCGCGGCTCGTCTTCGAGAGAAAAGATTTCCTCTTCGCCGAGGCTCGGTAAGATTCTTCGCTTGGAAACAAACTTTTAAATTAGGGTTCAGATTTCTCAATCACGTGGTTATTAATTTTTTCCCTTCGCTTTGGAAGTCGCGTTTACAAGGAAGCAAGCGGCCTGGTGAGAAAGAAGTTGCGTTCCGCGATAGGCATGCTTTCGTTGGGAGGGAAATAATTAATTCTGCTCAAGCAAGAGAGAGAGAGAGAGAGGGGAGAGGCTAATTTAATGGTGGTTATAATTATGTCTGGCCTAATGAAAGGATCATATCTTTTCGGGGATGCTGGATGCTGGGAGCGGGAGCGCATTATGTTTTTGGATTGAAATGTTAATTCCAATCAGTTGTGAGTGACTTTGGATTCGGTGAGATGATTGCGCTTGGATTGAACAGGATGATATTGACCACATCGTTTGCGCGCTAATCCTACAATTCGACGGAGAAATAGATTCGTTCTCTTCTTCACAAAGTGATAACCTTTTCCCGGGATTGCACAGCTTTTTATTTGCTTCGTTGTGCCGCCCCGCTGTGAGCCACAGAAAAGGTAGAAAATTTTCCGATTAGGTCCCATCTGAAGGCGGGGGAGTTACAAAAAAAGGTCAATTTTTCTTTCCGCCCAATTCCGGTCGATCCCCACAGTGTGTATTGTTGCCGGGATTTCTCCGCCTCTGGTGAAGGGGATAAAATCAATAAACACATAAAGCGAACAACAATGAATCCTGTTTTTCCCAACCTTTCAATCCCACTGTGTGTGTGAATATTATACGTGGGTGCGGATTTTGGGTGGGCGGACGAAAGATTCCAAGAAGCCATCGGGGGATGAATAGGAAGAAAAAGCGGAAATCTGATTGAAACCCACTCAGCGGAGATATTTTTCCACAGCACCACCGGAAGGCCAGGGATATTTTCCCATTTGCCTTCTTATGTATTGCCGTTTTTTGTGCTCGTCGGCAGCGGCAGCAGCAGCAGTATCCTTACAGCATCCTCTCGTCTGCTACTGACGTATGGATGAGAAAGAAACGGTAACTTTTCCCATTTTATTTGCCTCATTTTCCCGCTCCTTCGCACCCGATCCCACGTTCTGCGTATTGTTCGACATACACGTTTATGGTTTGATTATATCACCAACTCTCTTCTGCTGCGATCCGGCCATCGCCACTGGGGGTGGGGGTGGCAGTGGAAGGGGAAGGAAAGGATCAATCCCAGCGGGAGCCAACTGAAAAGGGCAGCTTTTTTGCGTCTTGCTTTTCACCGCCCGATCGTCCTGTGTAAAAGTGTCCGATTTGATCCGAACTTTCTTCTATCCCCATTATTATGATTATTTGATGATGTTTTGTGGTAAATTTATCTATTATTTTCGTGATTGATAAGTTTCAACACAGTTTCGCATTGTGATGGTATCACATTTCACCCGAGAACCATTCTCTGTCCGGCTCTTGGCGCGCGTGAAACAATGTATTGTACCCAGCTAAGCCGTTATGTTACCATACGGATCTTATCGGGTCAAATACAAACACATAACCCACACATAGTGAAAGCCCCCTGAGCAGCAACATGTTCTACCAAGTGACACCAACCGGACGAACAAGCGAGACACGACCGACTCGAGAAAACTGATACAAACCGTCTCACGGGCAGAGATGCCAGATATATGGATTTGTTTTTTATGTGTTCGAAAACACGGATTTGTATACAATTTCTACGGAATTTGTTTGCTAAAGATGTTGTATCAATCTTTGCTATTAGGAATAATTTTCATCCATTTGATCCGATGTTGTCCTGCGAATCTATTTGGAGATATTGCTTTGCTAAAGATATTGAATCAATCGTTGTTGGTTTAAAACATGAATTGATCTGAGCTTTGAAATGGTTTGAAAAATTCTAGAACATCGAACATACATTGCTAACAGTATTATATTACATCCCTCACCTACATGAACCTTTTTGGACACATTCCGTTGCTCAAAACATGGTATCAAACAATATTGAGTAAAACGCTCATTTAGTCTGATGTTCAAAATTATTTTACGAATTTTGGGATATCTAACATACATGACAAATAATTGAACGTTGTGCCCGTGAATTCTTTGAACTTATTCGAACATATTTCGGGGCTAAAGATGTCGTTTTTGATTTACATGTTCATCGAATTTTTACTTAAGAGCGTTTTGAAGATCTTAAACAACCTGCATGCATGATAAAAGACTATACATTATGTACCCTAATGAATCTGCTGAGACATGTTTCATCGGATGCAACAAATAGCCTAACCTAATTTTACGTCAACTATGCTGTCTTGTCTCAGGCACAACGCTTTAGCTTTTTCTTCTTCTTAAGTCTAAATTGAATTGAATGATTATTTTCACATTATTTAAAATTTTTAATTTACTAGTCTTGTATCAATTTGACCCCGCTGGACTCTCATTCAATTTTCTGTTCTTTATTTTGATACTGACTTTAATTTTATTTTTTAATCAGTACAGGGAAACTTCGATATAACGTACCCTCGATATAACGTCACTCGATATAACGTACATTTTACCTCGATATAACCGACACATTATCAAAGTCAAAAAACATATTTTTTTAAATATTTTTTTCTGAAAGAACAATAAATTATCTGTATTCTGATACTAGAGCTTGTGTTGTAACTTTAACCAATCCCGAAATACAACTGTTTTGTGATTCCGGATTCTAAATGAATCAAACTTCAATCAACAGAACGAAAGGAAGCATCATGATAAAAGTTGGCTTCGTCTTCTTATTGATTTTATTCATCAACCTTGCTCAAACAGCAATAAAGTAATATAAGCTACGTTTCAGAGTTCTTTATTATGCTTCGATATATAACGTACAATTTTGAAAGTAAAATGTACGTTATATCGAAGTTACCCTGTACTTCTATTTTTATTTCTAATTTTCTAAATTTATTGTAAATCATCCTAAATTCAAAATTTAATTGAGACTTTAGTTCTCATTTCTATTTCCCGCTTTGTGTGTGATTGTGACTGTAATTTCATTATTTTCAAATTAAAAAAAATGGAAAACAATCCCAATAAACATCATATACTTTCGTAAATATTATAAAACTGATTTTTTTAAACTGTGTTCCGATTCTGCTCTATTTTTGTTTTTTTATTTTCTTATTGAGTATTTTTAGTTTTGATTATGATTCTGGCATTGAATTCATTGTTTGCTCCTAATTTCTAGTTTTTGCTTCCGATGACCGAAAACATATTAGTATGTACTGCTTATTTCAATTTCGATTCAATTTGTGATTGTAACTATAACTGTATTAACCATCTTCAGTAGGAAGAAAACTTTTAGAAAACAGTTCTGATAATCATGTTTGTTGTTACGCAAACGTCATAACACTAATTCAGTTTCGGTCTGTGTACTAACTTTGTTCTAATATGATTATTTGATTTTTTATTGAGGTTGATGACTGTTTTTTTTCCACTGTTCTCCGAAGAACTGTAAAAATTTGATCAGGATTTTAGCTCTTATTTCAATCACTTTTTTTGTGTATGATAGTGGCTGTAATTTCACTTCTCATCCCCATTGGATTTCAATTTGTTTTTTTTTCATTCAGTTTTTTATTGCTTTTGTTGTTTAACTGAAGTTTTGATTCAATTTTTGCATCAACAGATATTCAGAATCCATTCTTACCCTGTGTAAATTCGAAACACAAGACACCGTACTTTTTGGAGAATCCAGAACGTTCTTTTTTTTTTATTCATCAATCTTTATTTTTGTTCATCAGTTGTAATTCCACTTCTGATTTTTTGTGATACTCATATATATTATCACTACTTCACTTCCAATGCAGTTTATCCCCTTTGAAGTCTAATTTAATTTAGTTTTTGATTTTTTTTTACGAAAACATTCATTAGATCTGCCAAATCAGAAAACATATAACATATACACTGGAGTCGCTTTTTACGCGGGTTTTACGTGCCGCGTAAAAGAAATCCGCGTAAATTCAAAAATCCGCATAAATAAAAACCGTGTAAATTCCAAAATACGCGTAAAAATAATCTGGATAATTTTCAAAATCCGTGTAAAAATCTAACAAACAATGAATTAGTAGCTTAAAATACCACCCATACTCTAACAATTGATTACCTCAATTTTTGTGCATGCTACAATCATGCTATCTGTATCTTCTTTAATTTCTCAACTACTTATCAGTGATACAATACAAAACTATTTCGTGAAATGTCACATTAATTAGCATATTGAATGTTTTACGTGGTTAATGCGTGCTGCGTTAAAAAAAACGTAAATGTCGAAATCCGCGTAGATTCCGAAATCCGCGTAAAAATAAACCGCGTAAATTCCAAAAACTGCGTAAAAAAAAGCCGCGTATAAAAAAACCGCGTAAAAATCGACTTCAGTGTAATTGTTTTAATGTTAATATCCATATTGAAAAAAAACGGATTTGGTGACTTGCATACCAATCGGATCGGGAATACGATATGATTTGTCTGATATGCTATAGATTACGAATCCCTAGTCCGTTATTGATTTAAAAGTCGGAAGCATTCCGATTTGAATTTTTTTGTCCTGTGTAACAATAACCAGCAACTAATGTAACGGCGAGTCAGTTTCGTATAAATCGCTCGCTCGAAATGCAAATGCAGTGCTTACTCTACGGACACTAATTAACCTAAACTTCACCCTTTTGCAACATTTGGAACAGGCGTGAGTATAAAAGGTTCCATTTGCTATTTTTTCCAGCTTTTTGTTTTGGCCAGCGTGCAGACAACAACATATGTTAAGACTGTGTGTTGATTTGAAAATTTTCAAATCGTCTTTTGATTGCTTTGCCGCTGTGTGAATCGCTCGCTTAGTTTACAAAAGCGAAAAGAGATCTCGAAGCAGCGCAATGAAATACGCGTTTGCTGATTATTTTTCTGCCGCTGTGTAGATCAGTCATGCTCAATGAACATTGCTCCGGGCGAGAGTAGAGAAGGCGGAGGTGACGATTTCTATCTATCTATCTATCTATCTATCTATCTATCTATCTATCTATCTATCTATCTATCTATCTATCTATCTATCTATCTATCTATCTATCTATCTATCTATCTTTTTTTTTCAGTCAGAAGTCTTCAACTTTTCAAATAGACTTGTTTAAGAATACAAAGCGAAGTGATAAACAGAGGAATTGAATTGGACACCATACCTCTTTATTAAATCTTCTGATATCGATCTCGTGACTGAAAAGTCTTTGTTGAATTCGAATTGAATAACGCATGGCTGTGGCATACATTCTGCTTGTGACTTCTCGATCTACATTTATGATTGTTTTTAAGTTTCATCTACAAATCAGATTAATTTCTCATGTTGAACTGATTTCTATTGTTCGTTATAATTTTCTTTCTCCATCTATACTTCTGATTCCAATTTTTGGAGAATGTGATTCTAATTTCATTTCTGCTTCGAATTATGACTTGATTTCAATTTCGTTCCTAATTTTTTTTTCTCTATTTGTTACACTATCCATTTCATAGTGATGTTATCGATTACAATCGATTTCGATTGTATTTTTTTTTCGTTCTGATGGGAGTTCAGATTTTCAGAACATTTTTAATCCTGAGTTTTGGGATTAATTTGATTTAGTTTTTCACATTGCTTCAATTTAGTTTCCGATACCCGTTTTAGTTATTTGTTCGAATATCTGGTTAATTCGGTAATTGTAATTCATTTCATTGAAATTCTGATTATTTTTGCTCATTCTGTTATTAAACTATTTCCTATTTCCTATTTCATATTTCTTATTTCCTATTTCCTATTTCCTATTTACTATTTACTATTCCATATTTTATAATTCCTATTTTCTATTTCCTATTACTTATTTCCTAATCCCGATTTCCTGTTTTCAATTGCATTCTTTTAAAAATATAGAACACGCGTGGTTCTTTTTTAAAAGCTACACACCGACTCCTTTATTTTTCTCTGATTTCAAAAGATGAAACTTACAACTAGCCTATTTCCTTCTACCTGATTATGGGTTCTTATCTCACGGTGTGAAATAAAACCTAAATAAGCGAATACATGTGTAAAGTGATAGGGGTTTTCCCTATCTTTGTTTATTTCCAATATTGAGACCTGCATCCGGTCGTCCTATGTGGCTCTCGTAACATTTATGGCCTTTTATTATCTTATGTTAAAACCCGAGCCTATCGTACAATTAATATTTTCGTTATGACGCATAACGATAATCCACACAAAGGATCATGCCGGTGTGATTCATTGTTTTTGTTTTGTTATTACTAATGACTGAGACTGATTGCTACTGATCATTTCGACATTATGAAAGAAGGGCATCACAGTTATGCCTACTTCTTGTAGGGGCGTTGTACTATTTCCTATTTCCTATTCCCTATTTCCTATTTCCTATTTCCTATTTCCGTTTTCCTATTTCCTAGTTTCCTATTTCCTATTTCCTATCTACCATTTCCTCTTACCTATTTCCCATTTCCTATTACCTATTTTCTATTTATTATTTTACATATCTTATTTTCCATTCTCTATTTCCCATTTTCTATTTCCTATATTTTTTATTTCGGCTTAATGGGTAAAATTTAAAAGAAACTTTAGTTAGCGAACAACTTTTGGAAAATCTCACAACAAATTTTACTTGCAACATACCTCTATCATATTTTTACGTAGGACTATGTCTTTGATTTTTATATAGAGGGATCACTCTACAAAAAATTAAGAAAATAGGGGTTTCAAACGCGTATTCCGCAGAATCGTTCTTACGATATATGTTATAATATAGACCATTAGACGGAAAATTCATCCACCAAATATTTAGCCTGAGACCTCAACAGCGAAAATAGTAACACAAGTGAGCAATTACACGAATAAAACAGGTATGTCCGTGTCCGTAGGCTCAGGCCCTTTTACTTTTTTTCTTTGAATGCTAATTTAAGCTTATCAGGTGAGTGTGAGGTTCAGAAAAATGAGCAGAATAGAAGTCATATTTCAATCCCATTGGGCAATATTTTAGCCTAATTGGATCATGTTTTCAATTTTATTTTCAGTTTTATTTAGGTTCATATAACATTGAATTCGATACAATCCAAAAACAAGTTTAACTATTCTTTACTATCTGTGCCAAAAAAAAAATCTCAAATCTTGTATATTTTTTTATTCCTCAGCAGAATACTTTAGACTCGAAATTCATTTAATCCGCTCTTAGAATAGACCTTCCTGAATTAGGGTGATTTGAACAAACTTTCTGTCGATTTTGTAGCATACCACTTTTTTTGAAAATTTGTTACTTTCAAATTTGTTAATTGATCGTTTTGAAACCACTGAAAAATATTTGAATGAACTTTCTAGTTAATTGAACAATACTGAAAAGCACATATTCATTTCGAAGTTTTTGTCTGAGAGCAGGACGAAAAACGAATGAATACTGCTCTACAATCATTCAATAAGGAATAAACATAAAATATTTTAGCTAAATTAATGTTGTTTTTTTAATCAATATTCCATTTTGCCATGGAATTGTTTCATGATAAATATAATTTGAGATATCTGACTTAAAGAAGTTTTCAAAAATCATTAACAGACCAATTACAAGCTCAGTAATTTCATGTCTTTTGGAGAATCCATGTTTGGAGTATTTGAATCCATCTAATCTTTAGCCAAATTTCAATCTATTTTCCAATTTTTTAGCCTAATTTGACCATATTTTCTATCAGAAATTTGATTATGAGTATTATGTGAGTTCGTTTGATCATTATTTGGAACTATGTTGCATCGAAAAAAAATCCAACCAGTTTCCAAAGCGGGGGTGAATCTGATGATTTGTTACCATCGCGGCCAATCTTCGTTGCCTCTCTTTATTTTTTTCAAACATTCCTTTGTACTACAACATTTTCTATAATGAATAACTGAATCCGTACATATGGAAAATTCTCTATACTAAACACGAAAAAAACCTGGCATCCCTGCCAGGGGATTGTGAGGAAAGTGGAAGCGGGCAAAAAGCGGAAAACATACACACTTACTGCCGTTATGGCTCCAAGGGAGTGAACATACACCAGCAGGACAGGATAATAAATTTCGCTCCACTTCCTGCTGTATTATTCACAATGTTTCTGCTTCTGTCCCCGGTTTTCCGGCATCTCCTCCGAATGGGATTCGAAGGATTCTTCCACAGGTCCTCGATTGCTATATGCAACGACGGAACATGGCCAAGGAGATGTTTTTTTTTTCTTGAGAGCGAAGGAATCAGGCTCATCATGCCTCCCGATAAAAATGAACCCTTACGATTAATTGTATTCCTCTTCCTCTCTCTCACGACAACCTGCCTGCCTGTCTGCCCGAGAACACTTGGCACCTTTGCCACCACTTAGTGGCCTTCGTCACCGACCGAACTGAACTTATTCGTTTTGCCTCATTTCGATTCCCAAAGCCGTTTCCCTGCCTGCTTTTTCCATTCGTCGTTTTCTGCATCGAAACAGAATACATAATGCCATTTTTTCACATCTTGGACTGCCATCCAATCTCCCTTCTCCTCCCACCACCACTCGTTGATTTCCCACACCCAATTTACATATTTACCGAAACGATAACTGAACCCTGCTGCTTCTGACCTTTCTCTCTGCCTTTTCCGTCGTTGTCGCCCCACAGAGATACCACCGCGCCCCACACATTCTGCATCCATCGCGTCCGTCCGCTCGGTGGAATTAATTTTTCCTCCCTGCACACTTTCCACTCTTCAGGGAGCCGCCAACGAAGTTTTCCACCGACCGGGGGTGGTTGGGTTGGGGGGGTGACGAAGCAAGAAGTAGAAGAAAAAAAGCGCCCCAAAAGAACACAGAAAGATTCGTCGAAGGGGTTTTGCGATGATCCTTGTCTGGTCGATTTCGTGGGCTTTTGTTTGCTGGGCACATACACACAAAAAAAGAGCTGCGAAAATATTCAGCTCTGAGTTTTCTTCGAGCGTTGAAAATGGTAATTTTGGTTGAATGAGAAAAAAAATCGGAGCATAATTTAAAATCGGGCCCGGCTATTCTCGCTATCGATACGGTTTGGGGGATCGGATCCATTTTAACCATGTCTATAATATTCGATTCGGGTAGTAGGGTTCGATCGGTTGTGAAAAGTGAACTGAGTTCCTTTACAGGTCATCTATGGGAAGAAAGGTTGAAGAGTGAACAGTCAATTATATGGAAAGCAAATAGATTCAATTGGGGTAAATCAAGATTTAGTCAATCGAGATGGGATTGAGCTTTGTGGCATTGGGAACAAGATAATATATAAGAAAAAACAGTTTCACACTAAATATTTGGAAAGTTATTTTTATTATGTGGCGAAATTCGATATCAGAAAAATTAAAGTAAAATTAAAATTTGAATAATCAAGAAAAACCAAGGAATTTAAAAAAAAATAAAAAACAAAAAAAAAACTGAAAAATCTTAAAAATCCTGGAAAAATCCGGAAAAAAAATCTGGAAAATCGTAAAAACCTGAAAAATACAAAAAAAATAAAATTAAAAAAAATGAATATAAAAAAAAACATGAAAAATCTGGAAATCAGAAAAACAAATTTTTTTATAAAATTTAATTAATCTGGCAATTTGAAAAACAAAAAATTTGAAAAATCTGAAAAATCGCAATGCATAATTGGATAAATCCAAAAATAGAAAATCGGAAAAGTAAAAAAAAAATTAAAAAAAATTAAATTATAAATCTGAAATCTAAAAAGTCTAAAAATCATAAAATTTGAAAAACAGAAATTTTTAAAAATCTAAAAATTATACAACGTCTGAAAATCTGGAAAATCGAGCAAGTCGAAAAAATTGGAAAAAAAACATAAAACTCGAAAAAATCAGAAAAATCAGAAAAGTCGAAATCATCCGAAAAAACTAAAAAATCCGAAGAGTAAAAAAAATCAAGAAAATCATAAAGTCAGAAAAAATCGGATATAATCCGAAAAAAAACCAAAAAAATAATCAAAACATTCTGAATAAAATAGGGAAAACCAAAATAAATCCGAAGAAATTAGTAAATGAGAAAAATTTTTAAAAAAATCAGATAAACTCTAAAAAAAAATCAGAAAATTATAGTTTTTTTTTTAATTAGACAAAAATTCGACAAGACAAATCATGCTAAATCCTATTCTGCATCAATTTTGAGATTTTTTCAGATTTTTTCAGATTTTTTCTGATTTTGTCGAATTTTTGTTTCATTTAAAAACAAAACTCTAATTATTTTCATATTTTTTGTTTTTTTTCTAATTCTATCTGATACTTGATTTTGAGGGAAGTAATATCAGGAAAAATTAGAACAAAAAATCTGAAAAAATAGAGAAAAAATAGAAAAAATATATAATAAATATATATCTGGAGAACTTCAGAAACAAACACAAAAATCAGATAAGAAAATAAAACAAATTAAGACAACAATCAGAAATTAATGAAAAAAAATGATGAAAAATCAGGACGGGAATTAACAACTGATCTCGGACTAAAAATGAGAAATGAGATCATTCTGGAAAAAAAGACAAATCAGGAAGAAAGTAAAAAAATGAAAAATCTGAAAAACAAAAAAAAACTGGAAAGTCTGAAAATTACCATAAAATATGGGAAGCCAGAAAATTTAAAAAATTCTGGAAAATCGGAGAAATCTGAAAAATAAAAAAAAATTAAAAATTAATAAAAATCATAAAAAGCATGAAAAGTCCGAAAATCAGAAAAGCAACAAATTTGAGAAATCTGAAAAATCTGGAAAATCAGAAATAATGAGAAAAAATAAAACAATAAAAGAATAAAAAAATGCTAATCTGAAAAAAACTAAAAAGAACTGAAAAAACTAGATAAAAATAATCTACAAAATCAGAAAAACCTGAAAAATCTGAAAAAATAAGAAAAATCTAAAAAGTCTGAAAAATTGTATAAAAAAAAGAAATTGAAAAATTAGAAAATCAGAAATTCTGAAAATCCAAAAAAAAAATATTAAAGAACAGAAATTATAAAAATTTTTACAAAATTTGTATAAACTAAAACTTGTGCAAACTCTGAAATCTGCTAAATCTGTAAAACCTGAAAAATAAAAAAAACAAAAAATCTGAAAAATTAAAAAAACCGGAAAATGAAAAATCAATCTGAAAAATTAAAAAAGTCAGGAAAATGGAAAAAAAATCATAAAAATAAATTTTCTCTTCGCTTTGTTCATCGACAACTGGCGCTCCAATGTGCTCTACTGGAAGACAACGTACCAAACTACCGGTACCTGCCTGCACCTGTCCTGGAAAATGACCGTTTCAAGCTGTACTGGGATCGCACTGTTCTGACCGACCTCTCGATCCACCACAACCGGCCAGATATAATGGTTTACGACAAGAGCGACCGCAAAGTCACCATCATCGATGTCGCTATTCCACTGAACCAGAATCTGGAGGAGACCCACGGTCGCAAAATCTGCAAGTACCGACCATTGGCCGTGGAGCTCAAGGAACTGTGGGGGCTAAGGGAGGTCCCAAGAATTGTTCCAGTCGTTCTCTCTGGAACTGGAATTGTCCCGAAGACACTTCTGGAAGCGCTAAAGGTGTTGAATATGGAGAAGGAATTGGCCGGCATCCAAAAGTCGGTCATCCTTAGCACCTGCGCGATTGTCCGACAATTTCTCGGTCAGGACTGAAACAGCACGAGCATGCAGATACGTGCATTCCGCAGAGCCTAGTCCCCCTTTGGCATTCAGAAGCCCGGGGGCAGGTGAAAATTCTGGCTAGGTTCGCCTAGTTAAGAAGTGAGATAAGTCTGCCAAAAAACAATAAAAAAAATTTAAAAGGCAAAAAAAAGGATAAAATCAGAGAACAAAATCAAAACAATCGGAAAAAATTGAAAAACCTGAAATGAATCAGAATAAATTAGAAAATGAGAAAAAAATATCAGAAAGAATCAGAAAAAATCATGAAGAAATTAGAAATTAGACAACATCCGAAAAAATCTGAAAAATTATATTCTTTATGATTTTTTGATTTTTTTTTATTAAACCAGAATAAATGAGAAATAAACAGGAAGAAATCCGGAAAAAGCAGAGCTATAAAAATAATCAAAATTTGAAGAAAAAAATTGAAAACATCAAAAGATATCGAAAAAAATTGAAAAAAAACATACATAAATAGAAAAAAAAACATCAGAAAAATTCGAGACAAAAATCAGAAGATATCATTAAAAATAAAGAGGGGAAATCATAAATACAACAATCAACAATTTGAAGATAAAAAAAATGGAAAAACTAACAGAAAAAAATCACCGAAAATGTCAGTAAAAATCAAAATGAATAAAAAAAAAAGTAAAATCGGGAAAATCGGAAATAATCAGAAGTAGACATGAATCAGAAAAACGAAAACCTAAAAAGATTAAATCGGAATTCTGAAAACCAGTGAGCAAATGTTGCAAAATCAACAACAATAAAATTTGAAAATAGATCAATGAATCAGAAACAAGTGAGAAAAAAAAGGAAAATAAGTAAATATACGGGAAAAACCCAGAAAAAAAATTAAAAACCGACCGTTGGTGAAGAACAATTAATGTTATACGCGAGGCGTAGAAATGTGTTTAAATCATATGAGGCTTTCAACCGATAATTAGTTAGGAGGTTCGATGCATTCATTATCGTTATTGGTAATGAAGTGTGCTTTCTTCTGATCAAAGTCGTCATACAAAAACAATTTTCGTTCCAGTTCAAAGTTTGCTGCTACATGGTTTGCTGTCTAATTTGCAACAATACGATCATCCGATCACATTTTCGGATTTCATATCCAGATTCACATATTCTAATACACAGGTCTCTGATTTTGGTTTTACATTCATACGCCAGTAACAAAATATCCACATTCTAAACACAGTCCCGGCGCTTCTCTTTGAATGACTGTTTCTAGTATAGAAATAAATCCGCCATTATTACGGGACGCTAAATCGATTGCCCCTCAAACGCGAAACCGTCTTCTTCGCCATTTCCATCACAAGCATAATCCTGAATGTCTCCTTCCTTCCTTCCTTACAGGCTGCTCTATTACCAATGCTCACACCAGTAATCAGTTTGCTACTAAGCCCTGCCGATACTGCTGCCGTTGAGCGCATAACTTTCTTCCAGGCAATTTTTACTTAAACTTCCAACTTCTTAACCTTTTATCCCCCGGCCTCCGCTCCAATCGACCCTTTTCCGCGTCAACTCCTCGGCTCAAGCCACTTGTCCTCGAATCACCCACTCCAATCGCCGCCACCACCGCTGCCGCCACCCATTTAAATTCAAGCTGTCAAGACGGACGGGCGCGCGATAGTGTAGTCTACGACAAAGGAGCAGCAGCACTCGCCGTCTCATAAATATGTATGGGAAAATGTATTTATAACACATATTTTCACATCTCCCAACTCCTCTTGTGTTCTTGGAGCGGAGCGGAACCACTCGACTCGCAGTTTTCTTGACGTTTTGCTATTTTTTCGTCTCTGCCGCGACGCAGGAGGGGGAATCGCTGTGCTTATGAAGATGATTAATTTTCGGGATTTTTCTCGCCACTATGGACTGTAATCGATTCGAATAAATGCTACTATGAGAAGCCGAGCGTCTCCATCGGGAGGAATGCATTTGTGGTGCGGTACTTCTTTTCGCAGTTTGAAATAATCCCATACCCACTCAACCCGGATTCGTAAAGCCGGATCCATTGTGTTCCATTGCAGTCCAACTTGTGTATGCCAAGAACGAACCACCAGAAAACGAGAACATGCTGCACAAAAACCACGTCGTACATTTTGCCTCGTACTGTCAAACGTGAAACTTATACACAATACGCTCCCTTCGAGTGCCCCTCCCACCCTGTTTCTGCTCCTTTCACGGAACTAACTCGTAGCGATAGTTTTCTGCTCTTTCCCCACCAGCCCAAACGTTTCTCTGGAAACAACAACCACTATCCAGGTGGATCGAAAAAGGGCCAGCTCTAGCAAACCATAAGCACAAGAGCTTCTCTCCTATCCCAAACCCAACCAAACCCAAACTCGGAATATTTGTTATATTATCATTATTTCTACTGCTGTTACTGTTACTCCATAGCAGCAGCAGCAGCAGCTAGCTAAAGGATGTGTAGTGTGCTGCGAGAAGGAGATTATACCGAAGTGGAGGATGATGGCACGGAAAGGCAAGGGGAGCATGCTAAAATATTTCGCATCTGGAGAAATTTTCGCCTTTTTCCCACCCACTGCTTTCTCTTTCTCTCAACTTTTGGGGGCTAGAAATTTCGCAAAGTGACACACCACCAATACATTCAGGTGGTGGGACGGAGGATGGAGGCGGCAGATACGACGTCACACAATGTTTTCCCGATGCTTTTCCATCTGCTGCTCGCAAAGAAGGTGGCCAACAATGGTGGGCGACGACAAAAATGGTTGGGATGGAGGAAGCAAGCGCGGGAGTCGAGATGGAGGAAAAAATAAAATATAACATACAACAGTGGGCTCTTTCTCTCCGAGCCAAAGTCAAAGTTCCGTTTCTAGAGATGGTAGCGAAGCTGGGTGCGAAAACAACGATGGGAAACGAGAGGGATGTGATATGCGGGGGGAGGAAATTTTCCTCCCAGGAAAATCCAGCATACCGATTTAATGTTTATGTATAAGCATGCAGAAGCAAATAGGGAAGAACAGTTATTTGTTTGCGTCTTATCCTTTTGCACTTCGGTGCTTGGCATCTTTGCTTGCTGCTGCTGCTACTGCCAATCGGGTGTCCTTTTTATTTTTCTCACTTCGTACAAAAAGGGGAGGGAGTGAGTCGAGTTTTCGACGAAATGGCACTTTTGTCGGGGCGAATATATGTACAGAGCCAAAAGGAGCAGAGATAGAAGAGAGAGTCTTGAATTGACACATCAATTATTTTTGGCTGTTGCTGCTTTTGGCACGATGCATCGGGATTGCAGCTTTGGAAGAATTTTCTTACATCGGAAATGACTTCATGAAACAATCAAAATTCCGGGATCAAAGCACATTATGTTACAATTAACTATGTCTATTATTCCGGGGAATATAGAAAAAAGCTGAGAATGATATCTTGAATAAGGCCAAGAATGAATCATCTTCATTTTCTTTTACAAAACCACGCAAACGATAAACAAGCGAATTGAAAAAAAAACTTATTTCGTGGTCCTACGTCAACAATGCGGTCGTGTTCTGGACACATCTTCCAATGTTTTTTTCAAATCTAGAAAATCGCTGCATGTTTTGAAATTAATAATTATCGCTCGTGGGGAAGGGGGTAGGGTGGTGTATATGGAGATTGGTAATCAAATCCATTCAATATACAGTAATTTTTTGATGATGTGTTTGAGTTCTCGCTTTCCGCTTCTGTTTCTCTTTTCTTTCTTTTTTTCACATTCTCTGACCTTTCCACATCTTCTTTTCTAGATTTTTTCCATTTTCCCCAAGCTTTTCTCATCTTCTTTCTTATCTTTTTCCCATCTTTATTCCTTCTATTTTCCTATCTTTTTTCTCATCTTTTTTCCGTCTTTTTCTGATGTCATTTTTTCCCTTAATTCCTCCTTTTTTCTTTTTTTTCTTTTTTATATCTTTCGCATGCTTTTTCCGCACATTCTGTTTATTCTATTCTCACCTTTTCGCATTTTTATCCAGTCTTTTTTGCTTTTTTGCATACCTTTTAACATTTTTTTGCCGAATTCTTCCCATTCTTTTCTTTTTTTCCCTTCTTTATCCCGTTTTTTTCCATTTTTAGCCCATATGTGCCCTACATTTTTTCCATTTTATTCTTATTTTTTCCCGTTTTTTCCATTTTTTAATTTTTTCATTTTTTCTATCTTTCTTTTTTCAAACTTCTTCCCATACTTTTCTCATTTTTCCCATCTGTTATCCATCCTTTTATCACCTTTTTCTTAACTTTTTCTTCTCATCTTCTTCCCAATTTCCTCCAAATTCTTCCCATCATTTCACATTTTTTCCTTTTCCATTTCACATCCTGTCCTTTTTATATTTTTTCATCTGATATGTGCCACTATTATTTTCATAGTATCCTTATTTTTTCCTGTCTTTTTTCACCATCACATTTTTTCCAACTTTTTTCAATCTTCTTTCCATCCTTTTCGCATTTTTCCCATCTTTATCCCGTCGTTTTTCCATTTTTATCTTACATGTGCCCCATCTTTGTTTTCCATATTATCCTGATTTTCCACTCTTTTTTCACCTTCTCATTTTTTATCTTTTCCCCAATTTTTTCAATCTTCTTCCCATTCTTTTCTCATTTTTCCTATCTTTTCCATTCTTTTATCATCTTTTCCCTAACTTTCCCTAATCTTCTTCCCATACTTTTCCCATCATTTTCCCATCCAATTTTTATCTTATATGTGCCCTATATTTTTCCATATTATCCTTATTTTTCCCGTCTTTTATTCACCTTCTCATTTTTTCCATCTATTCTTCAACTTTAGTTTTCAATTTTCTTCCCACCCTTTTCTCATTTTTCCCATCTTTTTTCCATCATTTTAGCATTTTTTCCTTAAATTTTTCTCATTTTCTTCCTATCATTTTCCTCAAATTCTTCTCATTTTTTTCTTATCTTTTCATATCTCTTTTTCATCTTTGACCCGTCCCTTTTCTTATCCATTATTTCATATTTATCCCAAATTTGTCCTATCTTTTTTCAAATGTTTTTTTCCCATAATTTTCCCAAGTTTCTCATCTTTTTCTGTCTTTTTCCTATCCTTATCATGTGTTTTCCTCATATTCTATGTATTTTCCATATATTTTTCCCCATTTATTTCCCTTTTTTTTCCTATTCCGTACCCATCCTTCTCTTATCTTATTCCATTTTTTCATATCCTTTATGCCATCTTTTTCCATATTTTACTCATCTTCACTCCGTTCTTTTCTCATTTTTCCCATATTTTCTTCATGTTTTTCCTATTTCTTCCAGTCTTTTCTCATCGTTTCCCATCTTTCCACAACCTTTTTCAAGACCTTTTTCAATCTAGTCTTTTCACGATTTTCCCTAATCTTAATCACAACATTTTATCATTTTAATCACATCTTCTCCCTATCTTAACTCCAATTTGTTTGTCTTTTGCTCGCCTGTTCCTAATATTATTCCCGTATTTCCACATCTTCTTCCCATCGTCTCCTCATATCATTCCCATCTTTTCCATATTATATTACACTCTTCCAATTTTTTTCTCATTCTTTCCCATGTTTTTCTAATCTTTTATCACCTTTTTCTTAACCTTTTCCCATATTCTTCCCATTATTTTCCCATATTTTCGCATCTCTTTCCTATAAGCATCCCGTCCCTTTTCTTATCTTTAGTCTTATATTTATCCCATATTTTTGCCATCTTTTTTCCAATGTTGTTCCTATAGTCATCTTCCGTTTTTCATCTTTTCCCGTTTTCATCACGTTTTCTTTCCATGTTTTTCCCATTTTTTCCATACTTTTCTCATCTATTTCCCATATTTCTTCCCAAATTCTTCCCATCCTTTTCTGATCTTTCCGCATCTTTTTCCCTTCTTTATCCCGTCTTTTTCTCTATCTTGTTTCCATTCCTTCCCAACCTTTTCTCATCTTTTCCCATTTTTTAGTATTCTTTATCTCGTCTTTATTTCCATCTTTTATCCATTTTTATTCCATCGTTTTCTTCGTTTTTTCCTATGCTTCCAATATTTTCATTATGTGTTTTTTTTCCATTTATCCAGACTTTCCTCCTACTTTTTCACGTCTTTTTTCATCTTTTCCCATCCTTCTTCACATCCCTTATTCATTTTTCCCAGCTTACCCCCATTCTATTTCCAACTTTTTCCTTTTTTTTATAAACATTCTGATATTTATCCCATTTTCCCAATCTATTTCTAGTCTTTTCACCATTTTTCATATTCTTCATCACATTATTTTTCCATCTTAATCACATCTTTTCCTCATCTTAATCCCAAAATGTTTCGTCTTTTACTCGACTGCTTTTAATATGATTACCAAATTTTCCCCATCATCTTCCAATTTTTGTTTAATCTTCTTTCCATCTTCTCCTCATATTATTCTCATCTTATTCCTATCCTGTTCGCATCTTCTAGTTCTTCATCTTTTTACTTTCTTTCTATCATCTTCTTTCCCTCTGTGTTCCTCCTTGATTCCATCTTTTTTTCCATGTGTTTCCCGTCTTTTTCCTATCTGTTTTCCTTCCATTTCCCTTGTTTTTTTTCCTTCATCCGATACTTTTCCCATCATCTCTCCACTTTTCCCTCATATTATCATCTTTTCACCTTATTCCATCTTTATCCCATTTTTTTCGTATATCTTCTCATTTTTACATTTTTCTCTAATCTTTTCCCTTCTTCTTCTCATATTTTACCATCCTTTTTCTTTGTTTTCCCATCCCTTTCCCACTTCTTCTTAAATATCTTAAAAATATTAGGCTGTCAAAAAAGTCCTGCGGTATTTCCGAGAGGTGTCGTTGTAAGCGCGTAGTTCTAGTTGTATTCATTGTATCGAGTCATACTATAGCTTGTTGGAAAGGTATGAAGGGTGAGCGCTATAATATGACAGTGACAGTGTTTTGTTTGGTTAAGTCGTTCGTGAGTTATAGTGTCGCAAATATGGAGCAAAATAAAGAGAAAATCCGACATATTTTACAGTACTACTATGACAAAGGCAAAAATGCATCTCAAGCTGCCAATAAAATTTGTGCAGTTTATGACCCGATACAGTTTCCATTTCCACCGCACAACGATGGTTTCAACGTTTTCGTTCTTGTGTAGAGGTCGTCAAAGATGTGCCACGCTCCGGAAGGCCTGTCGTCGAAAATTGCGACAAAATCGCTGAATCAGCCGAGAAAGACCGGCACAGTAGCAGCCGTAGCATCGGCCAAGAGCTGGGGATAAGTCATCAAACCGTTATTAACCATTTGAAGAAGCTTGGATTCACAAAGAAGCTCGATGTATGGGTGCCACACACGTTGACGCAAAAAACATCTTTGACCGTATCGACGCATGAAAATCGCTGCTGAATCGCAACAAAATCGACCCGTTTCTGAAGCGGATGGTGACTGGCGATGAAAAGTGGGTCACTTACGACAACGTGAAGCGCAAACGGTCGTGGTCGAAGCCCGCTGAAGCGGCTCAGACGGTGGCCAAGCCCTCATTAACGGCCAGGAAGGTTCTGCTGTGTGTTTGGTGGGATTGTCAAGGAATAATCTATTATGAGCTGCTTCCCTATAGCCAAACACTCAATTCGGACCTGTACTGCCAACAACTGGACCGCTTGAAGGTAGCACTCATGAAGAAGAGGCCATCTTTGATAAACAGAGGCCGCATTGTCTTCCATCAGGACAACGCCAGGCCACACACTTCTTTGGTGACGCGCCAGAAGCTCCGGGAGCTCGGATGGGAGGTTCTTTTGCATCCGCCGTATAGTCCGGACCTTGCACCAAGTGACTACCACCTGTTTTTGTCCATGGCGAACGAGCTAAGTAGTCAGAAGTTAGCCACAAAAGAGGACTGTGAAAATTGGCTATCCGAGTTTTTTGCCAATAAGGAAGCGAGTTTCTATAACAGGGGTATTATGAAGTTGGCATTTCGTTGGGAACAAGTCATCGAACAAAACGACCCATTTTTGACTTAAAACAGATGATTGTAACTAATTTTATGAACAAATGAAAATTCAAAAAAATACCGCAGGACTTTTTTGGCAGCCAATATCTGAAACAAAGCTATGGTGTAAAAAGGCTTGAGCTAACCGAGCTCAAGCTCAAGCTCAAGTTTGGAAAATTCTTGTCTTAGATAAACAATCATAGTCGTACACATTTTTCATCAACTGCAGAAGCATTTTTACAGGAGTTCGCGTTCCATGTTAATATTTTAACATTAAACATCATTTCGAAAAACATTCAGATATTTGATAACCGATAATAATGACGAATATTCACGTACGAGGGTCACTATTTATATTTCGGGAATAGGAACAAAAACAAATAGTTAAGCTGCGAATATATTTTTATTGTTTTTCAAAGTACTCGCCACAATGATCGATACACTTTTTTGCGTGCGCTTAAGCCAATTTTGAAAGCATTTATTCCAATCGACACGAGCCTTTTTTTTTTGAGCGATTGTCAAATAATGTGGGATCCAACGTGAACATAATTTTCGCACAACTAAGTGTTCATGTAAAATCGCATATATGCTGGTGGAACTAATGCTTAGGGATGCCTCAATCTCACAATAGGTTACATGACGATCTTGCTTAATCATTTCGTGCACAGCATCGATGTTTTCTGGCACTACAGTCGATTTTGGACGACCTTCACGAAACTCGTCGGACAGTGAACTACGACCACGATTGAATTCACTATACCAGCGATACACAGTGGTTTTTGATGGAGCTTCATCGCCAAAAGTCAAATTAAGTTGATTGACGCACTCTTGTTGTGATAATCCACGTCGAAAGTCGTAAAAAATCATCGCACGAAAACGTTCACGATTCAGTTCCATTTTTTTTGCCGAGACCAAACTTTCAACTAAATATAAAATAAACAAATAGCGTCCGTATGACAAAATGTTCTGAGTACGTATATCGTCAAAAATGTCAAACTTTACGATGGAACCGTCAGATGGACTCACATGACATCAGTGTTGCCAATTCCCGAAATATGAATAGTGACCCTCGTATCAATCGGGGCTTGTCATTTTCAAAAGGTAGAAAATTAAATTATTATCTTTTACTTTACTTTGAGGATTCACTCCAGATCCAAAGATTCAAAGGTTCAAAGATTCAAAGATTCAAAGATTCAAAGATTCAAAGATTAAACTAATTTTATTATCTTAAGGATGTCTTGAATGGCATAGAAATGCAGTACGAAAACAACACAGAAAGGTGAGATGTTGATGTACATTTTTATTCTTCCGTTTCATGGGAATTTTTGACAATGTAGTCATCCATAAATATTTCTTTCAATTCCAAAAGGTCAAACACATTTCAGATTAACATAGTTTTATATTCTTCTTCCTACAACATAGATCGAGATTAGAAATAAACTACATCGATCTGTTATTTCAAATCGAGTCGAATGAAAACGTATAATTTCGAAGAAAATTCAATCCTGGTTCCCAAGAACTATGTGTGAAAAAGAAATACTGCTGACCGTTTTCCCCATGTGCGTGCTACCTTTTCCTCTCTGTCGATAATAAAACTACATTACCAAGTCTTCAGAAACGGATCTCTTCCAACATTTCAAGACGATCGCCCAGTTTTGCAAAAGCACACCGCGTGCTCGAGCTATAACTTTATTTACATACCGCCCTTCTGTTCTTCGGCTCCCGTGCGTATGGAAAGCAATGCAAACCCCGCCCCACATTGCTTCTCCACCCGCGTTATCCCGGAACTCGGGGGGAAAACGAGGCAATGATGCTGTTGCTGCTACCAGCAAACGGCAAAGACTATCTCACTCGGAGCAGCTTTTCGAGCCCGAGTTTAAACTCGGGCTCAAATCTGCCTCTTGGTTAACATTCTGCTTTCTCGTCGAGAGACCCTCGACCCGGGTTAGGCGGTGGCAGGCAATAAATGAGGTTAGGCGAGGGTGCCTTCGATGGCGTTCCAGGTGAGAATGTCTGTGTGCGGGAGGATTTGGATTAGAAGAGGTTTCGACATTTATAGCATTCGATAAAGCTGATAAAGGTAGGAAGTACAGAAGCCGCAATTTGTGTTGCTGTTGTTGTTGTTTTTACTTTCCGAGTCCCATCTCAAGCTTCTGAGTTGAGATTTCTTGGAAAATTTACAATATGATTGCTACCAGACTTGGAGTTCCTCTCCTGGTGGGCGGGAAGGTTGGCGAGGAATCGGTGGATTACGTCCGGATGAATTTTATCTCATACCTAAACGTGAATTTCCAAGACTTTCACAGCGCAATGGGGATGGTGAGGTGTTTAAATTAAATTCCACGGAGGCGCATGGTGTTTTTCCAGTTGGGATGTTTCCACCCGGCACCGAAGACGACGACGACGACTACCTGAAGGGTGGTAGATTAGACCGGATTTGAGCGAGAGAAAGCCATGCACACGCACACACTCATGCACACAGAGTAAGACAAAGTTTATCGTTTGGAGAAATCTGGCGTTTTCTAGGGAATTTTAGAAAGCCTAAAGCCGACCCCCCCAAAAGCTGGCTTCAATGCTATTAAAATGTTAATGTTGTTCAGGAGAAGCTGTATGACATTTAGATGTTTTTTCCCTCCGCTCTCGTTGGTGGTAATTTTGCCGAAAATCCGACAGATGTTTTCCGGCGGTGTGTTGATGCTTTCGGGAGGTTTGTTAATCCGAGCATCGAATCGGCAGCAGCGTCACATTCTCTTGACGTGTTTGCTGGAGCTCGATACAGAAAGATGTACTTTATTATACCAAGAGTGTTTATCAAAGTAACATATTCTAATTTTGCCTTTTTTCTCCTTTTTCAGGTCAGCAAAGGATTCTAATTCATCCCATTTCACGTTATAATGACAGGTAAATCTCTGAGAAATCTCGAAACAACCAATTAGTTTGGTAAGAAGGGATCGCAGCGCTTCGTACCGATGCGCGCTCATTGTGCTCTAGCTACGTATTCTGAACCTTGATAGCAGCGAAAAAAACGATGGGGTTAGGGAAAATCCACCAAAAAAAGAGTGGGAAAACAAAAACAACCAAAACAACATTTCCTCAAAGCAAGAAAATAAAAAAAAGATTCCCAACATCCAATCGCGTGAGGGGGAGAAATCGAGTGAAAACGTGAGCTAAGTTTGCGCTTCTTTTAAACTCCTCACCTTTTTCCCCTCAGTTTTTTGGGGTTGTGCAATGTCGGTTAAAACAACCGCGATCGAGAGTAGCATTACCTTCCCGGTGCCACGCGTGCCCTCTCCATCCAACCAATTCAGGAATCCCAATCCCAGCACTGATGCAGAAATCATTACGTTCAGTCCATCCCCTCCTCCTACTCGGCTTCCTTCGCGCTTGTAGAGGAAACACGTCAAATAAGCGGCAAAGGAGAAACAAAAAAGTTCAAAACAAGAAATGGAAAAAGCGATTTTCCCCACGAAATTGCTTCCAACCATGGACGAAGAGTTTGTTGGTACTGCTGTTTCTTTTTTGTTTTGCGTTTCCTTTTCGGAGACAGAAAGTTTCATTAACTTTCAGATGGAGAAACGTGGTATTTCAATGGGGCGAAATACCGTGTGTCTCTGTGACTTGGTTCGAGTGAGTGAATACAATTTCACATAGAGATGTCGGTTCATCGTTCGGTTAATTCGAGTAATCAAATATCTGCAATTAGAATCGAGTAATTCTGTATCAAATATCACAAAATCAAAGTATGAATACATAGGATAATTAGGGTCGATTAAAGTGATCTATAAAACAAGGAACCGTTTTCAAGGTATCTTAAAATTTAATTTTTAAGAGTTAGGAGTTAGACCCTACATATTTTTTTCTATACAGCAGCGGCTATTTATACGTCAACAACACGTTATGACATGCCAGTCAGATTTTTTGGTCAACTCTCAGGAACAACAATTTCTGTGTTATCTAAAATTTTGCCATTAAGAATAAGAGCTCCGAAGCAAATCTACCGTACTATAAGTCAATTATTCTATGAACATGCTCCTTTTGGATTAGTAGTGCTAGTGATAAGTGTTGGACAGAAATTTTCAAACAAATCCGCTGTTCCAATGAAATTTAACGAACAGGCAGTTTTTAACAGTAAAAGTCGAAAGCTTTTGCAATAAAAATAACCTGCATTATTTTCATAATGTGCTTTATTGTCAATCTTGCGCATAAATCATGAATTGGTATTTTTGTTTAAATAGATTTCTTTCAAAACATTTCTATTCTGCACTCTGTTGTTTTTTTTCGATAATTATATTAAACGTAACATATGATATAATTTTTTTTGACGTAGGACTACGTATTTGATTTCCTTTGAGGGGGGTCACTATACTGGTCGAATACTGAAAAACCAATTATTCGAATGAATCGATTATTGTAAAAATCTCCATCTCCACTCAACCTCCACTCATCTCCAAACATTTGAATTGGTACTATCCTCGGAAAATGAGCAAATGTCTCTCTTAATAGAAAAAGAATTTTCACACGGACTTTTCATGGCAGAAATTCAATTAAAAGAAGATATACAGAAAACAGTTTTTTTAGAATGAGTATTATCGTTATCGTTATCGCGTATTATCGAATAAGTAAATTATTAAAAATTGTTCTGAAGCTTTTGAATCACGTAAAAAGTGAGAGTAAACTGATCAAGGGACTCTAAAGTTAAATTTTAAATTAAAAAAAATGGGTTTATTAAAAAAACGGCAAATAATCGATTTTACAGACCACTCTAATTCATGATAAAAACACCCTAAAATTTGAATTTCCTATATAGGCAAACCTTTTTTTTGTGAGGGACATAGGGACTGCATGAAAAAATCGCATTAAAAAAATCGTGCAAAACTTTAAAAAATAATGTTCGGTACACATTTTGAAAAAAACTTTTTTTTTGTGCGGTAGATAGCCGAAACGTGTTGCTGTTAGAAATCATGTCATGCAAACACTTAGAAAAACTTAGAGCATTTGGCTGGGAATGATTTCAGAAGTGGATAATTGAGACGCAAATATGCTTTTTTCGCACTAAAATGCATATAAACCATCGAAAAAAACTAAATGGACGATAATTTCGTCAAATATGCTTCGCACAACAACAGAAAACCGCCCAAAAAAATCGCACAAAAAAAATTCGTACAAAAAAATACCGCACAAAAACAGGTTTTACTGTATCTCACATAGGAAAGCAGCACTGCTCCCGAAATTCATGTCCAGTTTTAATTCATTATAGATTGCTCCAGAGATCATTCATGTCATTTAGTATTGATCAGGAAAAACACTTTTTTCGACGCATATTATATAATTGATTGATGCTGACAATTGTCCTATTGTTTAACCTGTGGAACACATTCTCGAACATGACTTGATTGGACTGGATTGGATTAGATAATTCAATGAGACAAATTCCAGAATATTTTGGAGGGTTCTGTCACAAAGGCCACATTGTCGAATCTATGCCAATCTATGATCGATAAGAATAATGGCAAGAAACAAGATGCGGCTAAAAAACGGAAGATAGTCAAGTGAAATACATTGGTAAACGGAAGCATCATGAGTAGTCAATAAGCACTAGGGAATAGCCCTCAATTAACCCTATACTCGCATGCAGATCATCGAACAAATGCTAGCAATGCTGTGTATGCCAATATAGGGCGGATATAATGCTAAATATGTGAAAATAATTGATAGCGCCACACATATCATGTTTTGGGTTCGATTCCAGTTCTGGCCGTGGGATTTTTTGTCAAATAAATATCAAGCACTATCAAGCAACTAATCAAGCAATGAAAAATGACCCGAGAAATAAAACGTTGAGACAGCGAAGTTTCTCTAGGAACGTTAACGCCATCTACTAAGAAGAAGAATAGGAAATGCTAGTTATGCTATCAATAAATTCCATTGTCCTAATGTTTAAAGCATTGAATGGTAGCACAAACTTACTTAATGCTTATTTTCATTATAGTTTATATGCATTAACAATATTGACATTTGGCTCAAAGGCATTAGTATGCTGATATAATGATATTTGACTGATGATCAATTAATGTCATAGTAGAACTGTAAGTTAATGCTTATGGATACTTGGAACCCGCATTAATGATACATTTACGAAGACAAGCTGTGATATTGCTTGCCAGTCCATCACTTTATTACCATTTCCTATTAGTGGAAATCTAGTATTATTGATTTCTGGAGATGATTTCTAATCCAATTTAAGTGAATTTGTGAATTTTTTTATGCGAAAGTTGTGTCATACTACTTTTGAGCTGCTGGTTAAACCAAACAAAAACGCTCATCGTCATGCAGCCTTCCCATTGAAAACCAAAATTCAAACAATGAACAACAAGAACATTTATGGAATTTTTAATTAATGTGCAGCTTTCAACAACAAGTTGTCAGTTTTATATGTGCAGAAATTATAATACTAATGCGCATTGAAACACGCTATACCGCATTGAAATATGCTATATATTGGTTTTCAAATATTCTCGTCCTCGTATCCTCGTCCTGAAAGGCTATTGACATCGTAATTTGGAGAGAACAGTATTGAAAGTATTGGACGAAAATCACAAAAATGGCGATCAAATAGTGATAGCTAAGAACACCAACATATGATTCGGATCTATTCCGGGCATTTTGCCCAAGGAACTGGACCCGGAGACAAGCTATAGAACATTTACCCCAATCAGGGTTACCATATCTACAGAATAATCTGTATTTATACAGATTTTTCAGACTTTTTGGAACCAAGAATCAGATAACAGATTTTATTGGTTTTCATACAGATTTACAGATTTTTCAAAATAATGATACAATATTATTTATTGCTTGATTTCAGTACAGTTCGGACTCGATTTTCCGGAGAATTGATTTTTTTTCGCTCCGGATAATCGAATCCTCCGGATAATCGAGTCATAAAAAACCAATTTTCTCTCGGTAAACGTAATATAATTACGATTTGCACTTATTTAAACGGTTTTATCTAGTTTGACCCGTTTGTATGTTTGTGACTTTTTAACTTTGGCTGTAGCGCTGTACCATATTAATAGAAATTTAACCCCATTCCTGTTGACCGTTTGATCTGAAATTTGGAATACATCTCTATCTCTGGTGTCATTATAAAACTGCGTATTCCATGATATTGAAAAATTCAATTTGGCCGTCGCTAAAAAAAATGACTGAATGATTTGACTTGAAAAACACGAAACATAATAAACAGCATAACTTCAAAAAGATTGCCGCCACAAAATGGTCGACTATGTATTTTTTGCAATTCCCTCAATATCAGTATCAAATGAAATGATTTGACTAATTGAATACAGTACAACATGAAAATATTCCGAAGAAAATTATGTATGATTGTTGTAAGAATATTGAATTTCCATTATCCACAGTTAGTTGTTTCATCGTATACCCCAGTCCTATCATTGCCTTAGATTACTGAAGGAACGGATGTGAGAATTTTCTAGCTTTTAGTACATTAAACCGTTTAACTTAAAAAGCTTTTTTTACTTATTTTACTTTCTAGTTTTTAGTAAATTATCTGTATCATTAGTATACTTCTCTACATTGAAACAATTCAAAAGTTTTTTTTAAATTTTTATTTCTTACCTAACTTTCTTCGGGAATATTTTTATGATGTACTCTATTCTATTAGTCAAATCATTTCATACGATACCAATATTGAGGGGATTGCAAAACAAACATAGTCGACCATTTTGTGACAGCTATCTTCTTGAATTTATGCTGTTCATAGTGGAGTGTATTCTCTAAGTCAAGCCATTCAGCCATTTTTAGCGGCGGCCAAATTAAATTCTTCAAGATCATGGAATACGCAGTTCTATAATGACATTTTGTGATGGCGGTCATTTTGGATTTCCATTTTCACAAATAACTATGTTCTACTGAACAAGCCCTTTCATTTGATACCCATATTGATAGGGCTGTGAAAAAAATATATATGGCGTCATATTGTGATGGCGGCCATTTTGGATTTGTATTTTCCTAAATAACTGTGTTCTACTAGTAAATCCCTTCCATTTGATACCCATATTGATGGGGTTCTGAGAAAATATGTAATCCGTCATTTCGCAATGGCCGCCATCTTGGATTTGCATTTTCCATAAATAACTGTATTCTGCTAGTCTTCTTCTTCTTCTTCAATGGCACTAACGTTCCTAGAGGAACTTCGCCGTCTCAACGTAGTATTACTTGCGTCATTTTTATTAGTACTTAGTTGAGATTTCTATGCCAAATAACACGCCTTGAATGCATTTTGAGTGGCAAGCTCTAGAGAATACGCGTGATCACAGTGCAAGTCGGAGGAAATTTCTTTGACGAAAAATTCCCCCGACCAGAACGGGAATCGAACCCGAACACCCGGCATGTTAGTTATGACGCTGACCACTCGGCCACGGGAGCACAAATTCTGCTAGTCAAGCCCTTTCATTTGATACCCATATTGATGGGGTTCTGAGGAAATATGTAATCCGTCATTTTGTAGTTGGATTTGGATTTGCATTTTTCATAAATAACTATCTTCTACCGGTCAAGCCCTTTCATTTGATGACCATATTGATGGGGTTCTGAGAAAATATGAGGGGCTTAGAATGAAAGGGGTGGTAGTGATTTGACCGATTTCTCTACATCGACTCTCTCTTTTGGTCATAACTTAGCTGCAAATACATTCCCAGCTATATTTGACAATGTGGAAGATAGGTCAGAACCTCATCTATCGGATTCTATAACAATCTTAAATTGGAACGTTTTTGCAGTTGAGTTATTAACTGAATAAAAAGTTGATGAAGAGAAATCGATCAAGTCACTTACACCCCTTGCATTCTGAGCCCCTCATATGTAATCCGCCATTTTATAGTGGCCGCCATCTTGTATTTCCATTTTTCATAAATAACTGTATTCTACTAGTCAAGCCCTTTTATTTGATACCCATATTCAATATGGAATTATTATACAAATTGTTCAAAAATTCCGAAAATCAAAAATAAAATAATATCGAATCTAAAATTCCGGATAATCGAGTCCGACCTGTAATATTTTTTTCCCAACTCACCAATTTTATTCATATAGCATTCGAATCAGTCTGATTGAGAGTCATGCTGGCATTCATATTCAACGTGTAGTACAGCTTTCTCATGTTCGATCGAAGGCGAAAGGTTACAAAATTCTGCGTCATCGACTTGAAAAGCTAGCCGATGACGCAGAATTTTGTATAAAAAAATAACACTGTTTTACCTTTTTCGTTCTAAAGCACAGTGATTGCAAATTATTACGTGGATACTATCAACATCGTCAAATTCATAATAAATTCAGAGAACAAAAACACAGATTTTATTTTGGCAACCCTGATCCTAATACCATTCACCCGGAACATTTTACCCGAATGTAACAAATATCCAAAGGGAATTCACTCGACTTTTATTTACCTGAATGTAACATTTACCCAAATGCAACATTGCACGAACGTAATATTTATCCGTATGTGACGTTTATCCGAATATAACGTTGATCCCAATGTGAAAGGAACAAGGAAAAAAATGGGTCAGTTATATCGAGGATATAACCGCAAGGTTAACATGGGACTACCTTATCTTAGCAGTCATTTGTTTGTATTGATTACATTTTTGATTGAATGAAACAATTTCCGAATTCAATATATTTGCTTTGTGAGTAAAAAGATTGTATAATGCCATGAAAGATCAATTAATGCATTGTGATAGATTATGTTCTTCGTTACAAGTAAATTTAATGGCAGTCCTTTTGCGTTTGGTATGGTTTTGAAGTATGTGTTAGGGAAATACATTTCAGTCGGAACAAAAATGCCCCCGACTTGCATGAATTTGCAACTAGTGGTCCCCGATAATCGTTCGATTAATCGATTAATCGAATACTTCCTACAGAAATCGATTATTAATCGAACGAATACTGCGCATCCAATGATCGAAGCGAACGAATAATTTACGTCGATTAATCGAATGCAGTTTTATCCTGAAAATCAATCATTTTCTTTGATGCTCCCCTAAATTCGTAAACGAAGCTTAAAGCCGTCAACGTGAATTGAGTTTCATTTACGAGTTTAGGGGAGCGTAAAAGATAATAATTGATTTTCAGGCAGAATGAACACTTTTCCGATTCCAGATGGTTCTCTAGCAAATGAGAAATATTAGTCCAACTAATTATTTCACTGAGTGACGATTAATCGATTAATAGGGGCGATTTATCGTATCGAATAACAAACTGCTGAAAAGTATTCGATTAGCTGATGAACGATTAATTTAAAAAATCGGGGATCACTATTTGCAACGCCAACGCCGTTTCCCTAACACAGACTGAGGAAATGAGGAAATACTCTTTGGATTTAAAGTCTGTGTTAGGGAAACACATTTCAGACATTTCATGATGGTTTTTTGATTCATGATGTTTTTGTATCAACCGATTTGGATTCTCCTTAACAATCTATTGCAATGCAATAAGAATATCTTCTTTAGCAAAATATGTCAAAATAGCGTTGAAAATAGAGCTTCTGTTTTCCCATATATCTGTGTAGACTACAAGGCGTTTCCCTAACACAGACTAGAAAATCGGTAGCCCGAATTAGAAAACCACATTGCGGTCAAGACATCTATAGTAATTTTTCGCACAACTCAAAGTGAAAAAAAGTTAACTTAACTTAATTGAGGAAATATTGGCTCAAACATTGAAAATGCTGAATTCGCCTGCAACAAAATGGCTTTCAAATTTAATACAGATTTCAACACAGATTTTTTGAGAAAAATCTCTGATAAAAAGATTTTTTTTTCAGACTAAAACACAGATTTTATTATGGCAACCCTGGTTATATCTACCTTGACAATCAAAGAAATTTCAAGAACATAAAACTTCCTGTATGATCTATCTCTTTGTTTTTGTCTCTGTAAATTTTTTCAGTAGTGGAACTTGAAAAAAAAAATAATTTCATTAATTTTCCGAAAAAACTTTGTCAAATAGACATTTAAGTTAAGAGCTACGATTTTGTACACCCTAGTAATAAATTAGGCGTAATCAAAAATTTTAATATGCTAACGAAAATTGTAATTTATGGAGAGAATCGGGTCACAATTAACGGCCAATTTTAAACGTTACTTCTAATTGTTGTAGTTAACGCAGATATCGAACGGGAATCGAATCCAAAACTCTCGTCTTGATATGTGTAATTTGCAGTCAAGTATCAATGCAAAAATCGTGACCGATATCACTTAAACGCTCGCCTCCATCCTTCAGGTCTTGCCCTTTCCCGATCAATTACCATTGACATCGATTGACTGGGACCAAATTGGCTCAGCGCTCTCTTGGACTTTGGATACTTTACAATTCATCTATTCAAGTCTTGTTCCGCCGCAGGCCAACAGCCATATTTCCATCAAAATACCGTCCTTTATCAAGTCAGTAGTACATAAAAGAGCGCTCCTTATTTCACATCCTCATGGTTTATATAGCTATAAATGTTGATGCTGATAAAATCAGTAACCCGAAACCAGTCCACCACCTTCGCCGTGCTCCGGTCTCCGACCGAAGCTTCCAACAACCGTCATCGTCGTACGAGGTCGTTCTTCGGTGTGCCAATAATGCTTTACCGTGGTGCTCCTTTCTGTTCTTTCCAGCAAAAAGGCAACAGCAAAAAAAAAACAAAGCTTGGCAAGCTCGCACATTACATCGCATCGCAGCGCGAACGATAGAAACGGACGCTCTGATACTCAGCTGCTTTATTTTCTTGTTGCGCTGCCGTCTCGACATATTTTCTCGACTACGACGACTTTATGTACACAAGAGTTACACGGAGTTCGCAAGCCATGCCACATCGTAAAACACCACAGCGCCGCGCGCGCTGGAGTGAGTAGAGTGTGTATATTTTCCGTCGGTACATAGGCCAAAAGCACCAGACATCACTTCGTCACCATCAGCGCCTTGCTTTTGGGGAGTCAGCCACCCACTTCCGGCCTGTGCAAGAAAGGAGACACTCACTCTCTCTTGCTCTCTGGCTCTGATGTCACTCACGGCACGGCTCTTCGGGACCTGTGTGCAGAATAACAATCATTATATGGTGCCGTGGTCGTTGTGGCGGTCGTATACCGTTTATATACCCCCTTCTCCTATGTGTGCGAACCGGAGGCGAGGAGCAAAACCGAGAAAATGACGAAACGGAGCAAAAAGCTACACACATTTCACGTCCCACCATGGCACATAACACAGAGCACCAGCGGCAGAAGCATGATCTGTGTTAACATGTGGAAAAGCTTCCTTTTTGTAGCTTTTGCTGTGAGCAAACGAGATTAGGCACTGTGGGTTTGAAATCGGTTTTTCAAGGCTAAAATAGTTCACATTGACTTTCTCGTTACAGTCTCTATTCTGACCAGTTTTTAACTATTTTATCTCAGTGTGCGTCAATTTCTAGCGCAAGAACGACAACATAATCGCCGTCGCCTGCCATCCTTGGCAGGATTTTGATCCCGTCACCGACAAACTCAGTCGGTATTTTATATACATTTAGTACTTTCCCTTCCTTGGTGACCCAAACTATCCCAACATTCGGAGCGCGCCCATCTCCCCAAGGCAACACAAAACGACAACGCTGTGAAGCTCTAACCCACTTCATTACACTTGGTTGGACGCTTTCCGCCAATCCCACCCCCCTCTCCACGTCCGACCTTTCATCTCAATCTCCAAGAGAAGCGGCGGCAGCAACATCAGGCGGAAAACAGGACGCGCAAAACGGAACGGAAGCCGTGCCGAGCCTCTTCTCGGTGGCGTCGGCGGCGCTGCGGAGCAGAGAAGAAAATCACTTTATGTAGATTCATTTGACGCTCGACTCTGGGACTCTCCTGCGGGGTGGTACATAAAACAGCGCGCTGCTCGCCCCTTGCTCCTCGCTCGGTGGGACGAAAGTCTCTTTCGGAACGTGTGGTTGTGCTTTGGGGCTGCTGTTGTTGCCGTTGCTTTCAACGGCGAACTTTCCCCGCGTTTGTATTTCAATGGAGGCTGAGGGAGAGGGTGAGGAAGGTCGGCGAAGGGATCGACTCTTTGCGCTGAGTTTCATCACCATCAATCGTATTTCTCCTGCTTCTCGACACTTTTTTTTTTTGCTGCTCGATGTCGCTTCTATCTGTAACAGCGCTCCAAAAACGTATTAAATATGGAGAGTAGCGAAACGAGTGACTCGTGTAGATGCCGTCGTCGTCCTGGTGGGTATACATTTTGAGTATTCCGGACATACTCGCAAACCGTGAAACCGAGTGTATATCGGGGGGATCCTGGAAGCATGCGACCGTTGGCAATGGAAGTTTATTTCATCTCGGTTAATCTTCTGTTTTTTTTTTCGCTTTGCCTAGCTGTTGTCATTTCACAAGAGCGGGAAGTTTTTCCGGGTGGATCGATTTGGTGGATTTGGGAAATCACATTTCGTTGTTGCTGGAAAATGTGCGTCCAGTCGATCCAACGAGATGTCTCCGCGGAATCGAAGGTATAAGGTCATGCGAAGTTTGGTTCGATCAACAAGTTTCAACGTTTTTGGGTAGCCTCAAATTCACCCAAGTGTTTTATACTTATTCTCGATCGTCATGTATTGAATGTCATTCGAAACTTCGATCCGTGATATGCTGTCTACTTGCAATCCTTATACATTCAAATGTATGAGTTTTCGATTATTTTCATAATACATGAATTTTTTATTAGGAAACAAATAATCGTTCAGCAACTTAATTTCAAAACCCTTCAATATTATAAGATACATGTCGTCCTTCTATTCAGTACCTACAACTAAAACTAATTTTTAGCACATGTTTTGGCATCCCGATTTATTACATTAAATGATCTTAAGAATAACAGAAAATGTGGTACTCACCCACACTGGTATAGCATTTTTATGATATATACTTTATAGCAATATAAGAGCAATATGAGCGAACGAAACAAGAGACACATTGCAAATAAGCACGCATGGAAGCTTTTCGCGTACTTTTCCACATACACGGACCAGACCGAAATAGATACAGAAATAGATACAGAAATAGACTTAGAGAACACTTTCCAATCATTTTTATAATGAGGTGTAATATCATCACGCATTTATACAACAACACTAGATGCTATGTGGATAGCGTGGTCTTGTAAAACAGCTTTTCATTCCAGCCGGCCTTGGTTCGATCCCCGCTGACGTCGTTTAGACTTTTTCTGTGGGTACAATCCCAAGCTGACGTCCAATCTGAGAGGAAGAGATGTGTGCTCCCATACATACAAACATTTCAAAGATTTTGAAGAAGGATAAGAGTATTTGGGCATTTCACCCTTCAGCACACAAAAAAAAAACATTTTTTTCTGCCGAAATGTTTTCTGCCAACGCTAGTTTGGGTGTTTGTGCTTTGTTTCTTTTTTTTCGCTTCCATTTATTTTTTTTCATATTCTTTTTGACGTAGAACTACGTCTTTCATTTCTGTACCGGAGTGTAAGTTCAAAGTTTCGAAAAAGAGAGAGTGACGCTGGAGTGCAAGGTTTTGTACGTTAATACTTCTTTACCGGCTGAATGGAGCGGTATAATAATCACTTCATCCGAAAGATAAAATGTCAACAAGTTATAGGATTGTCACTTATTGGTCCAAAAAATCGTTTCAATAGCTTAAAAATTGCTTTGAAAGCAAGCTATTGAAATCCTCATTGCTCATTGATGATGATTGGTGATCGCAATGTATTCCCGAACACGGACGCAAAATCTAGGCACCTGGAGAAACCGTCATAGCGAATACATGCAAACTACGACTTCTTTTGCTCGCTTGCATTAGTGTTTGTGAAACCATAGCGGACACATGCAAGGGGTGAGTATTTTTACTCGCATCAGCTTCTGTTCTGCTTTCGCATGGAACAGTCATGAAAGATTGTTTGCGTGTGAATGCGTCCAAGCGAAGGAATATTCGCATAAACGCATTCGACTTGGTGTTCCCGTGATGCAATCCAATTGACGAATTTACGCAAAGCTGAATCAACTGATGCGACGCCTACATTAGAGTTCAGAACCACAAAAGTGATGATGTTTATTTATTCTACGCACTGAAAAGCAAGATTCTATATCATATTAAATTGGATTATATCATTGATAATGTAAGGACCGATACAAGAAGGATTTGCAGTATTTTTTATCGTTTATCTAGTTGAAAAAAAATTAAGTTACAACACTTATACCAAGCCGTTCTTCAAAATATACATACCACATTGTAAAATGACGATTTTCTAACCGTTTTAGCGTAGAAAGAATGCGTGAAACCGGGAAATTCGAAGATAAATTCTGATTTTTCAATGAAATTTGAACGGCCAAAAAAACAAAACATCATCATTTTACTCGCTGCGCCATCTGGTCGTAAATCTAGCGTAAATTCCTCAATATCATCAGTTTCTGTTCTGCTTTCGTTTAGAAAAATCATGAAAAATTACCAAATCACTTATTTCTTTATTTCGTTTTCACCGTGAAGTGGCGCCCTCAGTTTCTATTCTGCGCATGGAGTGATCATGAAAAATCTCGTGTTATTCTCACGAAAACAAAAATGAATCATGTATCAAACATCTTCAGTTGCTTTTACAAGGCCACTCAAATTCCATCGGTTCGTTTCGGGACCACCAAGTTCGAAAGAGTTGAATTTTATGTTAATAACAATTCCTTGCTTATACTCATAAAACCACACACTAACAAGAAAAACTTTCAGCAATCTTTCAAAATATTCATTCATGCGTTCATTTAGAATTGATTCAGATGCAATTTCAAATAAATGATTACCGAGCCAACGGTAGTCCTACGTCTACCTTGCGGTTATACCACAGATATAACCCACTTCTTGTTTTTTGTTCGTCTTCAAAACTTCCCTCAAGGAGTTTCGTCGTCTAAACGTAATTTACATTTTTATCCGCACTTGGATGAGATTGTCTATGCCGAATAAAACGCCTAGAATGTAACCAGAGTTGCGAGCTCAAGAATCCGCTAGATCACAACGTAAGTCGGAGGAAATTTCATTGTCGAACAATCGACAGGCCAGAACGGGAATCAAACCCGAACCCCTTTCATGCCACCAAATATCAATAGCTCTCACCGCTTCACACTCGGCTTGAAATGCGTGCGTGCGCTTTGATGCCGGAAACCCCGGGACCCGGAAACAATGTCCGAATTCACGAAAATTGTGCAATTTATTTAAACAAAAAAAAAAAAAGTACTCCAATAAGTAGCAGTGCCCTTCCGATGCATAGATGAGTAGTTGCTAATTGTATGGGCAATTCTTACATATTTTTCTTCAAAATAAAAAAATATTTTTGAGAAAAATGAATTTCATATTTCAAAATACAGTTATACCTCGATATAAAGCAACTTTTTTTTTCTCGTTACGTTATATCGAAGCAAAACAATTTTTTTTTATTGATGCAAAACTGTTCATGATTACTCAAAAATGCACAAAAACTAATTTTTTATCACCCAGCAGTATTTATAAACCTTTCTTATGCCCTTTTAAGAGAATTTTCGTAGACAAACATGACTGAAAAATTTGAAGTGAAATTGGCATCAATTAGAGATAAAACGGATAGTAGTTTGGCTGGATACCGAATACCGGATATCTGTTAAGCTTCAAGGCCGGATAGCCGGATTTTCGGCTTTTCATTTGGAAGACACTGCATGTGTGTATGAAGCGAATGAAGCATTACCGTTTAGAAGAAATAAACACATTTTTACATAAAAATAATGAACTATGAATGAATAATTTTTCCGTTTCGAATGGATATCCTTTAATAGTGTATCAAGTAGAGTTCTTGCAAGGAATCGTCAACATGTTTTTTTCCTGATAAGGATTCAACTACTTAGGAGAAGATCAGAATTACTTAATTGCAACCTTTCAGACGCGAGGATCAAGGCAGACTATTTAGAAGTTATTGAATAGTAAACAGTCTAGCTGCCAATGTTATTGGAGTATATAAAAAATATCTTGTGACGAATCTTCTGAGAGTAACAGCTGATCGTCGTCTTCAAGATATGTAAATTAAACAAAAGAGACGAAACTGAATCAATACACGAAACCAACGACACACCTTTTGGGAAGTGGCGAGTGAAAATAATAGTTAGCGTCACGTTCAGGAGAAATTATCTCGTTGTTAACGAAATCGACGAAATGTGAAAATATTCAGAATCAATCGCAATCCCGATCCTTACATTTGGTGTCATTAATATCTAAGCAGTCAATCGAGCGCAAGGATTGCTAGAGTTTTTTTTCAGCTCCTTGCAGCAGTATCACAGCGTAGACTGTACTCTGAATTTGACCTGGTGTACGAAGCAAAGCGTAATCGGTTGCCATCAACTTGTGAAAATTTGAAAATTATTTATTCATCATAATTTACCACTGGGTAATTTTGAGTCCAAATGGAAATTCCTCTGAATTTCGTTCTTGAAACATGTTAAAAGTTCAAAAAGTGCCATAATAATATCAAGTGGAAAGACCGCCCAAAAATATCAGGTTGAAGGCATGCGTATATTTCATTGTGAAAATTATTGTGAACAATTCGTATATTGCTTTTCTACAAGTTCCTTTTTATTTAAACATAATGAAATAAAATCAGGTAAAAGTAGCACGAATCGATAAACATATTTCCTAAAATGTTTTGTTGAATAATTCCGTTATCCAAATTGAGATCCAAAATGAAAACTGGACGTGAAACATTGAGCTTTATTTCTTTCCGTTTCAACTAGGGCAGTACTTGTTTTGAAAATAGGAAATATAATATTATTGGGTTTAGATAGGACATATTCACAAAACATTGAGATGAAGACCAATGCTACCCCTTTTTTACTTATTTAAAAACTTCTTCTTCTTCAATGGCACTAACGTTCCTAGAGGAACTTCGCCGTCTCAACGTAGTATTACTTGCGTCATTTTTATTAGTACTTAGTTTAGATTTCTATGCCAAATAACACGCCTTGAATGCATTTTGAGTGGCAAGCTCTAGAATACGCGTGATCACAGTGCAAGTCGGAGGAAATTTCTTTGACGAAAAATTCCCCCGACCAGAACGGGAATCGAACCCGAACACCCGGCATGTTAGTTATGACGCTAACCACTCGGCCACGCGAGCACTAAAACTTACTAGAAACATTTATTTGAAATAATTTATGATCCAAAAACTATTTCTGTATTGTTTATTTTTAAATCTAAGAAATATTGAAAGTTACGTTATATCGAGGTTGCTTTATATCGAGGTTGCCTTATATCGAGGTATGACTGTATTTGTTTTTGAATGATTTTTTTAAATGGTTTGATATTTTTTAATGAAAATATAACTTTTTTCCTACATTTCATTGTCTAACCATCATTTTATAGTATTTATAGTTTTTGAATGATTATTTGTTTTGAATGAAACTTTTAACCCGGAAACAATGCCCGAATTCACCAAAATTACCCAATTGATTTAAAGTCATTAGACATGCAGTTAGCGACCAAATGGCAACGGCAGCGGGAGTTTTCCAAATGGCCTTTGTCGAGGCCATGATTTTCGGTTTTTAGAACGTCGAAATTTACTGTCATATCAAAAAAATTTTCTTATCAAAAATCGACATTCTTGGATCTTGAAACGTTGATATTTACAGTTATCTCGAAAAAAAATTGACAAAAAAATTTTTTTTTGGCGCTCGGTCTTTTTTTTATCTGAAAAGTCGATTTTTGACAAAAAATTTTTTTAGATAACGACGTGTCATGCAATTATAAGACATTTGACATCAAATTTTTTTTTGAAACCCCGAATTCCGGTGATTTTTCGGTTTTCAAAAAACTCTAATTTTAACACTAGCAAATGAAGTCCGATCGAGCCAACATTTTGCATTGGGTATTGTAACGCCCGAGCGGTCTGGGGCACTTTTCTTTTTTGTTCTATCGAGAGAAACAACTGTTCTTCTCGATGTTCAACTATCAACTGATTTATTTTTTCTCTCTAATCCTCGATCCCTCTGTGAGGATGTACAGAACTCTAAAAACGTTAGAACTAACTTACTGGCTACCTGCTATGTGTAGGGAATTTTCAACTTGCACAGTATGGAAAATTCCATCGTTCCTGTTGGAAAATCCTTGGTTGGATTCTCCCCTATCTTCAGTAGGAATCTTTCTTATTGTAAATACTTATTCATATTGAAATTATCTGAGATGTTCTATTCGTGGGAGCGGGTCCCTGCAGTATATTATCGCGCAAATTAATATTTCACAGCAAGTTCCGAATGAAAAATCAAGATAACTATTTTTATTGGCAGCCAAAACCTTACGTTTCATCTCGTATTCCAAAAAAAAACAAGTTCCAGAGTGTCGATTTTTGATAATTTTTGTTCGAGATAACAATAGATCTCGACGTTCCATGCAATTTCAAGACATTTGGCATCAATAATTTTTTTTTGAAAACCCCGATTTCGTTTACACCTCCCTTGGGTGATTTTTCGATTTTCAAAAAACTCAAACTTTAACCGCTTTGCGCCATTTTCCCTTAAGTCCGATTGAGCTGATATTTTGCATAGGGTGTTTTTTCGAGGTGGTAAACATTCTTGAAATTTGAGGATCGATTTTCACCCATACATTCATTGGCACCCTAATGTATACATTCACGTTTTCCTTCTAAGTGAAGTTCGTGGAAAATTGGTATTACAGAGAAAATGTGTAAAATACATGGTAAACATAGAGAATATTATAAAATAAAAACAACTCAAGTCGGACCATTCCTTCCAACACATTTGGCGATTGATTTTTATTTATACAGCCATTCCATGCCAAACCGATATAGTGGTTCTCAGATTTTCGTCAAAAGTGGTAATTTTGTTCTTTAACGCAAAACATTAGATCCGTATTTTTTTAATTTTTTTTTATTAGGGGGCCCATTTCCATTTTAGGGTGCCCCAAAAAATCTATGTTTTCCACTGTAAATGCTCTACACTTAGAAGATCAGAACAGTGGCAACGAGGCAGTTTGAAAATTTCAAAGTTATCACTTAGGTCGGCTCGCTGGCTGTACCGAGACTAGAATTAAAATCCATGCGGAAGCAAAGTCTAAATCAACAGTTAACTTCGCATTTCTCTTCTGCTTTGCTGCTATACGTCAACGCAAATTCAGTACTGTACAGTTTTCGTGCATATTCTGAGAATGCATTCCAAAGCTAACAACTTTGCATGTCCGTTCAGCACGATAGCGAAGAATTGCCACAACGGGGAATATCTATTAAGCCTCTTCATTGTTCGTTATTCATTTAGATAAAATGATGCCTGATGATAGTTTTTTTTAATCGTATTATAGTGACTTTCAATTCATTTGGCTGGTTCGTCACTTTTACTTCCATTTTTGAAAGAATGAGAATTGAACTCGTGACCTTTAGCGTGAGAGGCATGGATGTTACCACTACGCCAGATCGCCTCCCTGATGATAGGTATGGTTGTTTACGAAAAAGCGAAAATTGTCATGTCAAATTTTAAAAAAAAACCGACCATGTACATTTTGTTTATTGGCCCAAAAAAATGACTTGTGGAAAATGCCATCTGAATTGGATATGATTTAGGGGTGCCTCAAAGCAATTTTGATTTTTTTTATCCTCGAACATCTTCCAATGGGGGAGTAAAGAAAATTTAGGAAATCGAAATTTTTTTTTCGATGCCAAATGACTTAAGAATACATGAAACGTCGAGATCTGGTGTCATTTCGCAAAAAAATTTTTGGACGAAAATTGCGTTTTTGGGACTTAGCCTATGTGGCCAAAAAATCAAAACTTTGTGTGCTTTGAGGCACCCCTAAATCATGTCCGATCGAGCTGAAATTTTGTACAGGTCATTTTTTTGGGCCATTAAACAAAATGTACATGGTCGGTTTTTGAAATTCGATGATGAAATTTTTTCCATACATCCATTGCCACCCTAATGTACATATTCAAATTGTGCTTTGGTTCTACTTCACTTGCTCCTTTTACACGGTAAAACTTGAGGAACAAAATTTGAACTAATCAAAACGTGATTAGTAGTTTCAATAGTAGTTTGTAAAAATATGAAATTTTTTTGTATTGTGATAGATGCACAGAGATATTTCCAATCGATATCTAAAGATACATCTTTATCATCTATCAAGAAATGGTTGATTTATGAGCGTTCGAAATCTTCCACTATTTATTACATGTTCAGTGTTAATATTTTCATTTTAGCCCCATAGCTTCCTGTTAGACATTCTCTTGCATCAAAATCGATGTGTCTGTTCTTGAAACATTTTCGTCTTCACGAAAAGTGTAATATTGACATCCAGGTAATAAATTATATTCCAATTGCACGTATTCTTTGAACCTTCAACTAATGAGTCATCGCTAGTGGACCCAACGGCATTAGATCCTACTTCTATTGAACCACCCAAGAGTCCTCATGAGCTAACACATCGTCAATAACTTCAACTACTTCTGAAACTTCCACAAACGCACTGCCACCCGTAGAACCTACGTTGATAAATCCATCTTCTACCGAACTATCAACAGAGAAGTCTTCAACAGCTTGTAGCATCAATCGCTACAATTTCTTCTGAACCATTCTCGAGTGGATGGTCACCCTTAGTACCTTCGTCGATGGATGCATCTTCTCCCCAAACGTTTACCACTGAACATTCAACTGATCGGTCATAATTAGCAGGTTTATCGTCATCAATAGATCCCGGTTCTACTGATCCATCAATGGAAGAGTCCTCATCAGCTGATTCGTCCTCTGAACCATCCACAAGCAGGTTGCTGTTAGTTAAGTCTCCGTCGATAGACCAGCCTTCTACAGAACCATATAGGTGAACCACAAAATGATATGAAATAAACGTTGATCATACCTATTCAATTTAGCTTTGCTATATCGAAGTTCTTTAAACGTCTGGCTTTAACAGGCCAATAGTCAGAGACTACTATGAAATTGTGTTCCAACTCACTCACCCAACCCGGACCCACTCATTCCACTTCGAAAACTGGGGCCCAGTAAAACAAACGAACGAAAAGGATCTCACGTTTTTTTGCAAACCCAGCGTCCGAAACGAGCCCATAAATCTCATTGTGACGGTTGTGACCAACGGTAAAACCAATTCCGACAGTCCAGTGTTATCTCAGCAAGAGAAACTGGAGGAAGAAACTTAGCAAAAAGATCAGCAACAACAACAGCAGCAGCAACATCCACACAGAACAAGTTTTAAAATAATGCAACTTCAGGGTGACTTTTCCGAAGAAGGGAAAAATTCAAACCAAGCAGAAACGAGCGTTGGGAAAAATCGTCTAGCAAAACAATTAAACTGATGTTTATACCGGACGGCAGAATAAGGAGGTATGGACCCCTGGCTCTGGAAGGGCAAAGCGAGAAACGAAATTCTAGCTTCAATCTCATCTCCAATCATCCCCATCGTGCCTCCCCCCTTCTACTGAGGGTCGAAGGATAAAACTTCCAGAGCGTACACATTCCATCCCATGCACCAACCGATGGACGACTTGTCCTTCCTTGTTCCCCGGAAAACATTCGGTGGCATTTTGCCCCCACCGATGATGGGAAACTGGAAATGGGAAAACGGCGGACGGCGGAAAAATACTCGAGAAATGTACTTCAAATTTACCACATCGAATCCGCAACTCAGAGGAAGCAGATGAAATAAGGAAGGGAGTTTATTTTTTGTTCAGCACGGGATGTTTCACTTCCTGACAGGAACAGAAATTGCTTCGGCGTGGCCCACAGGTGGAATAAGATTAAATTGCACAAATAGAAATTGTCTTGATTGATCCGGCGACAACCATTGCACTCTCTTCTGGATACAGCCCTACAGCCCTATGTATAACAATTCATCCTCTCACAGCTCCTGATTGGCAGTCGGTCTCATTTGAAATGGACGCCTGCCTAGCAAATATGTTTCTTTTTTGTTTTGTTTGTGGGCCAGTGTCCGCTGTCGCCCTTATGACGCCACCTCTCCGGTTTCCGGTTCGACCGACCCACTTACAAACCCCCAACATTTTCTGCTCATTCCACACGGCAGCAGAGTTACACACATATTTTATAGTCCTTTCTTTGCTTCGAATCCCAAACCTCCCAGTGATCCTTCTCTGGTCCGTAATTTTCCTGAAGGCCTCACAGTCCTCGGTTCCTTTTTTTTTTGTGTGTGCGCTGTTTCCCTGTCCCTGGAAAACGGCAATGGCAGGCAGGCGAGCAGGCAAAAAGGTGCCAGATAGCACAGCAAGAGCACATTGGGATCGAGATTATGGCTCCGCTTGTGCTGTTTTTGCCCGTTTGCCAGCTTTGCTTCATCGAGGCTAGATACTAGTGTAGGTTAGGGTGGTTCTTCCAAAAACAAAAAAAAGATACCAAGGGGATAAGAAAATCGAGGTTTTCCACAAAATTTCACGGGAAAGGAAAAGCTCGGCTCGGTTTGTTGGATGTTTTCAGAGAATGACTCCAAGTTTAGGTTTAATCCTCTTCCTGGTAGTGTTAACTTTCGTTTTGCCGTTGGGGAGGTTGTTGGGATTGGGGCAAAAGGCAGCCAGCGCTGGTGACTGTATTCCGTGGAACACACAGAAGAAAGGACTTTGTGTGGATGTGGGGGGATATCTTTCGGTTTTTTTTTCTCCTTCGCTTCAAATGTTGTCTCGGCAACAGGGCGGACGTGCTTTGGGTTTTTGTGCTCTCTAGGTTTCTGCCAATGCCGTCGGATCTCGAGGTGGTGGTGGCGACCGTAGAGCTGCAGATATAAATTAATGAATAATATAAAAACGAGAAACGAAGATAACACGTTTCAAGTTTTCAAGTGGCTTTTTTGGGGAGGGTCGTCGGTTGGCTGAAGGATTGGGCCATGCGAGAATGGGCTTTCGGTCGGGATAAAGCGCTATCAAAGTGAATGCGAATTTCACCGAACCAAACAAAGCCCGGAGCGGAGGCCAGCAGATGCCGGGCGATGTTCATCCTCCGGTAGTTGGAATTTCGGATTAGTTTTTCTTCGGAGAAACTCTGATTACATTACACGAGCGGTTGTGAAATTTTGAAGATTAGAAATCTCGTTAGTCGGTGGATTGAATTCATTAGGGCACATTATCGTCGTTCTCTCCGTGGGGGAAAAACTACTTTCCCTTACGCAGCGTTGATGAAATTTTAATTCTCCCAGTCAAGCATAACTAACGCCGATTTTTTTTGTTGTTTTCCATTTCAGGTGCGTTGCAATCACGCTGACCAAGTTTTTGGTGTGCTGAAGTAAGTTCGACATTATCATTTTCTCCGATTTACACCTACCCGGACCATTCTGCCTACCACCATTTCCACCGCCGCCGATGGTTCACAAATTTATTCAAATGTGTTTGCCCTCTTAAGTAAACTCACATAAAAGTCGCCGCTTTTCCAAACATGACACGAAATCCATTCGCTCCCAACACCCACACCCGACTGCCACTAACAGCAGCAGCAGCAGCAGCGAAGTACATCATTGTGGCAGAAGCAAATCCTTTTGACCGTTCCTGTTTTTCCACTCCCATCCATGAAGCTTGACGAGGTTGGGGGAGGGGGTGGTGAGATTCACACAATCGTGGGAGCAGATTTTCAAATGAATTTTTCCTCCCGCCTGGAGGCTTCGCGCAATGCCTCGCTTTGCATGTGGAAGTCCTTTTTTTCTCTCCACTCACCATGCGAACGTTTCGTCGTCCTTCTGGAACTACGGCTGGTCTATCTGTGAAACTCCATTCTCTCGAGCGGGAGAAGGAGCTGCGATGGGGAGTGGGCGGGGGAACACAGCACAGTGGAAAGCGAAAAGGAAAAGGTGCAGCAAAAAATAATAAATAATACCCTCGAGGCGAACAGCAACAGTGAAAAATTTCCATATATACCGATATCCCGTGTGCAAAACGTGTGTACAATTTCAAACTCCGAAGCGATGGGTTTCACTGACATTAGGGTGGATCCCATAGCTGCCGGTGTTGGAAATGTTAGAACTTTTGAACACGTTTTTAAACAAAGACGAACGATTTTGTGCTTTTTTTTTTTGTTTTTTCTGTTTTGATCATTTTCTGCCGTATTTTGCTTCTTTTCTCTCTATAGGGCTAGCAGGGCTACCTAAAACAGAATTTTACAATCAAACTACTACTTATTAACGATGACTTGAAAAACATATTGTGGTGAGAAGTTTGGCCACCCCTGCTATCCTTGTTGACGGCATTGAGCTTCGTTATACGGAATGGGGGAACAGGCATGACAATATGGGTTTGCAGAAGAAATGAACACACTTTTAAAATAAAAATTATGAATGCAAATATTTTTTCCCAAATCAAATTAGTACTCCATGTAAATTAAAATCACTTTTGCTTGCAAGTAGTGGAAAAATATCATACAAAAATTGTGTCTAAATATAATTTTATATTATAACTAGCTGACCCGGCAAACGTTGTGTTGCCATATAAACTATTTCTAGTGAATATATTGGTAGTTAAATAAAGAATAACTAAATTTTTTTTAATACGATAGAATAACAATAAATAGAACGACGAAACGATTTGAACGAAAGTGTGTTTGAAGTTTAACGTAACTGACATGTTTGATCGCTCAAAAATGGAATGTAAAGTAAAAAAAAGTAATATATTCTGGTCGTAAAGTTAAAAAAAATAAAACAAAATTAAAATTATATCATCGTTTTCTAGATGAACGGTTAATTTTTGATTGCTGGATTCCGTTCATGAATTGGGAAACCAAAGATACACCAGACAACTTCATTAGATCTCAATGTTGCTCATTGTCGTCTATTCCGAATTGCGTAGCAAGGTTGCCACATTGGCACAATCCAATTGGACTTGAGTCGAACGGATTACAGAATGCTATATTAGGATCCATTCGGGTAATTCTGATTCGATCGGATTCCAAAATACAGGAGAGTAGTTGATGAACCAATCAAAATATGTGTGTATGAGATGATTCAACCGAAAATATCCAGTAATGTGCAGGACCGAATATGTGTAATCAAGCTCATTGAAGGTTTTTTTTTTTGTTTGAAAACACCTACTGTAATGTCATGACAATTCATTGCGTGTTGGTCTATCAATAGCAAAAGCTGTGTCAGCGTTGCTCATGATAGCGTCTCGCAAGTGAATGTGAATGAGGAAGAATACACCGCTTCTGTTGATTGCGTCGCAGGAATTGCAGTATTAGTATGAAAAAGTATTATTGTTGATATTTGTATAAATAATTATTAATTACACTCAATATTATCTGAATTTGATGTCTATTTATTGATGAGAAAATTATATCAAGTTAGCTCACCAGCCATACCAACCATAAAGTTTTTGAATTTATATAAATAAGATCAATATAAAATGATCAAAGAAATTTGATTATGGGGGTCGATGGTATCACTTCATTCTGGAAAAGGGGTCTCTCGCCCATAATAATTTGAGAATCCCTGGTCTACTCCAATCACACGTTCATTAATATTGTTTCAAAATGAGTAATAAATTTCATAATAAATAAAGTATCTGTGGTGGGATCTCGATGTTAAACGATATCCGTGTTATTCCTTCAGAATGTCCCACATATTGTAGAGCTTGTCACTCAGAATACATTCAAGGTGTGTATAGAAATCTCATATGGTACTAATAAAAATGACGTAAGTAAGACTACGATGAGACGGCGAATGTTAGGTACATATGTATCATCGAAGGAGCAGATGGAGAGCGTCGTATTGTTTTTTCTTCGAATCACAATTGCGTGTGTTGATTTGCAGTCGCAATGATATCAACAACATGCGCATTGGATCTACAAACGTGCTCTCCAGTTGGCGTTTCATCAGGATTGATGACAATAGCATGATTGCCGCCTTGCAATCCGAATATGTGTGATTTGAATAATTTCAATAAATTATTGTGCTCATTCAGAAAGATTTTCAGTTCGCTGGCGACGCGCAAATTGAGGTTACTTGCGTATGTTTGTACGGAAATTCGATGAAGCGGACATAAAACAACGTAAATAAATTCGTTTTGTTTGAAAAACGAATTACGATTAAATTATTTGAATATTGTTCGTACAAAAATACTAAAATCGGGATTGGAAGTAGACGATGAGGGTGAGAATTTCAACTCCCTGACCTAAACTCTTCGATGCTTAGGCATCTTGAACATTATTCCCAGATATTCTCTCGATTATCCTAACATCCAGACGGGGCTACGAATTTTAGTTCTTACAGTGGCTTCGTGCGAACGCAGTTTCAGCAAGCTTAAATTGATTGAAAATTATCTGCGTTCTTAAATAAGCCAAGGCCGACTCAATAGCTTGGAAATTCATTCGTACGAGAAAGAACCGCTAAGACTTTGATTTTGATGCAATTTTGGACCATTTTGCTTCAGCTAAACCGCGCAGGGAAAAGATTTGGCTAGAGAATAAGCGAAGCTGGTAATGATATGTCTAGCCTTCTGAATAGGAATAATCTTCTCAATGTGAACATTGATATAAGTGAGTAGTTTTCCTCATATTTATACAAAATATCACAATCTCAAAACTAGTCGAAAAAATCGAAAAAGTGGTACTTTTTGAGGCGCCATTTTCATCGTTTGCCGAGGGCACTGTCTACCCTCACTACAACGCTGATTTCACATTATAATAATGAATTGTAGTACAAATGTCGGAAAATTTAAAGAAAACGATCCATTAAGAATTAGGACTACGCGTTTTAAATCAGTATTTTTTTTCCTTCATATTTCTGTAGCTTAGACATTCAAGAAAATACCCTAGGAAGGTCTTATCGAAAATCCGATTATTTACCGAGTGAGAGCCATTTCAGTGATGCGGTATATAGTCTGGTACAGTCATAATAATGAACGCATTTTTCTCGGAACTAGTTTTTTTTTCAAACTGGGGTACACGTTGGGCCTGATTCTCGAATACACTTCACGGTGGAAATGAAATAAACGGCACGCCATTGAACTACGTTTTACGAGTTGGTGAAGTGTCGAAGATAATAATGAGTTTTCCGGCAGAATGAGCACCTTTCAAATTAAAAATTATTAACGAAAATTAACTTCTTCGTATCAAACTGGTATTCAATGTGAGTGGAAAACTTTGTTTTCTTCATGTGATATAATAATCTCATACAAAAATTTTATCTGAAGATAATTTGATATTATAATAATAAGTTTAGTGGGAAACTAATCTCGTATCCAGATGTCGACACCGTACCGTTGTCATCGCGGATACGTTTCATTTCGTTTCCACCGTGAAGTGTATTCGAAGTGTATTCGAGAATCAGACCCGATATCTCAAGTTCTACAGAACCGATTTATGTCGAATTTATATGGATACAATCTACAGGCATCTCTCTATCGCATGAACCTGTAAAAAATAATATTTTTGAAATTTGACTTTAAAAAAAAAAAATCGGAAAACGTGAGAAAAAACGTTTTGAACCGCATTTTGTTCTTCAAACGGCCGCCATTTTTCCAAAAAATATGTTTTTGACTGGAATCGTGTACGCCATGGCACAACATTTTTTTTGAACCCTCTCACTTGATCAGCTCTCGTTTTCGCGTTCCTTCTTTACGGACTTGTGTGAAATTAGCGAATAAAAGTTTTGGTTGCGTGCAAGTTTCTGTTCAACGTGTTGCTGGATTTAATGAATAATGAATTATTTCAGTTGAAATAAATTGATTGTTTATCAAGTAAAAACCCTCAAAATCGCACTCATTAGAAAGAGAATTTTCATTCATCTTTCCAAATAATTCATTTTTTTCTTGACGTGACAGAGAAAAGTTATAGACTGAAACGTGAGCATGGGTCAATATAGGAAAATAAACAGAATTTCGAAAATCAAAAAAAGTTGTTCGAATAGAGTTATCGAAGTTATTCGATAGAGAAATCTTTTACCTAACCTCCAGCCACAATTTTATTAATCGAAAAAGGGTATTAAAAAAGTTATAGGCCAAGTTGTACGGAAGAAATTAATTAATTTAAAGAAAATTTAAAAAGTTATTGGAAAGGACCCAAAACACATTTTTGAGATAATACTCATTGGATAGAGAATACGTTTATCCATTTTGAGCCAAATTTCATTGGTCGGAAAAGAGTCTGAGAAAAGGTATGGGCCGAAATGTATACAAGTTGTAGGAGGGAAATTAATAAATTTAACGAAAATGGAAATAGAACTTTTTCACACTCGAAAAAAAAAATTGAACAGAGTGCGAAGTTGAAATTTTTAGACGATTTTTGAAATGCTTTAAAATCGTGAAACATCAACGCATGAAGATGGGATATAAATCACATTAAAGCATAATTTACATGGATTTACACGGAAGATAGAAATTTGTATTTCGATGCATGTAGATGTAGTGTACAAAAATATCGGGAAGAAATGAGAAATCTATTTCTTTCTGTTTTTTTTTTTTCAAAGATAGTGAATCCAATTAACGTTATCAATTATCTTCCATTTGATTTCTATAACGTTGCTTTAGGACTATTCAGTACTGAGAAATTATTGTATGAACGAAAAATTTCGAATTCGTATTTGATAATAAATAGTTCAATGAAAAATCATCGAAAAACAGTTTTGAAAACTCTATACACCCAGGATTTTTTACGCGGGGGACGGAATTTTGTTATAATTTGTCGCGGTACACCATAGTAGATATATTTTGAGTATTTTCTCAAATTTTCATTTCCTAGCCTATTGAGAATGGGGAAAAAATGATTTTTTCACTATAGCTCTTATAGTAATCCATATAGGAGAATTATCTTATTATTATCTGAAAAAAAAACGAACATACCTATGAAAGGCGTGGGTACACATTTAAATACGAATTATAGGAGTACTAAATCTCTAAATCCTCAAAAAAATCAATATTTCAAGATTTTCTTTAGTACTTCAATTTTTTAGGAATTTAGTTTTAGATTATACTTCTCGATATATCATAGTAAGATGCACTTTCAGTATTTTTTCCAATTTTTATTTCGAAGCTATTGAGAATGGCGTGCTAAAAATTGGAAGGTACGTTTTTCACCATAGATTCTATGGTGAATTACAATAACACACAATAACTTAAAAAACATACAAATTAGGTATGTATACATACACATCCAACTAACATGAAGTTGTTTCATTTTTGTTTATAGATTATTGTTGGTTTTTATGTATGTATGTTGTATATATTGTATGTTTTATGTTTATGTTGTGTATGTATTTTTGATTTAAATGATTCATATGCAATAAAAATAAAAAGATAAAATGCAATTTGAATGATAAACCATGTTACATATTTAACAAATTTGGAACCGATCTGATTGAATTTGTATGAATTTGTATTAGAATAATTGATTCCTTATACAGCTTTTCGCTTTGCGGCCGAATTTCGTGGAACGTATCTAGGCCGTAAAGCGAGGTATGGGTGTATAGTCAAAATTTCCCTACAATAGAAATGTTTACTTCCTTTTTACTTTTTACTTCCTTACCCAGTCTGACCCTCTTCCCCGTACAACTCGTGAACGTTTTGGCCAATAACTTTTCTCATACCCTTTTCGAACCAATGAAAATTTTGCTAAAAATAAATAAAAATATTCTCTATCGAATGAGTACTATCTCGAATATGTGTTTTGGGTCTTTTCAAATAACTTTTTTCAATTTTCTTTAAAATAATTAAGGTCTCCCATACAACTTGAGCTATAACTTTTCTCAGACCTTTTTCCGATTAATAAAATTGTGACTGGAAGATAGGTAAAATATGTATCTATCGAATAACTTCGATAACTCTATTCGAACAACTTTTTTTGATTTTCAAAATTCTGTATATTTTTTATTTTTATTGACCGCTCTCATTTCAGTCTATAATTTTTCTCTGTCACGATCAAGAAAAAAATATGTGGAAAGATGAATGATTCAATTCTCTATCTAATGAGCATGATTTTGAACGCTGTTACTTGATAAACAATCTATTTATTTCAACTGAAACTATTCATTATTCATTAAATCTAGCAAGACGTACAACAGAAACTAGCACGCAACAAAAACTTTTATCCGCTGAACTTTCATCCGCTAACTTCACGCATAGAGGCGAATGAACTGCAAACTTTTTTTTTTATTTAAGTCATTTATTTTTACAGGCTCAGTTACATAGGTTTAAAGGAGCCGAACTCTTAGCTATACTTTTATTAGTATATATCAACATGTTTCCTTAAATCTAGGGTTAATAAAGTAGGAAACCGATTACTCGCGGTCGACTCGAGATTAGAAGGGTGACATAGTTTCTTTTGGAAAAGGAGGGGATATAAGGATATTGTACAATGTTCACACTCACGCTCATCATACTCAATTCTTAAATCTATTATTATATCTATTATGTATATACATTTCAGCTTATTCTATAGTTAGTCAGAAGGGAAACAGTCGCTCGCGAAGGAAAAAAAAAAGGAGAGGATAAGGGTGTACGGACAATCACACACGAAAATCGATAGTTTTAAGGAAAACATATATTAGGGACATGTAATCGAGGTCTAACCGAGCCAACACATCTCTCACCGGTACACTGGGCTGTCTACCTTGGGTCCGAAGGGAGTTTTCTAAATTCGATCTGGCAACAAGATACACCTCGCACGACCAAACAACGTGCTCGATGTCGTGGTAACCTTGGCCACAAACACAGAGATTGCTACTGGCAAGATTGAAACGAAAGAGTAGCGCATCTAACGAACAGTGATTGGACATGAGTCGGGAGAAGGTGCGAATAAAGTCCCGACTCAAGTCCAGACTTTTGAACCACGGTTTGAGGCTAACCTTAGGGGAAATTGAGTGAAACCACCGGCCCAATTCATCTTCATTCCATTTGCGTTGCCAATTAGCGATGGTATTTTTACGGACTAAAGAATAAAATTCATTGAAGGCGATTTGACGCTGATAAATGTCGCCCTCAATCGCACCTACCTTTGCTAATGAGTCAGCCCTCTCATTACCCGGAATGGAGCAATGTGAAGGGACCCAGACAAAGGTAATGACATAACAGCGTCTGGATAAAGCACTCAAAATTTCTCGTATTCTCTCAAGGAAGTACGGCGAGTGCTTTTCCGGCCTCACTGAACGGATAGCTTCGACAGAGCTAAGACTATCCGTTACAATGTAATAGTGTTCAACAGGTCGTGAGGCGACGCTGTCCAGCGCCCAATGGATTGCTGCCAATTCAGCAATATACACTGAGCAAGGATTCTGAAGACTGTGTGAGGTGCTAAAAAATTCGTTGAACACTCCAAATCCTGTGGACTCGTTTATAGTGGACCCATCAGTAAAGTACATATTATCACAATTGATACCCCCATACTTTTCATCGAAGATCGTTGGAGCGATCCTCGATCGTTGGTAATCTGAATATCCATGGATATCTTGCTTCATGGACAGATCAAAATGCACAGAGGAATTGATGTAGTCAGGGAAACAAACACGGTTGGGAATATACGAAGAAGGATCAACCTGCATGGAGATGATTTCATGATATGAACTCATGAATCCGGAGTGAAAATTTAGCTCGATCAGCTGCTCAAAATTTCCGATCACCAATGGGTTCATGACCTTACACCGGATGAAGAACCGAAGAGATAATAAATTGAAGCGATCTTTTAGTGGGAGTAGGCCTGCCAAAACCTCGAGACTCATAGTATGCGTTGAGGGCATACATCCCAACGCGATACGGAGACAAAGATACTGAATTCGCTCGAGTTTAATGAGGTGTGTTTTGGCAGCTGATTGAAAACAGAAACTGCCATACTCCATCACTGAGAGAATAGTTGTTCGATACAACATTATAAGATCTTCGGGATGGGCTCCCCACCAGGTGCCGGTAATTGTACGGAGAAAGTTTATTCTTTGTTGGCATTTTTTACTCAGATACCTAATATGGGCCCCCCAAGTACATTTGGAGTCGAACCAGACCCCAAGATACTTGAATGACATAGCATGAGTGATCGGTTTACCCAAAAGTTGATGCTTTGGTTTTGCTGGTCTATGCTTCCTAGAAAAAACCACCATCTCTGTTTTCTCCGTGGAGAATTCGATCCCTAGCCCAATGGCCCAGGTTGAAAAATTGTTCAAAGTATCTTGTAAGGGTCCTTGCAGGTCGGATTCGTTTGATCCTACGACAGACACCACTCCATCATCTGCAAGTTGTCTTAGGCTGCAATTTTGTGTAAGGCAATTGTCGATGTCGCTTACATAGAAGTTGTACAAAAGGGGGCTTAAACATGAGCCCTGGGGGAGGCCCATGTAAGAGACCCGACTTACTGCCGAATCTCCGTGAGAAAAGTTCAAATGTTTCTCACAAAGCAAGTTATATAACATATTATTCAATAGAGGCGGCAGACCCCGAGAGTGTAATTTGTCTGACAAAACCTCTATTGAAACAGAATCAAAGGCCCCCTTTATGTCCAAGAATACTGAAGCCATTTGTTTTTTTTCGGCGTAAGCCATTTGAATTTCTGAAGAAAGCAACGCAAGACAATCATTCGTCCCCTTGCCCCTGCGGAACCCATATTGTGTATCTGAGAGTAGGCCATTCGTTTCAACCCATCGATCAAGGCGAAACAAGATCATTTTCTCCAACAATTTCCGTATACAAGACAGCATTGCTATTGGGCGGTACGAATTGAAGTCGGACGTGGGTTTTCCGGGTTTTTGAATAGCTATAACTCGTACTTGTCTCCAATCATTTGGAACAATATTATGCTCCAGGAACCGATTGAATAAATTCAACAAGCGTTGTTTCGCCACATCAGGGAGGTTTTTCAGCAAGTTGAACTTAATTCTATCCGATCCCGGAGCAGAATTGTTACATGAAAGGAGAGCAAGAGAGAATTCTACCATCGAAAACTCGGAATCAAGATCGTACCTATCTTGTGAAATATCTCGAACAATTTTTTGCACAGGAGCGGAATCAGGACAAACCTCCTGTGCAAAATTAAAAATCCATCGATGTGAATATTCTTCGCTTTCATTTGTTGAAGAGCGATTTCTCATGTTTCGAGCCACTTTCCATAATTTTTTCATTGACGTTTCTCGTGACAAACCTACCACGAAATTTCGCCAATTAGCACGTTTTTTCCCTTTGATCAAATTTTTGAACTGATTCTCAAGGGCTAAATACGTTTGAAAATTTTCAGGGGTTCCACGTTTCCGAAAAGCTTTAAATGCATTTGATTTATCCTGATAAAGCTTGGAACATTGGCTATCCCACCATGGATTGGGAGGCCTTCGACGAATAGTGGAACCTGGGATGGGTTTCGTTTGAGCGCGAACCGCGCTGTCATATATCAAACGAGAAAGGAAGTTATACTCCTCCAATGGAGGTAAACCATCTCTGGAATTGATGGCTAGAGTAATCGCGTCCGCATATTTTTTCCAGTCAATGTGTCTTGTGAGGTCATATGCCATGTTTATAGATTCAGAAGATCTCGACCCAATGGTGATGGAAATTTTGATTGGCAAGTGATCACTACCGTTGGGGTCCTGGATTACATTCCACTTGCAATCTAACGATAGTGAATTCGAGCAAAGCGAGAGGTCAAGAGCACTTGGGTTAGCAGGAGGTTTAGGTACACGTGTTGTTTCCCCAGTGTTCAAAACGGTCATATTGAAGCTGTTACAAAGGTCATATATCAACAATGAACGATTGTCGTCGTACTGTTCCCCCCAGGCAGTTCCGTGAGAGTTGAAGTCTCCCAAGATCAATCGTGGCTCAGGAAGGAGTGAGCACATGTCAACAAGTTGTTTGCGGCTAACCGCAGCTCTCGGAGGCCAATACAAGCTGACAACACAGAGGTCTTTGCCTTTAATGTTTGCATGACAAGCAACAGCTTCGATCCCTTCAATAGGTGGAAGGTTAATTCGAAAAAATGAGTGGCACTTATTGATCCCCAATAGCACCCCTCCGTATCTGTCATCACGGTCCAAGCGTATAATATTAAAATCGTGGAAAGAGAGATCATCTCGCGAAGGACTGCAAACTTTAAAGCCTCTTAAAAACTTGCAAGGAAAGCAAGCAACTTCACACAAGTCAAAACGTGTGGTCCCAGGCGTATGTTTTACAGATTTCTTCCCGGTCCTTAAAGTGTGAATTATTCTAGTTATGAATATTTTTTCTCCGTTCAAATTTTGTTTTATTTTTGAAAGATAGATGATCAAATGATGATATAGTAGAAATATTCTTTGTTTTATTTTTACCGAACTCGAAAAAACATCCAAAATTCGTGTCTCTACACTAGAATACCCCCTTAAACATTCAAATAACATCGAGTCATTGTTTTCGTTCAAATCTCACCAGTTTGAAACTAGCCGAGTCTGCTAATTTGATAGAGTAAATTGCCTCACAGACACGTATGTTGCCCCCAGATGTGGACACTGTATCTTCGTCATCACCAATCAGTTGCGTAGTAATCGTTCGAATAGATATATTGCTTTTTACAGCAATTATTCCATTAACCCTCCTGTACTCGCGTGCAAAATCATAACACGTATACTCGCGCACGGTGTCACAGACCGAAAATTGAACTTCTCTGTAATGTTGCCATTGTGTATTTTCCAGGCTTTATTGGCATTTATTTGAGGAAGAGGGTATGATTGAATGAAAAAACTCAAAAAATATATGTTTTCTTCATCTTTATTATGTTTTAATGGTCATCTAATTCAGCCTCCTCAAAACAGAGTAATTTTTGATACTCCAACACAAATAACGAAATTCGAATTTTTCACTGTTATTAATTAAAAGTAAGCAACTGAATATAATTCATGGAAGTATGAAGAGCTATAAAACAACATAAAAACGTATTAATCGATTGTGGTTTCATTGGAGTAAGAATCAGAACATAGCATAAATGTATGCCCGGAACAAACATATTTTTTACATTTCATACAGTTGTTGCGTATTTTTCGGGTCTTTTATCGAAGAGAAGAATGTATAACGACCTTCTAGATAATTACCAGATGATAAAGGTTCTGGAATATAAAGTTTGCATATTTCTAATATTCTTTGTCTCTGTATTTTTGGTAAACTAGAAATTAATGCCGTTTTTTAGATGGGGCCTAAAAAGATGATATAAAAGGATTTCTAGGAACTTCCTTTTCTTTTTTTGTTTTCTTGTCGATAATGCCCATTATAAAAAATATCCCCGAAACTGTAACTTTCAAAAATTGCCATAAGCCACCGATTAGTTTATAGCTTACTGTTTACAATTATTCCACAAGTGAAATTTTTATCACAAGTGTGTATATGTATGACCATTATATTTAGCGAATACCTATACGAAAGTCAAACATTTATATTTTGCTTTTGAACGTATGAATCTAACGACGAATATGTCGACGAATAGTTAATATATGGATCCGTTCAATCCAGTTACAAAAGGGACTGAAATCAAACAAGAATAGTCCGGTAATGATCTTATGCATTATATGCAATATATATTCCACGCCATTAACATTAATTTATCCATTTCATTCAACAATATTCTAGAATATGAAAAAAGTCACTTGTCCAAAAAAGTTACTCCTATACTCGCGTCGGTGTGTCAGACCGAAAGTGTTAAAAAAGTGACACACGTTCCCATTGTACCAACACATGCGAAACGCTAAACGATGACGAACGACGAATAACGAAGCTAGAGAGAACCGCAAAGTCGTAGTGCTGATATTTTCTGAGAAATGAACGAATTATTGATTTCTCGGTCTGACAGACCAATGCGCGAGTATAGGAGTGTTAATCGAACAATTACCAGACATCCCTAAGCGGCGCACAGTTGACAGCCAAGTTAGCTTCCTCGCTTACGCCCGCGGTAGCGACTATTTGCAAGCAGTTAGTGTTGATGTTGGTTTATGAATAAATTTGATTTATTCGAGGGTAATGCACCGCTCCCCCTCTTCGGCCGCCGCAGCTGTACCTATTTTCCTTCTGGTGGTGCTGTTTTTATTTCACTGCGTTACTGAGTGAGTGCCTGCCGTCTTCCTGTCCGGTTGTGTGAGAAGGGGTGAACTTTCAGGGGTGTCCAATAATTCCTGATACAACGGCAGTCCGGCGGCAGGCGTGTGTATGTGTGCGTGATTTGCTACCGATCGACACCACTGCCAACTGCGATTGGGACAGAGCAAATCGAGCGCGCGTGTGTTTATTTACATATGGTGATTTTCTACCCGGCATCCGTTTTGACGGGCGACATTTCACCAACATTTTGCCAACGTTCCGTCAACTTGATTTCTACTTAATTTGGTTCGCTCAAATCCTATGCTTGATGCAGGATATCAAAATTTCACGCACCACTTTGATACCCGAGGCGTTTTTTCTCTCTCTCTAATAACACGTTTGCTAGTAATTGAATTTCTCCAACTGAAAGGCAAACATTCTAAGCAACAGATTGAATCCTCCGTCAGTTCGCGCGCGTAAGTCAAGTGATTATTTCCCATCCTCATAAAGGATTTCCGCACCCTTGCACAGGGGCCTGAGTGAGTGAAATAATTCGCTTCCCCTCCGGCAGTCAGTCACAAACCGGCGGTAGCTAGTTTCCGAGTAATGATCCTTTACAGTCCTTTCCCCCTTTCATCCGGGGTCTAGTGTTGATTTTAGATCGCATGGACGATGGGAAAGATAATTCGTTTAGTTTATTGATTCAATCTGATTGTAAACGATCGCAACTTTGTGATTTTCAATTTTAACTCAAATTTGCAAAATCGGTTGATTCCATTGAGCCCCGCCAAAAGCAGCGCTTGCAACCTCCGGATTGACTGATGTGATTAGAGATGGCAGTCAAATTAGCGACTCGATAATGGAAAACGCTCAGCCATAAAGTGTGCGAGGATGGCCTTTTGCCGTTCGCACTTCCGACCCCCCTGACCAAGGGGATTAAGTTTGCCATCTATCCAACGCCCAGAAAACGTCCAATAAACCGAGGGAAAAGCTCATCCAGCCCCCGTAATTTTCCTCTCCTCGGTAGCAACCCACCCAATATTGTAATACTTACAGGTTGAGGAATTGAGGTAGACGCGCTTCAACATTGAGTGATTTGTAGCGTTCACTTTTCCGCTCCGTTCTCTTCTCCACTTAATGAAAGAATGAGGTGGGGGCAGAGGTGAGACAGGGGCTCCCGTTGCGTGCGCTACCTTTGCCCTACCTGGGCTCTCTCACTCCCTCCATCAGCAGCTCCATCGGTTGGGTCAAAGGTGGCGTCTATTTTTAAGGACGCCAGCGCCAATTTATGTAATTTCACTTCGCTGCGAAAGTTGGCTGCTGTCTTTGCTGCCTTTGTGCCGTTGTTTGTCTTACGGTTTTCCTTCGCTCTCGGTCTCTCTCTATCTCTCGTTGCCGAAGCGATTTGCGTGGTCGCATAAATGTCAAATATTTTTAGAATGCTGGCAATTTCGCCCTACTCCCTCCTGTTGTCATTGTTGTAGCGGCGCTGGGATGGCAAAACGACAAGCTTTCAGCATGGTTTTAGAAGGGAGTCTTCCACGGGAAAATCTCTGTGAACGAGAAAAATCCTGTAAGCGTTGATAAATTGATGCTGTCGTCTCGGTCGAGCGTTCCCCTTGTTTGGTTTGTCTGCGTGATTGATCGCATCGGAGGTTTCTTTTTTCCAGCTTGGAAAAATTCATACTCGCCGACCGACAGGAGGGAATATTATTGTAATCTCGCCACAAACGCAAATCGCGAAATTCCCCTGCAACCAATCAACCCCTCGGATGTTTCACTGCCACACTGCGCGAAGGCAAAGAGATGTCGTCGCCAAAGACGTCGTCAATCCCCACATCACGTCCGTCTCCTCGCGTGTCTCAATTTCATGCCGAACAACCCAATCTGCCAAATAATCATCCGTCTTTTCCACTCTCGTCTTTGTATACGTGTATTAACTTCTGCTTCGCGCACACAAACGCGCCGCATTTCCAAGCGCAACTGTAAATTCTCGCCCATAAAACCTCAAATTTACTTAATCGAAACCCCTAAACATGTACAAAAACCTCGACGCCACACACAACCCTCGGTTGCAGGAGCAACATCAGAAGCAGACAAGTGTGCTGAAAGAAGGGTGACATTGACTGGATGGTTAGATGGATGGATGGATGGAATGGACGGATTGCCTCGTCTTCATCCTCGACACGGCAGCATCGTCAGTTCCTGTGGGAGAAAAGCGCACAGCAGAAAAGTCACTCTCGAAAGGAAGAAGGTCGCTGTGGCGAATTCGCCCGAGGCGTAATAACCTGGTTGTGCTCGGAATTATGTGTTTTTTTTTCTTCTTGTGTTGTATCGCATTGACTGAAGGATTTTTCAAGGGGTTGTGCTCAATCACAATGATGACCCCTTTTTTCCTGGAGCTGTGGATAGAATTGTATTAAATCCATATGAATAGCAGAGAATGATGAAATCCATTTTTTTAAGATGTTTCTCTCAATACTGCGTACAACAATAGCGTTTAACAGCTCAACATTTGTCCTTAACTTTGTGCTCGATAAACCCTATCATTGAATCGACTCGACAATTTTTGTTTTCTCGTTTTCTCCCCTATTGGAAAGCTTCAAGGCTCAGTCATCAGACGAATTCCCCGATGAGACACGCTCGCTCGATACGCAATCATCGTTCACTGGGAAAATGTCCTAGTATTGACGGTGGCATTCAACAGTAATCGGAAAATCAAAATGAGTCGAATAGCCGAGGGCACAGTTTTTGCAAATGGCTAAAACATCAAGTCTGTCATCGTGAAGTCACGCATATTTTGTCACTTTCCACAGGCGGGTACAATCATAAAAGATTAAGAAGCACTGTGGGGTATAAAGTTGTCATCACATAAAGTAGAAGTTGCAAAAAATTGAAATGGGAATAAAAAGTAAAAAATATAATACTAAATGGTTCTATTCTTATATTGAATATCAGAAGTTCAAAAATATTAAAAAAAGTATTTGAAAAGTATAACTTTGACCAAGAATACGAATAGTTAAAGTTCAATTCTACAAATTAAATGCTAAAATTTAGAAATTGAAAAAATGAAAATAGACATATTGAACTTACAAAATGAGAGTTTAAAAATTAACAAAAAAAGGGAAAATTTGACAATCAAAAGAAGAATATTTATTTCTCACCGTCTCGAATTGTTTACAATTGCACAGACTGAATCCTTATATTAAACTCTTAACCCTATTTTTGAATACGGTTTTGGCATGCGTTAAAGTCGAACAGAGCACAGGTACTATTTAACTCACGTCAAACTTAGAACTTCAATTTGTACCCCAATATGTTCGAAAGACGTAATCCTGCGTTAAAAAAAATCACATAATGGTGCGGATCTCAGTTATCTATTAATACAATGGATTTAGAGTGCATTTTTATTTTGGGATAGAAACTGGCGAACTTTGTCCACAATTATCTAAGGAGTTATGAAATTCCTATGGCGACTAATGAACAATATCTATGTAACTACTGGGGAACTTCGATATAACGTACACATTTTCAAAGAATAATTTTCTGAACATTTTTTCTGAAAGAGCAATAAATTATCTGTTTTTTCCATACCAAAGCTTGTTTTGTACCCTTAACCAATCTCGAAATACAACTGTTCTGTGATTCCGGTTTCTAAATGAATCAAACTCTAATCAACAATACGAAGGGAAACATCATGAGAAAGGTTGGCTTCGTCTTCTAGTTGAATTTATTCATTAACCATACTCACAACAGCAACACAATAAAGCAATATAAGCCACGTTTCCGAGTTCTTTATATGCCTCGATATAACATACAATTCGATGCAATGTACAATTTTGAAAATAAAATGTACGTTATATCGAAGTTATCCTGTATGTAACTGAGCTTATGATGATAAACTAATTGAAACAAAAAAAAATTATGTTGGAATTTTGAAGAAGGTTGAAAATATTTTTTTCCATTTGCCACCGATTTAACTTTTAAGATAAACATGTACTATTGCTCCCAAAGTTTCAATGAAAGTATTGTTAAACTTAAATCGATATTTAATGAGATGTCGACACTGTTTGACAGCACAGACTGATTGTTCCGTTGGACCAATCAGAATGTGAGATTTTCGTACAGATTATGGTTTCCAGTTTTTAATTGTTCAATAGTTTGTTTGAAACAAATTATAATTTTATAGATTATCTATCTATCTATCTATCTATATATATATAAAAATGGTGTGATGTCTGTCTGTCTGTCTGATTCTTATAGACTCGGAAACTACTGAACCGATCGACATGAAAATTGGTATGTAGGGGTTTTTGGGGCCGGGGAAGGTTTTCGTGATGTTTTGAGACCCCTCCCCCTCTCTAAGAGGGGGCTGCCATACAAATGAAACACAAATTTCTGCATTACTCGGAAATTAACCAAGCAAACAAAACCAAAGTTGGCATGTGAAAGTTTTAGGGTGCAATAAATGTTTCTATCGTGTTAAGATACTCCTTCCTCCTCTCTTAGAGGGGGCTGCCGTACAAATGAAACACAAATTTTTGCATTACCCGAGAATTAATCAAGCAAATTAAACCAAATTAGGCATATGGAAACTTTAGGGTGCAATGAATGTTTCTATGGTGGTTAGATACCCCTCCCCCCTCTCTGAGGGGTGGCTGCCATACAAATAAAACACAAATTTCTGCATTACTCGAGAATTAATCAAGTAAATGGGCGGGACGAAGTTTGCCGGGTTAGCTAGTTAATTATAGATGCGTAGACATATTTCCAATCGATTGATGCAAATATCTCTCAATATCAACTATAATTATCAATCAAGAAAAGGTCGAGTTTGGAGCGTTGGCCAATTTATTTTTATTTTTTATATTTTCATTTTACTTATCATCCTATTAGGCTTAGGGCTACGCTTAATATACAAGTGATGAAAATAGTTTAAAAAACATACAACTCATGTAGTGAGTTAGAAGTTCATAACACTTAATTAATTTAGTTTAATAAAGTAGTTGTTTAGAAGTCTGTATCCTTATGTTGAAGGAGAAATATCGGATATGAAATTGAAGAAAAATAAATGAAAAGAGAATTAAATTTTACCCTTATTTTTATATTTAATCACTTTTGAATAAAATAAATTCCTTCAATTACGGAATTTATATAAAAGATGCCAGAAACAATAATCGTAACAAGAAATAAAATAAGAAAAGTTAGTTTTGGAAAGGCTAATGAGTATAAAGTGTAATAAAAAAATGTAAAAAAAACCTTTTCAAGTTAAACGGTTTAATGTACTAAAAGCTAGAAAATAATCAGGCAAGTAGCAGTTAGTAGTTATCACATCCCTTTCTTCATTAATATAGGGCAATGATGAAATTAAAATAAAATTTACTTAAAAAAATATTTATTTTTTAAATAGTTTTATGGTTTGGATGCAGAATATAGTCATAGTTCATGAACATGAAAAGTGAAAAACAGGAACGCAAAAAGGAAAAATAGTATTCTTGAATGTAATGTGAATATCATTCAAATTAAGAAAAACTAAGCAAAATCAGATGTATCTATAAGTAAAATGTGAAACATTAAGTTTTCAAAGAAATCTTCAAATTTTTGGACTTTCAGCCGAAAAAATACGTTAAAAAAGAAATGAAATTCGTAACACGAAACTTACACCCCTTTCATTTTGAGCCCCTCGATTATTTGTTGCACGAAATTGTCCCAAGATTGGAGGGAAGATGAAAATGAATAAAAAGTTATGAAGTTTTCTTTTTCAATTCAAGCTTAAAAAACTTAATTTGATTTCATGTATGCTTCAAATTCCGTTACTCGATATGAACCATTCAGATAATAAACGTAAAATGCAAAGTGATAGTAAAAAAAGTGATTTGAAAGTCAAATGGTTAAAAATCAAAGAATATTAGAATTTTAAGTGGATAATGAATATGGAATGCTACTTTAGAACACTGATCACAAAAAGTTATAAGAAACATGAAATTTTATTTTTGACGGCTTTTTATCATTTTCATATTTCGAGAAAAATGTAAAGCATCGAAAGCTTAATTACCAGGAAAAGATAAAAAATGAACATAAAATACTAATAGTTGAAAGCGCATTGCTAAAAATAAAACATTGAAACTAAAAACAAAGCCTAAGGTTTCCAGATTTGAGTACTATCAATATTCTATCAAATTTGAAAAGTTTGAAATCCCAAAATGGAAAGATAGAAAATTAGGGTGAGAATTAAAAAGTTAAAATGTTATAAGGCGAAATTTTAATTTGACTTAAAATGTAAAACAAATTGGAACTGCTTTACAGTCAGAAGAAACATGATTTAAAGTTATTTAATTTCAGAGTGGAGGTAACATCCATACCTCTCACGCTAAAGGTCACGAGTTCAATTCTCACTCCCGACATTCTTCCAAAAATGGAAGTAAAAGTGACGCACCAGCCAAATGAGTTGAAAGTCACTATAATACAGACAAAAAACAAAAAAAAAGTTATTTAATTGAATGAATTCAAAGGTTTCGTGTTTTTAAATCTTGTAACACGAAAATAAATGGTTGAAACCTGTAAAACAATATTCGATGTTTCAAAATGTGAATCTTATATTTTTTGTTGATTTTTTTTCAAAATTTTTGATTGAAAACAAAAGAGAAATTTTTATGAAAGAAGAACACAATTTTACGGTTTATTGTCAATGGTGATTGTTGAAATGGTAGTTACTGAACTATAAACAAAGGAATCATAACATTTTCAAGATAAAAATAATTTTTTGGAGCGTGAAAAATATTTTATATTTTGATATTGAAAAGCTTGAGAAAATCAATTCTAAAAAAATATAACTTGAAGAACTCGAAGTCAAATGAATACGAGATGTAAAAAAATATAAACGAAAAATGACAAGTTAGAAATTGAATTATGAATGAAACGATATGAATAGAATGAAATGAATATAAATATCCAACAATTACGATTAATAAACAATAGGGTTAGGCAAATTCCAAAAGTTTAAATTTTTACATTTTGAGACATGTTTAGAATCTCTGAAATTAAAAAATGAAGGAATAAAAAGGGTGTAATTTGCAGAAAAAAATTGATTACATTTATGAAAAAGTTAAAATTAAAAAGCAGATCCAGAAAGTCGCAACATTGTTTTTCGAGTGGAATGGAAAATCTAAAAAATTTGAATAGAAATTTGTTTTTTGTTGATATTATTTGTGAAAAGAAATTGAATAGTGAAAAGTTAAAAAAAAAATTGTAATCGAAAATGAAAATGGAATACCAGCAAACTTCGAATAATTTCAAAAAAGGTAAACCGTTTTTTCGTTTAATTTTTTTATCCTTCAGTTATAAGTTTCAATTTCTACAAAAAGCTCACAATCCAAAACAACTGTTAAAAGTACTCGGTTTCAAACAGAAAAATATTAAAAGAAAGTTTCGAGAAGCCGACAAGCATTCACGTTCAAGTTCAAGGTTTAAAAAATACATATAAATATAGAAAAAGAAAATAAAAGATTACAAACTGAAAAAATATCAATGTTTGAGAATAACCGAATAACCGAAAGTTGAAAGATAAGAGATGAAAATTTCTAAAGTTTTATGTTTAATCTAGTGAAGTGGTAAAGGTAATTAAAAAAGGCAAAACCCTGAAATTTTAAGTGTTTAGTATAAAATTTGTTGAATTTTAAAGCGCATTAAAAATTGAAAATTGAAATACGTAATTTCAAAGTTAATTCTATTTATTTATTATTTATTATTTATTATTTATTATTTATTATTTATTATTTATTATTTATTATTTATTATTTATTATTTATTATTTATTATTTATTATTTATTATTTATTATTTATTATTTATTATTTATTATTTATTATGTATTATTCATTGCAGGGAATTGAATAGTTTTTTTTCTGTTATCCATTTTGTTCGTTTGATTCAGGCTTCTCAACCTGTTTTAACTTTAACAGTCCCGATCGGATGGTTAATTACACACTATCGCCTTTTCGACTAAAAATTATTCCCGTTCAGTTGAATATGAAAGTGTTACAGTGAGGGAGAAATAAAAATAGAAAGCACCTAGCAACTAAAAACATAATCAATGTTTAAAGTACATTAAATGTACTTTTCCAAACGAGTAGTTCAAAGATTGAATATTTGCGTTATAAATGGAACTTTAGGTTCTATCACAAAATGTTTATGTATTTTTCGGGGGGTTCAGATGAGAAAGTTAAAGTTTTAATAGTTCAATGGGATGTTTGAGAAGATCAATAAATTTGTCAAATTTTATAGCATTTAATAATGTTCAAATAATGTTCAATATGTTCATTTGAATAATGTTAACTGCAACAATTGTGAAATTGCTGAATAAGCGATTCAAACACATGTTGTCAGAATTGGGAATGGGAATTCCATAAAATCAACTGTAGAAGGTTTTATTTTTCATTGTGTGGCTCTGAACTATTTTTTTTGCTAAGAACTGAACATCTCACTATTCATTAATGTGAAATTGAAATATGCGATCGGTCCTTTTTATACACCTGACGAATTTAATGCCAACTCGTCTTAGGAGTTGGCAGCACCATCTCAGATAGTAGTGAAACGTTGTGGGTGTAAAGACATGGGTCATTTAAGCAACTTTGCATACTCGAAATATTCGAAAAAGAATTAGACTACTTTTTGGGAAAAGCCAATTTTTTTGCTTAATTTTTTACAAAAATTTATTACTCAAAAACTATGATACCTACAAAATTCTTGTCAAAGAATGAAATGTAGGAAATTGTAAATTTTCACAAAAAAAAAACAAAAAAAAAAGCTGACGAAAAAGTTATTTTAAAAATTAAAATTTATTTTTCTCAAAAACTTATTTTTTTTAAATTCTCAAAAATATATATTGAATAGCCCTCACAATTTCCAACAAGTCGTCCATACATCGGAAGATAGGCACTTTTACAGGGGAAAAGTATTTCGAACATCAACTTTTTCATGTTTTCTCTGAAAAAAAAATACAACTTAACTTAATTTTACTTAAAGTCAAGATAGCGATATAGTGTATTCGCGAAGTTTTAAATCTTGTTAAAATATAAACTTTTGTCGAAGACATCAACTTTCTATCTTTCATAGTTTTTGGGATATAAGTCATTTTTGTAAAAAAATAATGTTTTGCTCGTAACGTTTGTGTGTGTAAATTCTCACGTTTGACATGTTCTTGACATGTTTCTAAATAGAGAATAGTGAGAAGAGTATTTGAAATGCGATAATTAATACATGAAAATGTTACGAATTTAACCTTAATAGCATTTTTTCAAAGAAAAACATGAAAAAGTTGTTGTTCGAATAACTTTTCCCATGTAAATGTGTCCATCGTCCGATGTATGGAAAACTTGTTGAATATTTTAGGGGCTATTTATATCTATTTTTTTCAAAAAATTAAAAGCATATTTTTTGGAGAAAAGTGAATTTTAATTTTCAATTTTTTTTTCAATTAAGTATTATTCCAAAAAAAATCTTTGATGATTTTTAATGAAAACCAAAATAATTTCCTACATTCCATTATTTGACTACAATTATGTAGGTCTGATATATTTTTTTATTTAGTTTTTTTTAAGTTTTGAGTTTTCTCAACTTTTTTTCGAAAAATCTTAATTTAAAAACTATAAGATCTACAAGAATTTGTTCAGAGAATAAAATGTAAGAAATCACTTAGGGGTTCATTAAAAATTATGAAAGATTTTTGTGGAAAAAAAATTCATTGAAAACAAATTTAGAAAATTTAAATTCATTTTTCTCGAAAACATGTGCTTTCAATTTTTTTGAAAAAAATAGATATAAATAGCCCTTAAAATTTCCAACAAGTTTTTCATCGATGGACGATAAGCACTTTGACATGGAAAAAGTTTTTCGAACAATAACTTTTTAATTTTTCTTCTTCGAAAAAATACTATTAATGTTTAATTCGTAACATTTTTATGTATTAATTATCGCAATTTACATTGCTAACTTTTCTCTATTTAGAAACATGTCAAGAACATGTCAAACATGAGAATTTACACACAAAAATGTTACGAGCAAAACATTTTTTTAAGGAGTCTTCATACAAAAATGACTTATATTCAAAAAACTATGAAAGATAGAAAGTTGATGTCTTCGATAAATGTTTATATTTTATCAAGATCTAAAACTTTGTCGAATACACTACATCGCTCTCTTAACTTTAAACAAAATTAGGATTAGTTGTTGTTTTATCAAAAAAAGTTTTTGTTCGAATTTTCTCCTTTGTTTTTTTCCGTAACCCGTAATCGTCATTCTGTTGATCGACATGTAAAATGTGATCAAACTATTTAATTAACTTTTATGAAACAATGTTCAAGTGAACCACTGCGAAACACCTCCCACTGGCAACATTTTTCACCGAAAGCAGCGAGGGCGCCATTACAACCGGAAAATAAGCGTGGGAGCTTGCTCCCCGAAACGGTGGCACCCGATGACGACAGCAGGCAAAAGTGCTGGCGTTGGTGGCGGCTGGGTAATCAAAAGCAACAGTAACGTCACACGCGAGGATGACTGTATGGACGAGCGCCCCCTGTGCCCTCATCCACCGCCGCCTGCTATCCTGGCGAGGGGTGGGTGGGTGCTGATACGGTGTCGTATTTCAGTTTGACACTCTGGTGGCTTCGGACTTTCAAGATATCCTCGGCAATGGGAGCAGGAGTAAAAAAAAACTTCATCCGAATCGCACTCACCAACAACTCCAGAGCGCTCTCTCGTCTCTTTGCTTGTTTCCTCTCTCTCTCTTGCGCTGCGATCTCAGTGGGTTGGTCACTCAATTTTCCTCGTCACCCACACGCACACTTTCAAGCATTAGAGTCACTCTTTTGTGAGTGACAGAGAGGGAAGACCGTCGGAGTTTAAACGGTTTTCAACTTTTCCGCCTCGTTTGAGAAAATGACTCCTTTAACCCGGAGGGCGATTTTCCTCTTGGAGTATATATTTTATGTACCCTCTCTCTTCCAAGGATGCGCACCCACACAAACACAGACACACATTTTCACGATCAGAAATGTGTGTTTTGTGTCATCGGGTGGCGGTGCCGGCGGAGACGGATGGTGAAGAGGCAGAGCACCGCAGAAGACAGTGAGAATATGTTTGCTCACACCCCGCCCCGCGCACTGCCTGCCTTTTCCGGTGGCTTCGTTTGTCTCTTTCCGCCACCCACCACTTGAGTTTGGTGGCTGCTGTTTTTCTTTTCGTTTTTTCTCTCCCTCTCTTTTAGCCTTCTCAATTTGGCGTGTGCTATATTTTACGTTTCGACGGAAGCAGAGCCGCATTTATGGCGTATAATCGCACGAATAGAAAAAAAGACGGTTGTGTCAGATGAGCGAATGGTCGGAGGATTGGAAGATGCGTCATCAATAAACAGAGACGGAAAATCTTCTGCCCCGATGATTGAACGCGATGAGTGGGTGCGTTGCAGGTGCGTTTAGTCGTTCGACACATAAAGTGTAATTGCTTTTGTTCGGTCCATGTGGATCGTGTTCAAAAGTAGAACGTAATAAACTCCGCGGTATCCATTTTCCTTGACATCATTCCACATACACACACACACACACACGTTGTGGTAAAGTTGCCTTATTTATTTACCCATGCCGTCGATTGTCACCCGTTGTCGTCATTCTCGGATCGTCGTCCCTGAGATATATTACTCCCATAAAAGAGGTCCTGTCCTCCGCTCATCGTGGGCGATTGGGTGGAAATGGAACTGCAACACGCACTAGATTAACACCCTTAGCGGTCCGTCGTCCGTGGTTCTATTTGCCGCCGCCGATCGAACCGGGCGAAAGCGGGGAAAGGATATAATCAAAGATAATATGAAATCATACCCTGGATAATAGGAAAATGACAATAGGAGCCAACGAGGCCTAGCCCGAGTGTGGTGTGGCGGCAGGGAAGGGACGGGAGGTGAAATGATGAAATGCGAACGACAAACAGAATGTCCTTTTCGGTGCCAATCCGATGCTCCGAGGGATGCTCGGGTAGAAGATGAGATAGAAATTGAAATCATAAAAACGACAACTTTTCCTTCTCCGCCGGTCCGACGGATAAATGTGTTTGTGTGCAAGTTTGGATGGAGTAGTAGTCTTTCTTCCGATTGTTGGCTCGTTTTACGATTACGTTGCCGATCTGGGTTGTGAAATTGAAACGATGATTTATTTAGATTCGAAAATAAAAACAACAATCATTATCAGCGAACCCAAACCGCTCAGTCAACCTACAATCGGTGGGGTGATATTTTCGGTCCAATCATCAGTGGCGGCGGATGCGAGGGAGGGCATCAATTACCTCAGACCCTCGCGAAAAACTTGTTGCTACTGAGCTGTTAATTTCCATTCCAGTCTGTTCAATTTTCATCATTTATTCGATTAAAAAACGAAAATGGAACCGACCGTTTGAATCACGCATCCGGCAGAGGGCCCAGCAGGATGGCGACGGGCGACGGGAAAAATTGGCGAAATAAAAATTTAATCATCCGGGAGTCAGGTTTTCGTCATAAATAATTCATCGCGCAAACGAGAGTTCAGTGTCACAGCGAATAATTGGTCATTTCAGATTAATAAACAATTTAATTGAACCACCCGTCATCAATAACATTACATTATTACAATGCGCGGTCGGGCGCGGCTGATCCTCTCGCCCTCGGTCCTGCACTGGCCACTGGAAAATCCGAACCGCAGAGCGCGCGGTATCGCGCAACAAAGAAGGATACAAACAGAGCTCGCAGAAAAAAAAACAATTTTATTTTATCGCCCTCAGCTTCATCCCCCTCCCTTTCTCCGGTGACCTACTGAAGCAGATTCATAATAAATTTTCAAATTAATCAAAATTTCCATTTCGAGTGGGGTTGCGGCTTATATGTTTGCTACTACTCCGGCAGAAAAATGGAGTAAGCCTTTTGACACTTGATAGCGTAAATGAGATTTTTTTTCTGTTCGCTGTTGCCTCTGATGTTATGTAAATGATGGGACATGTTTCCGATCAACCAGCCAAATAACTTGTATTATTTGCGTATGTTCACTTTTCGATGGCTAACGTGATGATGTTCCTGGAAGCACATGGAAGACTAATTACGGTGAAAAATGTTCTTTTTACACATTGTTAATCTTTGTTACGCAGGTATATCCTATTTTCCATTAAATTAAAATCACTTTCATGACATTATTATTCATTTGGGCGTCATTCAATACCAACACCATCTCAGAATTTCTTTTTAAGAAATACACTACGCCAATGTTTTGTGAGATCATCTCAGCAGTAGCAAGCCTAACACGTGGATATTTTTTTCTTGAAAAATAGTAGAATATACCCATTAATATAAAACTACTATATATTGAAGACGATGTGCTAATTTATGGATTATGCAACTTTTAAAATTAAAAACAGGAAGTGGGTTATATCTATGGTATAACTGCAAGGGTGACGTACGACTATCGTTGATTTAGAGATCATTTGTTTGAAGTTGAATCTGAATTCATTCTGAATGAATGAATATTTGGAGAACTTCGAAAACGAGAGCGTTACGTTGGAGGCACAAGGTTTTATGCATCCAATATTGGATACGGAAATATCCTACTGATGGGGAAGAATAATCTTCAGAAGCTATCCTGTTGATTGCGATTGATTGAAAAATCACAAAACCTAATGTATTTGGTCACAGTGTTACATGGATAGAAAACACTAAAATAAACTCTTTCACATGAATGTAATTTTAAATTCCCAGAGGAACTGGCAGATTATTTTCAGTAACGATTAGATATTTCCACATTTTCCTCGATACTGGAAGCCCACCAGTGGTTAATGCTAACTCGATAACCATCTGTTAATAGCACTTGATTGAAACATATTTGGTCACAGTGTTACATGGATAGAAAACATTCAAATAAACTCTTTCACATGAATGTATTTTTAAATTCCTAGAGGAACTGGCAGATTATTTTCCGGATCTTTCTCGATCCAAACGGAAAGAATTCCGTGCGTGTATGTGTGTGTGTGTAGCGGCTGCTTCGAGATCTTCCCGGGGAACCGTTTGTAGCATCACTCTCCTCCTGATGGATTCCCTTCTGGCCTAAGGTGCACAAACAGGCTCTTGGTGACACCGTTCATCCGCGCTTTCATGATAAATGAAGAGCTTCACCACAACAGCGACAACATGCTCCAATCGCTGTTCAATTAGAACTGAGTGGATTTCCGAGCGGCGCTCGCTTATATACCGATTGGTGATTTCAATAGCCTATTTTGAAAGCAAATTTAAGACTATTGAAACAAGTTTTTGGATCAGAAAGTAACAAGTATAGAACGCGTAGACATTTTATCTTTCGAATGAAGTGTTTATCATACCATTTCGTTCAGTTGTTTAGGAGCTATTAACACTCAAAATCTCGGTCTCCGGCGTAACGCTTTCGTTTTCGAAACATTGATTTTACACCCCGGTATAGAAATGAAAGACGTAGTCCTACGTCAAAAAATACAGAGAGGGAGGGGTGTCCAAGAAACTACCGTATTGTTAATGTAGGACTAGGAAATCACTGCCGGTTTCAACGAATATTATAGAAGAATTAAGTACTATTCAATGCAAATATTTGGTAGCCCTGACAAGGGCTAATGACATAGAAATTCCTCGCAGTTTCCTGGTATCGTCAGTTAGGAAATGCCACCAGTGGTGGCTTTTGTGTTCTCTGTTATGGAAACACATAACACATATCTGCAACAGCGATTTTTCCAGGCTTCTCGGTTTTCTAACCCGTGTCAAGGAAACCATCATATTTGCATTAAATTTTCAGTTTACAATAGTTCATGGATACATAGAAAATAAACAGTAAAACAATGAGAAACAAGAGCTATTCTGTTTTGATGCGATAAGCTTGCCACTCAGAATGCAATCAAGGCGTGTTATTTGGCATAGAAATCTTAACTAAGTAATACTACGTTGAGACGGCGAAGTTCCTCTAGGAACGTTAGTGCCTGTTCGGGCGCAGGCGCAACCCGTCAGAATAAACTGGCAATTATCACTCGCTAGAAAACATAAACTCTTAACAAATAATTCTGAAAAGAACTGCTTGTGATAATTGCGGTGAAACTCAGGATTTTAACGTTGGAAGGAAGAACAAATGATGTTTCGATTAACAAATTAGTATTTTTTTTTATTCTCTGTGTTGGAAGGAATCACACCATTGCGTTCACACGTGGAATAGTTGCACCATCGTCGGTAAGATGCAAATATACTTTTCGCTTCTGCATTCTCCTTCTGCTGCTGCTTATTGCGAAGTGGTCGTTAGAACTGCGCTTTGGTCGGTGGATAAAACGAAACTGCACGATGATTGTCGGAATATTGTTTGTTGGTGGAAACGCCAAGAACGATGACTGTCGAAGTACTGTATATGGAGCGCATCGTGCTCATCACTTTTATAGCGGATTGCATCGTTGCGCATTTTCGGTGGGCGTCGTTTCGGTTGCTGAAATTTTGTTCGGCACTGGGTGCGTCGGGCGCGAACAATACCAACCCGACTACATAATAGACCTCTCGAAAAGTGCCGTCTTCTATCCGACAGCCAACGGATCTATACTTCTTGCCATTCAGGGTTACTTCAGCAGAATCCCGGTTTGAGTAAATAAATATGAAGGCCGAGAATACAAATAAAAAACTAGAAACGGGTTATATATAGACGTAGGACTACCGCTGGCTATGTAATCATTTGTTTGAAATTGCATCTGAATGAATTTTCTAAAGATTGCTCGATTTTTCCTTGTTAATGTGTGAGTATGAGTATGAAATTGGTATTAACATGAAATTCAACCATTTCGAACTTAATTTTTGGCTCAGAAAAAAACCGTTGGGTTTGCGTGGTTTTGAAAAAGCAACTGATGAAGTTTTAATACACAATTCTATTTTGTTCTCTTGAGAATAATACATGAGCTTTCATGTATATTTCATGAGCTTTCATGACCACTCCACGCGGAAGCAGAATAGAAACTGATGCTCTTGGATACGATTGGATCACGGAAACCGATTGCACAAACCTTCCTTTACTCGAGCGCATTTGCAAGCGAGTAAAAGAAATCACAGCCTGCATGTATTCGCGATGACGGTTTCTCCAGGTGCCTTGATGCTGCGTCCGTGTTCGGGAACACATTCCGATCACCACAAAAGCAATCATCATCAATGAGCAGTTTGTTTTGATTTCAATAGCCTGTTTTCGAAGCAATTTTTGAGCTATTGAAAAGATGTTTTGGACCAATAAGTGACAATCATATAACTCTTTGACATTTTATCTTTCGAATGAAGTGATTACTATCCCACTCCATTCAGCCGGTAAAAAGGTATTAACGCTCAAAACCTTGCACTCCAGCGTCACCCTCTCGTTTTCGAAACTTTCGAAACTTACACCCCAGTACAGAAATGAAAGACGTAGTCCTACGTCAAAACACTCGCTAACACGCCAGGCGAAAAGAAACTCGACAGTTGAATCAGTCAAAATCAGAGAAATTCGAGCGACCTTGTATTCGCCTCTGAGCTTCATGATCAATTTTGTTCTTTTGCACAGTTTCGGTTCATTCAGCCTTCAGCCATAAATTCTGTAACACTGGCATTTGAAAAAATGGACAATTTCGGATGGCGAAGATAATTCAAATTTCCCATAAAACATAATTTCACTGACCATGTTACAACAATATTTCGTCGCCTGCCTTTCGCCAGTTGCCTAGAACTTTCGCCTTTGCTGTCGAAAACAGACCTGTTGACATGTTTTTCAGGTCTTTCTAGCTTTATTGATTAGTTTCTCCTCCGTTTTCGTCACGAAATTTTTAGAATAGACCCTCCGCTTCAGCTTTGCCCAGATATTCTCAATGGGACGCAAGTTGAGGACGTTCTTAGGTTGGTGAACTTCAAAACATTTTTTGGATGAAGGAGGCAACTTCCGGCAGGCAGTTTGAGCTGTTAATATTCCCACAAGTTCACTGCATGTTCCGAACGGAAAAGAGCGGCTTTGACATCCTCTTTTCGCTGTTGGTGGCACCACAGAAGCACCTTCCTTGAGAACTTGGTGTGCACTTCAAGTCGGAACTTACCTGGGGGACTGGAGCTGGTTCCCTGCCAATCTTTGCCATCCAGCGCTATATACGTCTTGTCGTCCATGATGACCACGACGTTCCGCTTTGCCGGGAAAATTCTGCCTGTTGATCCGACCACCCGACCTCCCAAAGCCCGGAACGATGTAACCATCTTTCCCCTCTTCTTCTGCTTTAATTTCAGCTGTAGTTTCTTCCGTTCAATGCGCTCATTCTTCTCCAGAAGTGTAAGGATATAATAGATATCGAAACGGGCGAATCCGGCGGACTCAAAGTACCTGACGATATCCATTTTCTTCGCAACGGGATGGAGCTCCCAATACACAAAAACCATGGAGCGCAGTTGCTTTACTGATTTCGCCATAACTGCCGCAGTTCAACTGATAACGCTGTCAAATTTAGTTTGAAAACTCATGGGTTACTATGATTGACGATGGACAAGTGGTCTCATCCTAAGACAAGACCAGACAACTGGCTTCTTACTCTTCTTCGTCGTCCAAAAACGAAGCCATGACATGAAGATGCCAGAGCTGCCAAATATTATAAAATATCGGATTTTTCAAATTTCTATTTTAATGAATCGTAACATTTGGTTGGTGCGAATTCAATGATTATTGCATATTTTCAAATAGACGATCTCAAAAATATGCTTTAAAAGGATAAAATAAGTCTTTTAAATACCCATATCTATAATATAATCGTTTCCAAAACAAATTTGGGATTTTTTTTAGCAAATAAATCTAATCTGACAACCGTTACAGCGTTATGCAGATTCTCATTGTCTGAACCAAAACATTCTATCTTATTATATGAGCAGGAATACAACCAAAACAACGTTAGGAAGCCATTTTATTCATACAAAACGTAATTCAAAAATAAAAATGAAGTGTAAAGCCTTAAATTGTGAGCGAAGGACGGATACTCATCCTGAGTATAAATTTTATCGGTTCCCTCAAGACAAAAATATTCGGAAAGAATGGATTCGATTTTGCGTGAACAGTGAATTAGAAGTTCCATTCTTTGAAATCAAATCAAGCACAAGAATATGTAGCGTAAGTATTAAAAACTAATTCTAAAACATATCCTAATACTAGTATATATACAGGCTCATTTTGTTGATGGGAAATACAATGAAAATGGAGTTACGAAAATTCCGACCTTAGCTGCATCCGCGAATGAGGAATGGGAAGAGATACAAAGTATTGAGAACAATTATGATTTGGTTGACGTATATGAAGGAGATAAACAACTACAGGAAGAAATATTTCGTTTGAAACATCAAATTTCCAAGCTGAAAAGGTAGTGTGTCAAAAAATATGTTATTTTCTAATATTTTATATTGATGTAACCGTTAATAGAATTATATATATATATATATATATATATATATATAAATTTTTCAATTCAATCAAAATATAGTAACAAAATAATTAGGTAAAACGTGTATACAATTCCTTCACATTTCCTCTAAACTAAGTATCGTAATATCAATTAAATTCATTTTTTTTCTAAATTCAATACAAACCCAACGTAATTTATTTTTATTGGCAACACTGGAAAAATCGACTTTGTTTACAAAATTTATCGAAATCGACCAATCAGAAATCAGAACGACTGACAGAAATTTGGTCCGTATCTGACAGAAATTTGGTCCGTAAAAGACCCCCTATTGTCTGATCTTATCTTAGGTCTCATCACCAGGTGCTGAGGTAAACGCATGAAAAATTGGAAAAGTTGTCCATCTTTTAACGCAAGCGTTAGTTACAATCTTATAAAACCTAATAATTTCAAGAACTTTGTTATATCATTGGTTACTTCTCTCAGATTAGTTCTGTCTCACCTTATTTTGCACTAAGCCAATTGTGGTTCACACATGCTGAATGTTTGGGAACACATTTGTAATTATTTTATTTTCCATCATTGTGAAATGACACAAGTGACACAAATCACAATTTCATCAATAGACATTTCTCGTGAAATTTTAATTGAATCTTCATTTTTCCGTGATTATGGACGTATTAATTTCGATTTCTTGCAAAATGCAATGAACTCACTAGATTGGAGCCAACTATACAGCATTGAGGGTTTCAGATCTAGCAACTGACTTCTTTCAATTCACGTCCATTAGACCTTTTTGATAGGTTCGTTTCTGTACGTGTTCCAAGACAAAGGCATACGACTTTTCACATGAATGATAAAATATTTAGTACAATGATTCCCAGGAATATAGTATACTAGGTTAACTACTAGAAATGCTTCTGGTCACTCACACTATAATCAATCAAGCCAAGTCGGATTATCTCTCTTCGGTATTTATATCTACTGATTCTAGCAATGTGCTTTGTGCAAAAGTTCAAAAAGAGGAATGTTTCCAACCCTGCCACGTGCGAGGGAATCAATGAATATTTTAGTAAAAATTTTACGCGTGGTTATGAGCTCTTACCATTTCTTCCGATGAATGACACTGGGTTGAAATTCAACATTCAACGCTTAGTAGCGGACACGCAACCAATTAGGCTACGAAAACCCCCGAGTAATAATGAATCATACCAGAAGTTTAAAAAAAAGTTTGTTCAACTTTTGATTAGTATATCTGTCGCTTCAACTTTTCACGCATAACGGGGCAAGTCAAACAAAGGTTGTAGCAGTTTATAATTCTGAGCTGATTTGAATTGAAGATTTTGTTTGTAGGTTGTGGCAGTTTAGGACATAATTTATGACTCTAACAAAAATTCAGTAGCTTAGTAGTTTCATTTCTGTTCTTGGTTAGAAGTATAATATTTCGAAAATGAGAACGTTACTGCCCAAAAATGCATGGTTGACGTTACCACCAACACCACTCAGTGATGAAAAATGCTTGTTTTTTGTTCTTAATGGAAACATCATGATTGTAAACAATTTATAATGAATAATCTGTTTCTATTTAATAGATACAAAAGTGGACAGGAATAGTTTTATGATTTTCACTATTCTAATTCAATTGAAAAATGTGGCTGGCGCTTACATCCATATTTGGACAGGTTACGTTTATTTATTTTTTATTTTTTATTCTTTATTTGAGAGGCTTTCAGCCTCCTGGGCTGGTTCGCCTTAGGTTACGTTTAGAATACAAGACTTTGAGCGTTAATCCCTCGTTAATTGAATGAAGTCACTTCGTTCTAAAGATGAAAGGTGTTTGGGAATTATTGACTCAACAACTTTTTTAAAAGCTCAAAAAGTGGTTTAAAAGAGAACAATTGAAACTACAAAAATCCATATGTAAGTGCCTGCTAAATGTTCAAGCAGGCACTTACATATGGATTTTTGTGGATTCAGTCATTATTGTTGAGCGGTTGCAACAAAAATATTATTCATCGCGATGGCTAAGCACATTTTTTTCTGCTAGAATTCATCGCGTTCTTAGAATATGCAAAAAGAGAGCATAGACTAAAGCAGGGGTGGCCAAACTTTTGGACATTACGGGCGACTAATTGTTCAAATGTTAGCCTGCGGTCTACCAGCTTTGACTGTATCAAAAAATCATTAGGAAACGAACTAGACGATACAATCAATTTTTAATCCTCCTGTACTCGCGCGCAAAACCGTAGCTCGTATACTCGTGCACGGTGCCACTTCTTGTGCGTGTCTCTGTAATATTGCTATTGTGAAATTTTATTCATTATTGGCATTTATTCAAAGTAATGAAATATATAATTAAATGAAAAAAACCCCAGAAAATATTTTTTCTGCAATTTCATCCAGCATTTAAGTCTTTTAATTCAGCCCGCTCAAAACAAAATTATGCACGAGTATAGGAGGGTTAATTAAGAGTAAAACATAGGTCATACTGATGAATATTCAATGATAAATTATTCTAACAAAATATCGCTTACTAAATAAATGAAGATAAAACATGAAAATCGACTCTCCTCTCAGACGTTTCGCTTCGACTAGGACTTCTTCGGTAATCACCGTCAACATGACCTGAATTGACATTGAATGAATTGACGAGCGTTAAGAGCGAGGATGACTGATGAACTATTCTAACAAATGGTTATTCTAATTGACGTGACTAATGTATACAAATCTGCCTCTTCATTCAACCTGACTTCAATCCACCACTACTACTTCACCCTGACATGAATCTCGTTGCTCGTGTACACAATCTCATTTTAACGTCCATGAAAAGTGATACGAAAACTTGATTTCTGATGCTAAACAGTTGTTACACCATTAATGAGCGGCTCCATTGTTTACCCACCGTGAACTCAAACATCGATACATGCACAACGGTAATAGAATATCAGGTATATAACTCTCCGCTTTTTCATGTAGTGGTAGGCAAAGGAAAAAAGCAAAAAAATATTTTCAACACGACAGTTGTATGGTGTTTTAAAAATTAGATTCTTTATATTGGAGAATGTGTGTATCACACAAGCGATGTAATATATCTGGTATTCTATTTACGTTGATACATGCACACATGATACATGAGAGAGATACGAATTCAGTCTAGGGGAGTCAGTACAATTTGCCGTGAATTCCATTTTATGGTGAAGGATGGAATGAGAAGAAACTTCGTTAGAATAGTTATATAATAGAGTGTTGCGAGTTGCACATTTTACACGTTGCAGAAATGTTTTTCCAGGCAAAATATTAGGAATGCAACAAGCAATCCAAACAGCTCGAGAAATTATGCTGACAGCTTTCACCCGACTGTACCTATAATAGCAAACGAACAAAAATATGCTCAACTTGAATTACATAATTCCCAATATTTAATATTAATTTTTTTCTAGTTTCTCATTCATCACTGTTTTCCTTTCATAATTATATTTCTTGACAGAAATCTACACAATTAATTCACATTACTAATTAAGGTTTTAATATAACAATAACAATACTCAATTAAAACTTGCATTCGCTGTCTTCAAAAAGGTTTCATTGTTTTTCGAAACCTTATGCCGGATGTTTCCAGCATTTTCAATGGTAATTTAACAAATGATATTCCTGGAGAAAAAAATGTTGAAATTGTTCCGAGTGATTTTTTTATTACAAGGTCGAACAACTGAATCTTTAAAAATGAATAAATAACTAACAATCAAGAAGAAAATAGTGAAATGGAAAAATTAATTAAATATCTACTTTCCCAATTAATATTTTTAGAGCCTTTGCAAAAACACTTTATGAAATGATCACGACAAAAAGTGAAGAAATACCTAGAAATACCTTCGCGGGCGACCGGTAGACCGCGGACTACCGTTTGGCCACCCATGGACTAGAGCTTGGAATGACGGGCAGAGGAGAAATATGAAACAGAACGTACCGCGTTGCTTTTCATACCGTTCATACCGTTAGGAGGAGAGTGTTTGTGTGTGATTGAATCGTACGTAAGCCTTTTTGATTTTATTCATTGTCAAACAAGATAATGGTGCTGTTGGAACCGCTATAGAATCGCCTGTGGCCGCAGTGGATGTCTAAATAAAGAGATACATTCTGGCAATGAGGACACAAATCTCGTGTATTGTTCTCGCGGGAACAAGGATGAATCATGTATCAACCATCTTCAGCTGCTTCTACAAAGCCACGCAAACCCATTGGTCTTTTTCAGGGCCACCAAAATTATCTATACATGAGTTATTTAGAAAATTTTGATGAATTCTAAAATAATATTGTAGGTAACAAGAAGTGAAAAGGTGTTCATATTTTTTTTTGTCGGAAGAGGTCTTATATGAATTCAGAAGTGTGTTCGGCCTTATTGGTTGAGATGTTGATGTTTTGAATTATGATTTCCTCAGTTCATTCGCCTCTCTAGCCTTCAAAAAGTTGGACAGTTTGGAAAACTGAACTAAACTCTCGGTCTTAACAAAGACCATTTGGAAAGCGACCATTGTCGTCTGGTCACTAGCTGATGAATCGTGAATGTCCTGTTGGTGACTTTTTTTTATCGATCATTAAATTTTCGTGAATCCGAGCATTGCTACAGGGATAAAATTGACGTCAAATTGCAGCCTATTTCAAGCCGGATGTATTTTATGGGTCATCACAAATTAGCGACTTGTATTTTATTATTACAATGAAAAGTAATATTTAAAAATAAGTTCACTGTGATAAGTGTGTTGAAATCAGTGCTGAAAATATTCACGTTCACGACATTCAAATTCGGCGAATTTTTGCCTTCCTTGTATTGATAACCTACTGCTCAAGCGAGAGTCGATAAATATGAAACAACAATATCAATGAACCCCAGTGGAATGAACACCAACATCAGCTTGCCATGAAGTTCATTTTTCATTTGCATCTTCCTTATCGTCATGGTATTCGTAAGGTCGAAAATGAAGATCATTGCGTGTTAGTGAAAATCAAAGCATAAAATTCAACGTTACCAATTGAGAGTGAAATCGATTAATGGTAAAGGATGGCAATTCATCACACAAAATTCTTGTTTTTGGCGACTTCGGCAGTGGAATGTATAGAATAACTCTTGCTACGTTTTATGAATCTACTCACGATTGCCCGGAAATGGCATATTGCACCATTTATATGTGCAATCGGTGACACGTTTTCAATAAAAATTCACTGCAAGCGATGAAGATCAACTTAACGTTCATGATAATCACCTGAAATTCTTGACAGTAATGAAAGTGCCTGAATACAGGCTTTTCGAAATTCATTCATGTTGTTTTCGATCAATATACCAGACAAAGTTCACGCGTCTCGACTCTTGTGTTATACTCATTATGACAGGTATGGTGTTGAGTTTCAACAGAAGAAAATTCATCCGATACTGGGAAAAATCTAATTCCTTCATTCGTGAATAAATTTTGATAATTTGTGGCACTGGTTGAAATATATGAATATATAACAATTTTAATCTTAATCATCATGATCTTAAAAAAGTGATCAAAATAAAACTGATTGTATTTTTTTTTTCAAAATAGAATTAAATCATTCGAACTTGATAAAAAAAAAAGTTCTAAAAAAATTAAGTTGTGAATTTCGCAAATTCTTCTGCTTACGAAAGAAGTGAATTAACTGTCACAGAACACCCAAAATTTAAAAAAAGATCTCTAATAAATCAAATACCGTTTTCTTGCTAATATTTTCGTCTTTTTCAGAGAATTTATGCTTGACATTTTTGTTTTCGTAAAAAATATCTGCAAAACAAAAAAAAAATTGTGACAGTGTCTTTTCAGAACCTAGTCACTATAACAAATGCTATGGTGTTATTTGCAGTTGATTCTGAAATCTTCAACTTTAAATTTTCGACTTATACTGAAGTCGCTTTTTACGCGGTTTTTTTTTATACGATGTTTTATTTTACGCGGCTTTATTTACGCGGTTTTTGGAATTTACGCGGTTTATTTTCACGTGGATTTCGGAATTTACGCGGTTTTTTTTCACGCGGATTTCGGAACTTACGCGGTTTTTTACGCAGCACGTATCAACGGCGTACAAATTCAATGTGCTAATTGATGTGACTTTTCACGAAATAAGTTTGTATTGTATTACTGATTAGTAGCTGAGAAATAAAAGGAAATACAGATATCATGATTGTAGCATAAAAAAAATCAATTAATCAATTGTAAAAATATGAGTTGCATTTTTAATTGATAATTCACTGTTTCTTAGATTTTTATACGGATTTTAAAATTCACCCGGTTTATTTTTACGCGGATTTTGGAATTTACGCGGTTTTATTTTACGTGGATTTTGGAATTTACGCGAATTTTGGAACTTACGCGGTTTTTGTTTACGCGGTACGTATCCCCCGCGTCAAAAGCGACTCCAGTGTAATTTATCTGAGACTCAATGTCCAGCTACCCCCTCCCTATTAATCCAATTCATTCGAGCCACAGAGCCGAAGCTAAACCATTATGATAGAGCGATAATGATAGTAATAATAACAAAGTGAAATTGAACGAAATGATAACCACGACTGGCTGACGGTCCGTCAGCGCATTGCAACTGTAACAGCAGCAACTGCACACCCGCAGCGTATGGATAGGCATCGACACCACCCACACCCACAAGTAGTCAAATTCGATAATAATTATTAAGTCACTGACGGTCCGTTTCCCTCTCCCCTCTTGCTGCTGCTGCTGCTGCTGCTGCACCCTGCTTGAATCCATATGTCGATGCGCGAGCTTTTGTGTGTGAGCCCCGTCGTGATCGCGAGCGAAAAAAAAAAATCGCGCGGAGAACTTTTAATCTGAATTAATTTTATGAACAGTCCAATTTTCGCGCTGTATTGAATGCACATTTCCCCACGAGCCCCAACGGTGGTGGCCGGAGCTGATTTAATTATTTATATCAATAATCACTTTATGCCGCTGCCGTCAAAGTTGCAAGCACCATTGCAATGTTCGCTGCGTGGATCCATTTCGCGAATGGTTCTTAGTATTCGGTGCCGGATTTAGATTGAAATTTCGTCGTATCGAATACTTTGTTGTCGGAGTGGATTAGAACATCGCTGGAGGATGAATATTTAACTCGAGGAGCAATTCAATGAATCTTTGAGGAGACATTGGGTCATTTAGCTGAAAATCGCATTATTATTTGAAATCGCCCCAAAACCTATTTGCATATAAAAACCCACTCGCCGTCAATCGAAGGTCGCCCAAAATTCCCAAAACATCGCCGCTCTCGGTTGACCTTTGACAATGTCTGCGCGATAAAATCCAACCGGTGACCTTTCCACCGCCACCGCTTCAATCTCATCTCATCTGAGCTGTGTCTCTCTCTGTCTCTCTGTCTCTCGCTCGTCAAATAAAAGGTTGATGCTATCAAAGGTCGTCATCGGTTTGGGTTGGATCGAATCGTTTCACCGAAGCAGCGGTAGTCGATGGGAATTATTTTATCTCGAAAATGTCCTTTCTGCTTCCTTCGCAGGATTTAGGTAAACCCCCGTCCCACGTCATATTTTTCCCACAGACGGTGACGTCTGCTGACGTTTATCGCCGCCACCGCCACCAATTTATCCCACACATTTCGCTAGATATTAACCATTTTTTATCTCTTTTTCTTCGCTCGTTTCCAGATATGAACAAAGAATGAATACGCAGGGGGGCTCCCACCTAGGGGCTCCATTATCGTGGGCGATCGTGGATCTCGGCCGCAAGGAGGTTTCTTCTGAGCCGCCCAGCCAGCAGTCTCCCAACAACGACGAGAATTTGTGAGTGTTCGTTGTGAGGAGTGTTCACAGATTGCTAATTGACGGTTTCCGTAGTATTGTTCCAGGGCACAAAATCATCGAACAACAGTAGGAAAATCCCACTTAGGCCTATTTAGCGAAATAAAAACGAGAGAAACTTAGAAAAAAACTTATTCGGAGTGAGGCGAATTCCAAAGGTTTCAGACGTAAAGATATGGTCGCAGCAGCTGGAGGACAGCAAGGCGGAATGGACGTCGGTTATAATCCTCAGGTGAGTCTCCGAAAACCACTTTCAGATCCATGAAAAAATCATTCTTTTTTTTTTTGTTTGATGATGATTTTTTCTCAGATGAACAACATGTCGATGCACTCTCAATCGTCATGGAACCAAATGAACGGCATGAATCAAATGGGTGGAATGAACCAAATGGGCGGAGGTGGTGGCGGCGGAGCCATGAACCAGATGAACGCGGGCATGAACCCGATGGGTCATATGGGAGGTGGTGGTGGAGGCGGAATGGGTGCGGGTGGAGGAGGTGCTGGAGGTGTGGGAGCCGGGGGTAATATGGGCGCCATGAGTGGGATGCAGATGAACCAAATGGGTTCAATGAACGGCATGGGAAGCTACGGTAGGCATCACCAGCAGATGAATCCGATGGCGCAGATGATGAACATGGGCATGGGAATGGGCGGAGGACAGATGGGACCAGCTTCAGGGATGAACGGCATGAACCAGATGAACAGTATGAATCCACTGAGTCAGATGAATCAGATGTCGCCTATGTCGAAAATACAAGGAATGGCAAACGGGTATCCGCCACACCCTCGGCGAATGGCGCCCTATCCGAACCCTCAAATGCAGATGGCGCAGAAGCGATCGATGTACGGAATGACACAACAAGGAATACCCACGGGAGTTTCCTCGCAGTTTCCTCCGCACCAATCAACGGGAGTTCCTCTACCGATGCAGGCCAACGCCAGTTACGGCAGGCACGGCCCAATGCCCATGAATTACCGAGGTGGGCCTCCCATGATGCCCCAGCGGCAAAACACTCCTCCCTACGGCGCGGCCAGCGGCCACAACCAACAGTATTACAACACGGGCTACCAGAACATGCAGAGCTATCAGCCCGACATCCGGATGAACTACCAGCACAGTCCTGTGCCGGGAAATCCTACGCCTCCACTCACACCCGCCGCTTCCATGACGCCGTACATCAGTCCCAACCCGGACCTTAAGCCAAACCTAGCACACAGTAAGTCATGGGAATTCGCACTCATCAACAACCCCTTCTAACATCCAATTCTATCATTGTTTCACAGAAGACGAAGAGCTCCGGCTCACATTCCCAGTCCGGGACGGTATCCTTTTGCCCCCGTTCCGGCTGGAACATAACCTCGCGGTCAGCAATCACGTGTTCCAACTGAAATCGACAGTCTACAACACGCTCATGTGTCGACCTGATCTGGAGCTGCAGCTGAAGTGTTTCCACCACGAAGACCGGCAAATGAATACCAACTGGCCGGCAAGTGTGCAAGTGTCGGCCAACTCAACCCCTCTGGAGATCGACCGGGGTGACAATAAGAACACCCACAGGCCACTCTACCTGAAGCAGGTCTGCCAACCAGGTCGAAACACTATCCAAATCACCGTCAGCACTTGCTGTTGTGTAAGTGTTCGTCAACCCGGTTTGCGATATGACCAAGATATTTAACGCCACATTTTGCTTCTTTCCCCAGTCCCATCTGTTTGTACTGCAACTAGTACATCGGCCCTCGGTCAACCACGTCTTGCACACCCTGTTGAAGCGTAATCTCCTCTCGGCCGAACAGGCGGTGGCGAAAATCAAGCGCAACTTCACCGTTGGCCATACACCGAATCCCAACCAACCGGGCGTCGATAAGGACTCGCACGAACCAGCAACCTCCACAAAAGTAAGTCCCTTCGAGTCGCGTTTACCCCCAAACCCCTCTCCGAATCTAACGGTATCATATTCCGTTCCGCAGGTCTCCCTCAAATGTACCGTAACCGCGAAGCGAATAGCACTTCCAGCGCGTGGCCACGACTGCAAGCACATTCAGTGCTTCGACCTGGAGGCGTACTTGGCACTCAACTGCGAGCGTGGCAACTGGCGGTGTCCTGTGTGCAAGTAAGTGTGGCTCTTCTCCCCTACCAAATACAGTGATTGGCAAAATTAAGTGCCCTTTTTCTTTTTTTATTCATTTCATTTTTTTTGGGTAAAAGGAAAAGTAAACACATTTTGATCATTCCTAAAATCTATTTTGTTATGTTCGTTCTGAATCTCATTCATGCGCTGAGAACAATAAAAGTTTTTCTCAAAGAAAAAAAACAGTTTGTCTTCCAGACAACACAGTGACAAAGCCCAAATCAGAAAAGCTTCAAAAAAGCTTAACTTAAGGCAAACAAGAACATTTCAATAATTGATATGACCTTCTTAAGCCTTCAAGAGCTCCTGTTAGCGCTTCGGCATGCACGAGATTTTTCAGGTGTCGTGGATTGCGTAAATCCTCGCGTGCTCCAGGGCTTCAAAATAATTGCTTTTATTGGTGACATCGATTCTGTCGACCCTAGCGTCGAGGATGGCCTACAGGTTTTTAATGGGGTTAAGTTCCGGGCTCTGAGGGGGCCATTCAAGGGGATTGATGCGACACCACCGGAAGAATATGATTTTGTTACTTTGGCCGTGTGCTTGGGATCGTTATTATGCTGAAAATTGAAGCGCTCTTTAATGCCCGTCTTGATGAGGGACAGATCGGAATTTTAACGCGAAATGTTGCAATAGGACTCTGCCGTCATGATTCCGTCAATCGTCACTAAGCTGCACACTTCACCCCATGAAAAAAGCACCTCCACACCATCACGCTGCCTCCTCCGAGTTTGCTCTTCACCCGACTTGCGCCAGAAACGAACCTGCCTCTTTAGATTGAAAAGCTCGAGTTTGAATTCGCCTGTCAACAGCACCGTTTTCCAGTACTCCAACGGCTTCTCAGCGTGCTCCTTGGTGAATTTGAGTTGCTGAAGTTTTTCTTGGATCTGCCGGATGCTAATTTTAGGATTTTTCTTCACTTCCCGATGATCTTCTTGCCGGTTCTGGCATCTGTTTTAGGTTTCCTACCTCTGGACGATCAACCACCAATCCGAAGGCCTTCAGCTTCTTAAGATTGTTTTCCGACCGCTGCCTTGCTGATGTCGTGCTTCTTGACAACCACCCGGTACAATTCGCCGTTCTCGACATCTCGAACGACCAATTTTCGGGTGTACAAAGGAATCGTTTTTGAAATAACTGCGTTTTCCATTTTTCTCAATTTTACCAAGTGTGAACACGTGTACAAATGCTTCAGAGCCGTCAAGCCAGTTGTTTCCAGACATCAAAATACTCGAAACACAAACAATCGAGAGGTCGCACAATGGAAACTTATCGAAAATATGTCTACTTTCACAGTGGGCACTTTATTCTGTCATACAGTCATACAGTTCTGTACCGGGCTATAAGTTCAAAATTTCAACAACGATAATACCCTTTTGCCGACTGATCGGAGTGGTATGAAAATCACTTTTTTGGGAGATAAAATGTCCAAGAGTTATATGTTTGTTAATTATTGACCCGAAAGCCTGTTTCAATAGCTTAAACATTGCTTTTGAAAGCAGGCTGTTGAAATCACTTAAATTTGTATATAAGCTAGGGTCCGCTCGGAAATCCATTTAGTCCTCTCTCACTCGTCTATGCATTATGTTCTTCTCTTTCAATCCCGTTTGTATTCTGCCGCCGAACCGAACGGAGGCTTTAGCGAAAAGCGGATAATAAGAATATATCATATTGATATGGGGTAGAGAATATTGGTACAGTAAACCGGGGGCGATTTTCAGAAAAATGCAAATATTCCCGAAATGTTTTGTTCAATTGATACCCAATTATTTTTAAAACTAGTACTGATGCCGAGGTCACAAAGCGTTATGAAATGTTTTGTTGAAAAATTTCTTCAAACGTTAACTTTGAAAAATTTTAAACATGCATTTTACATAATTTTTAACATATAAAAAATTAAATTGACCAATCAATTTTTTTCATTTTTTTCCAGTGTAATATGCACGAAAATGTATAGAAATTCATTCATATTTTGGGTTGTTTTGGGTTCTGGAATTTATGGTTACTGGTCACAACTTGTTCCCGCCATATCTCCGAACATCACATATCACAAGGCGCTAAAACGCTCAGCAGAGTAGTGAAATCAATCGATGCGTGACACATTGAAACGTTTGCATTTGGTACGGTTTTTTGAAAGTTTAATCGTACGGGAAAGGGTTAATGTCGGTTTGATGTGTTAAAAATATGTTTCTTTACCTTGCTCAAAAATGGAAACGAAAATGCGTTTCAGAAAAAGATAATTTTTTATGCAATTTGATAAGCGAGTTCAGTTTGTTTAGTACGTTTGATTAATTACGCCCCGGTGATCAATTTGTCACCGGATGACGGTACTTACATATTAACGCCACCGGAGCCGAAATACAATAGAGAGCAATTCTATTGTTCGCACGGACACTGAGTTGTCTTTTGTATTGTTGTTTTTTTCTGTATTATAGTGGCTTTCAATACTTTTTGACTGTTTCGTCACTTTACCTGAGGTGCTCAGAATAAAAGGGGTGTGAGTGATTCGATCGATTTCTCTTCATCCAATTTTTCTTTAATTAATAACTCAACTGCAAAAACGTTCCAATTTGAGTTTTCTATAGAATCCAATCGATAAGGTAGCTGGGGATGTGTTTGCAGCTAAGTTATGACCAAAAGAGAGAGTCGGTGTAGAGAAATCGATAATGTCACTTACACCCCTCTCATTTTGAGCTCCTCACTTCCATAACGGAAAAATGTCGAGAGTGAGAATTGAACTCGTGACTTTTAGTGTGTGAGGTACGGATGTTACCACTATGCCAGGTCGCCTTCTTCTTCTTCTTATATGGCACTAACGTTCCTAGAGGAACTCCGCCGTCTCAACGTTACTTGCGTCATTTTCATTAGTACTTAGTTGAGATTTCTATGCCAAATAACACGCCTTGAATGCATTATGAGTGGCAAGCTCTAGAATGCGCGTGACCACAGTGCAAGTCAGAGGAAATTTCTTTGAAGAAAAATTTCCCCGACCAGAACGGGAATCGAACCCGAACACCCGGCATGTTAGTTATGACGCTAACCACTCGGCCACAGGTCGCCTCCTCACAGTATTGTTGTTGCCTTGTTGTTTGCAGTATTTTGTTATTTTTCAGTGCTACCAAAAATGCGTATTTGGGTATTTTCCTATGAACACCACCGGAGTGCAATTTTCATTATGAATTTATTTTCTCGTAATGAAACATTAACATTGACCTCAAATGTGATGGGGACGAAGTACCCATCTAACGGTGATAAGCAAACAAAGACGATCCCAAGCCACCGAAGTAACGCAATCCGCGCCGGCCGCCGTTCCGCCGTCGCAAACAGCGGCCTCTCAGAAGCAAAACTGTGTTCCACCGATTACCCAGTTAGTTTGAAACATAGGCGACGATTGTCGGATGGCATACGTTTGCTTAGTGCATTACGTTTGTCCGGTTAATTTTTGAGAAGATTGTAAAAATCTATAATGGTTTGTCGCTAATAAGGACCAAGACCTCTATGGTAGACATATTATGAAGCTATCTTTAGAATGGCAACAAACGTTACAACAAAACGGTGTATATTAGACCCAAATCGGACAATCCGAAGCATATTAAAAATAGTTTTGAATTTCACCCAAAAATAATGGATTACTTTATCCCCTACCTAATATATTCTTGTTGCATAACTACATTTTAATCAATATTTATAACAACAACAACAGTTTTTATGATCCAATAATTTAATGTTCATATCTTTCAAAACGACAACGAAATCATTCACATTTCTCCCAGGATAATAAACACCAAAAATTTTGATGTTGTAATCCAATAGTTCAACTCTCAGAATGTTATTGAAATCATCTACCATTTCAAAGATCTTTCTATGTTTTAACGTAGATAGCACAAAAGTAGAAACTCCACATAGTTTATTATATTGCAAATGTCATTAAGATAAAGCCACGTTTCACTCAACACTTGTACATGGATGTGCTTCAAGTTACCGATTATCTGGACCAGATCATACAGCTTCTCACGACAGCTCCGCATGTTGATTTGCCAAATATTTAAATACGATGAAGAGATCGCCATAATGATCCAGAATCAATAAAGAAGAGAAACGTTGTAGTGGTTACACAGTAAAAATACGTGGTTATTGCTCGATCCCACAGAAGAGTTTTTGTCTCTTTTGATATAAATATACCCTTAATTGGATCATGCGAGTTTGTAGTTAAGCTCTTTCTTTAATTTCTTGCAGCAAATTTTGATCTTTATGCATCAAATGATGGTTGAAGTAGCTTCGCTGAGAATTTTGCCAATCACTGAACATTCTAACTCGCATCTATCCATCTAACCTTGTTTCGTCTCCTCCTACCAGTAAACCAGCGCTGACCGAGGGACTCGAAATCGATCAGTACATGTGGGCCATCCTGAACACGCTGAACTCTCCCAACACCCCGAACGGAATGGACACCGAGGAGGTCGTCATCGATTCGCAGGCCAACTGGAGGGCGATAAAACCGGCCGGTAACGGGGGTAGCTTACCCACGGGAGCAAATCCGTCCGGTCACGGTGGAAACACACCCGGAGCCGATGGAAGTGGACGGGGTGGCTCCACGCCGGGGCTGGTGGGTATCAAACCGGATCCGGACGGGGATAGCAAGCAGTTCAGCAAAGTTATGTCCCCCGGATCAACCTCCCTGCCCACCTGGGATAACATGAACGCGATGAGTCCCTACATGAGTCCCGATATGAGTTCCATCGCGAGTGGAAGCATGATGGGATCAAGGTGAGTCCCTTTGTCCCTTTCCTCCTGAGAAAAACTAATTGTGATTTTTCAACATTTGCAGTAGCTACAACCAGCGGACACAGTACGAGTCCTACCCTATCAAGCAGGAACCGAACACTAACCAGGGCGGTGGAGGAAGTGGCAATGGACCTGGAACGCCGGGCGATTTCGCTAGCAATCCGCTGGCGCATCTTAGTGATTCGGTTAATTCACTCGATCCACTCAACGCGATGGAGAAATCGTTGAATGATCAGGTGAGTATTGTATTAAGATTGACTTACGACCACAAACTAAACCTCTGAATTGTATCCAGATGCCCCACACACCTCACACACCACACACCCCCGGCGGCGGTAACTCCTCTGGACATCCAATGACCCCGGGCGGACCGCCAAGCGTTCCGCCGGCAAATGAGGGCAATTCCAGCCAGTCGGGCAGTGGCAACAGTGGCAACAGCAGTAGTAGTGGTAATAGCAGTACCAACAACAACAACAATAGCAGCAGCAACAATCCTAACAACAACAGCAACCAAAACAACAACAACAACAACAACAACAACAGCAACAGCCATAGCAATCCAAACAGTTTGATGCATTCGCCCCAGCATCAGCAGGGGACCATGGGCATGGGTAACAATCCGGCGGCCAACATCATGAACTCGCCCCAGAGCCTAATGAACTCACCCCAGAATATGATGAATTCGCCCCAGAACATGATGAACTCGGCGAACAATCTCCAGCAGAATCTGATGAATACGATGAACTCGATGATGCAGCAGCAGGGCAATAATGGTGGAGGATTGGTCGGACTGACGGACGTTGATTTGCCAGCAGATCTCAACTTTGATCCGGCAGCCGTCATCGAGGGCGAGGGTGGCAACGATTTGAATGTGAGTACCTTTTGTGGTTTTTGACGTGGGACTACGTCTAACCGGAGTATATGGGGGGTAAAATGAAAACCTAAACACAGAACATGCAGGAAAAAATGAAAGATTCCGAATGCTTATAACTCGAACATTTCTTACTGGATCGGAAAGATGTTTGCATCAATTGATAGGGAATATTTCTACTCTTCTATCGCATTTAATAAAATGTTATTTTTCATTAGATAAACAATAGTATAACTGTAAAATGTTAAGCGTTATCTAAACGCCCTAACTGCCTCATTTTGATTGGCCCGATCTACGATTTCCCTAACACAGCCATCAAAACCAAGCAGCCTTGGGGAAATCGGCATTGAAAATACATGAAAGTATGGGAACTTTTGCTCTCACCGAAATGTGTTCCCTCACACAGACTTCAAAACCAAGCAGCGTTGGAGAGATCGACATTCCAAATACATGTAAGTCGGGGGCTTTTTTGTTCCTACTGAAATGTGTTTCCTTAACACAGACTTCAAATCTATGGAGCGTGGGAAAATAGTCTCAGAAAATAAATGCAAACTGCGAGTACTTTTGTACTCGCTTGCCTTTGTGCAAACTAGAATATGTTTCCTTAACACGGTCTTCCGAGAAGTACGTACACTTGAGAGATGCAAACTTCAGAAGGAAACGTAAAATGAAATAATCGTTTGATAATTCTTCCGTTCACATGTTTTGTCCTAGGTATCATACCAAACGTAAAAGTACTGTCATAAAATTTACTTGTAATTAAGAACATAATCTATCACAATGCATGAATTTACCTTATATGGAATTATACAATCTTTTTACTCATAAGGCGAATATATTGAATTCTAGAATTGTTTCATTCAATCAAAAATTTAATCAATACAAACAAATGATTGGTACGATAAGGTAGTCCCGCGTCAACCTTGCGATTATATCATAGATATAACCCACCCATTTTTTTTCTGTACATCTCATTTCGGAAGTCTTCCTTTTTTTGATGATAAAGACTTTAAACTCTCATGTTCATTCGTGTCTAGCCTAGAAAAAGACCATTTAGAATATTGTCAATGGGTCCTAGGATTGAACCCACGATTGTTCGCTTAGTAAACGATCGCCTAATATATTTAGTTATGAAGATCCCCTTTTCGGAAATGTTGTTTTTGTTTGCTTGTAGTAAATCGTATATAATTATGACAATAGTCACACTAGATGTCTTCTTGAATGGCGTTAACTTTCCCTGTGGAACTTTTGCCGTCTCAACGTATGTATTAACTATCGTCATTTAGTAATACTCAGTTGAGATTTCTTTAGCCAAATAACACGCCTTGAATGTATTCCGAGAGGCAAGCTCTAGAATACGCGTGACCACGAAGCAAGTCGAAGGAAATTTCTTTGACGAAAAATCCCCCGACCAGAACGGGAATCGAACCTGAACACCCGGCATTATAATGTGAGACGCTAACCACTCGGCCACGGGTGCAGACATATATGTCTATCACGTGTATATCATACCGCCCAAGCTATGGGATATATGATGCTGTATATGTGCTAGTGATAAGATGTTGTTACATACGTACATTTTATATATTTTATATAACATTGTCATATCAGTGTGAAAATCATCATATATCGTAGTGGTTCTCAGATTTTCGTCAAAAGTTGTAATTTTGTTGTCTATCGCAAAACATTAGACCCGCATTTTTTTTTTTTATAAGGGTGCCCATTTCAATTTAAGGATGGTCCGAAAAATCTTTTTTTCCACTTTTTCCCAAAAATGACTTTAAAAAAAAATCATAGCTTTTGAACCACTGAATAGATTTAGATGATGGACATATCAAGTTGAAGCCTTTAATAAAAAAATATTGAACTTGCAAAGAAAACGGATTTTATTTTCGTTTTTATTGATTTTAGTCGTTTTTTATTGTTTTCATGGCTTTGGACTAGAGGGCGCTTTTTTATAATTTTTCTTGAAAGCTGGTGAATTCTAAAATAGCATATCTTGATATCAGAGATGATATTTTTTTCGTTTTTGAGATATGATTTTTAAAAGTTAATTCATATCAAAACAATAATTTTTGGTGAGATGAAGTTCGCCGGGTCAGCTGATCTGAAATATAAGCAGTTAAAACTCGTACATATGATACGAAAGAGATGCAATTGGATATCCTTGTGTTTTAGTGGAAATAACATGAAATTTATACAGAAATGCTTTTGTAAGGTTAAGTGCTACATGTTTAAGTAAACAAATAGCATGAAGTAAAAATATTCATTCCTCGAAGTTCTACATTGATTCAAATTTACGTTTATACGACTCAAGAACTGCATCTGTGTCATGTAAACCGATCCTTGTTATACCGGATTACGAATTGATGAAGAAAATCGGAGTTTTCGCATTTTTAACGATTTTAGATATACATAATGTGTGCTCCCGTGGCCGAGTGGTTAGCGTCATAACTAACATGCCGGGTGTTCGGGTTCGATTCCCGTTCTGGTCGGGGGAATTTTTCGTCAAAGAAATTTCCTCCGACTTGCACTGTGATCACGCGGATTCTAGAGCTTGCCATTCAGAATGCACTCAAGGCGTGTTATTTGGCATAGAAATCTCAACTAAGTACAGGGTGGGCCATTTAAAGTGGAAGCATCTGGCAACCCCATAACTTTTGACAGAGATGTCAGATTAACAAATGTCATACCGCGTTGGAAGCGTCATTTCAGTACAATTTTAACCATGGAACAATACACACCTAAACAACGCGCTGAAATTGTTCAGCTGTACATTCAAAATAACTTCTCAATTGTGTTAACTAAACGTGCGTGGAAAAATAAAAATAAAGTTAAAACATCGCCTGGAGACAACACTATACGTCGATTATATGCCAAATTTATATCGTCTGATAGTGTTGGTAATGCACTGGCATTACCAACAATCTGTCCAGACAACGACCAAGACGTTTCGACGAGAATACTGATGCCGTTCGAGCCAGTGTTGCAGAGACTCCATCGACATCAGGTCGCCATCGTTCGCAAGAGTTAGGCATCTTTTTATTACCATTTGTTCGTGAAAATGAATTGGACAATTACTGGTTCCAACAGGACGGCGCTACATGCCATACAGCGGCTGCCACGACCAAATTATTGCGCGAAATGTTCCCCGGAAGATTAATATCGAAAAACGGCGATTATGACTGGCCACCGAGATCACCTGATTTGACGCCTCCTGACTTTTTTTTTATGGGGATATTTAAAATCCAAGGTATACACTGGTAAACCAAGGACCCTGGCTGCGCTGAAAGACAATATCCGACAAGAAATTGCTGCCATATCGGCCGAAACATTGGGCAAAGTGATGGAAAATGCCGAAAAAAGGGCACATTTTGCGGTCAAGGCCAGAGGCGGTCATTTACGAGATATCATAATCAAAAAGTAGTTAGAACAAATCTCCTTGGACCAAAATAAATGAAATTCAAAAAAAAATTTTTTAAATTCCACTTCTTTACTTTGCTATTGCAAAAACAAATCCTTCCACTTTAAATGGCCCACCCTGTACTAATAAAAAAAATTATGCAAGTAATACTACGCTGAGACGGCGAAGTTCCTCTAGGAACGTTAGTGCCATTGAAGAAGCAGAAGAAGAAGAAGAAGATATACATAATGTATAGTTTGATCGTCATTATATATCAGGGATGACCAAACGGTAGCCCGCGTAGGTATTCCTAGGTGCCCGCCAGCTGCTATCCTAGACCAGCTACCTCCGAATAAAATGGATAAAATATCCATCCGCCTTTTGCCATGATCATTTTATAAGGCGACCTCAATAAAACATATTAGTTGTAAGAGTAGATATTTTTCATTAAAGTTCCCGTTTTGATATTTTATTTCAGATTGTTAGTTATTTATATTAACACATCCAATTGTTCGACATTACTTGTAATAGAGCAAAAATTACCACTAGAGACAATTTTAACAATGTTTCCTCCATGCATATTATTTGTAAATAGACAAATTGAAAATGCTGGAAACATTCGGCATAAGGTTTCGAGAATCAATAAAAACTACATTTTTGAAGAGAAAATTCCGCCTTTGAAAACTGCGAATTTATTGTTATTTTTGTTTCAAAACTATAATAAGTAATGTGAATTAATTGTGCAGATTTCTTCCAAGAAATATTGTCATGAATAGAACAACGGTGATGAATGAGAAGTTAGAAATTTTTAAAATTAAATATTGTATCCTATGAAGTCATTCTAGATGAACAGAATTTTGCTGGTTAGCTCTATTTTGCAGTCGGGTGAAAGCTGTCGGCATCATTTTTCGAGCTATTTGATTTGCTTGTTGCATTCCTGATATTTTGTTTGGATATTCGGATATTCGACAAGCTTCAAGTCGAGAACAAGGGCGAGGCCCTTTATTTGCATTGTAGGAAGTAATAAACGTATTTTTACTTAAAAATAATGAACTATGATTAAATTTTTCGTATAGAATGTGTTTACGCCCCGCAATCTAATAATTCACCGCTACCCCTGTATTTAGTTATCTTGTTCCGTTTTATTGTCACCTTCTTATGTCATATACTTGAAGAAAGAAAAACTCATTATAATTGTAACGTGTAAAACGAAAGACGAGTTTATTTTCTTTCTCGCTAACGCGAGTAGATTTTATTCAGTCCACTGAAGTAAAGGCTGAAATCCATAGGTCATTCGAACCGGATCTTCGTTTGGAACAGCCGAAATTGATAATTGACGAGATTTTCCACTGGGAAAACTCGATTCTTTGAAGTGAAAAAGTGAACATTCGGTCGAGGCATCGCGGCGTCGGTCGATTGTGTGTGTATGCTGTTGACGAGCTCAAAGTGTGCACACTCTGAGGATCAAACAAGATCGAACTTGTTTGAAATGCTGACCGGGAAAACCGGGAATCTGAAGCTAACAAGGTTCCACTGGGAAACCTCGATTCTTAAGAAAAAAGAATAGTGAACAATTGATCTGCCCATCGCATCAGAATGAATATTCCCTAATAGAGTATCGAGTTTTCTGCAAAGAATATCGAACAGATTTTTTTTTTGTAAAGGATTTTCTATTACAATTATGAAGTTTTTGTGAATATATTGAAATAATTTTAATTCTAGTCGAGTAAGAGTAAGTACTACGAATTTAAATATTCGGTAATCATAATAAAGGTAATAGTGCTAATGACTTAATGTTATGAGTTAATATTTATTTAATTTTGAAAAAAATATGTTGAACTTGTTTTAATGAAAAATTATAGATTTTTTTTCCCTAATATCCGGTATTCCGGTAACCGCAGGATAGCAAATATTGGCCAGATAGGCCGGATACCGGATAGTTACCCGATATCCGTTTCATCTCTAGTTTTACCTTTAGGTGATTCTGGAATACAATAATTATCTTGAGTGAATTTTTATGAAAAATATTAAGTGCTTTTTGTGTTCAGAAATGAAAGTTTCTTTAAAAAAATCAACGATATTGATTGATGAGACTTAATAAAGAATTACTTATCAATTATTTAGTAACCGATGATTGTTTTTATTTTATAGAATAGTTTATCATTGAATACGTGTTAGCATGACTTATAATTTTCCTTTAATTACCCCTTCTATACTCACGCATACGGTCTCACAGACCAAGAATCAATAATTTTGTTTCGCGGAGGCTGAATAAAATGACTATTGAAAGTAGGAGAAAAAATATTTTCTGGAATTTTTCCTTCAATTATTTCTTTTTTTTTTACTATAAATAAATACCAATAACGCCCAAAATACACAATAGCTAAATCACAGAGACACGCGCAGTCTGTGGGTTAAGTGTGTGAGTATACTACATTTATTTCCCAATGACTTATTGATACAGTCAACATTGGTAGACCGCAGCCTAACATTTGAACAATTAGTCGCCCGTAATGCCCTAAAGTTTGGCCACCCCTGTTATATATTATTATGATTCGAGCCCCCTTTGTATGCAACTTAGATAATGCCAAGTTATATGATTTAATGTGAATGAATTGCTGGGTATGTATATTTCGATTAACATCATACACTGGATTCTTTTTTTACGCGATTTTTTCCGTGATTTTTTACACGATTCTCGATAGTGTAATTAAAATCGCATCTTTTATACTCTCACCCGTTGCAATAAATCACAAACGGGCGGAGCTTAAGTTGCAATATTTTTGCATGTACTATATTTGCATTTCGAGTGAATCTTTCGATTCATTCGGCTCAGAGTATTTGCCGTGGTTCTGTTCGGTTTTTGCATTAAAGAGACTTTAAACATTATAGTTATTTCATTTCTAGCCTTGAGAAAGGCTCTTTTGCAAAACTTTACTTGAACTCCGCTCATTCCTTGAGAAAAGTAGCTTTTGAACTCGCTCGACGCACGCCGGCAACCGATTTTGACACGATGACACACCAAACCAGATGATTTGCAGTGGTATATGTGTAAAGTAACTCTCCATTCACGGCACGGGTAGGAAAACACAGAAATTTACAGTACAAATGTATGGAAAATGAAAAGCACTCATCGCAGCACTATTTTGACATAATTTGTCAAATATTGTGAAAAAATATATCTTTTTCTTATAGCAATAGCTTGTTGGAGAACTTGCAATCAATTGGTTAAAAATCTCATAAATTCACAAAAAATAACTTAGCAATAGGCGTTCAAAAATGGATAACTTTTCGTGACGGGACCGATTTTTGAGTGTTGCTCAATATTACCCGAAGTGTTCTCCTAATATTTCCCGAAAAAATTAATTTTCATCGAAATCATTGAGATAAAAAAAAATTCAGTGCACTTTGCTTCACTAGCTTCTTCTAACTGCATATTGAGCGTAGTAATCTTTAAAATCAAAATGGCGGCTCTTGATCCGCCCACAGACGCCTTAATCAAAAAAATCTGTTACTTTCTGGATCGTCCACGTATTTAGAAACAATCCATATTTTGAACACTGGTTTATTACCTGAAGAAAGTCGGCTCTTCCTGATCAATTTATTTATTCTCTCTTTTGTGCTAACACTTCGGCTAAAAAGTTTATAAGATTACACACAAACAATTTTTTTTTTGCAAAATTCAATTTTATTATTTAACAAAGCATACCCACTGGTGCGAAATGCTATATTTCTCCTGACCAGCATGGGTTCATGCCAGGTCGTTCGGTTACAACTAATTTGCGGGATTTTACGTTTACTTGTTTTGCTCAACTGGAAGCTAAAACTCAAATAGACGTGGTGTATACCGATCTCAAAGCTGCGTTCGATAAAATTGACCACCGAATATTAACACATAAACTAAGCCAGCTTGGTGCCTCGGATAGACTAGTTGAATGGCCCAACTCGTATCTGCGTGGCAGAGTTCTTCGTGTCAAATTGGGGATATGTACTTCAGCTCCGTTTGAAAACTTGAGTGGAGTACCTCAAGGTAGCAACTTGGGACCTCTTCTTTTCAAGATTTTCTTCAATGGTGTGGCGCTTTTACTTGGCGATGGCTGTAAACTAATCTACGCTGATGATCTGAAATTGCATTGTGCGGTAAAGAGCATCGAAGACTGTCATCGTCTACAACATTTGTCAAATGTGTTCGTCGACTGGTGCCGATGGTACAAGTTGATTGTCAGTATTCCGAAGTGTTCCATCATAACGTTTCATCGGATATCACAGCCCATAATTTTCGACTACCACATTGGATATATTGTGCTCAATAGAGTTGAACCAATAAGGGTTTGTTCTTGTCTTTCTTATATCGAGTGCGAAGTATTACTTGGTAGTGAATGTATAACAGCAAAAAAAATCATCGTTGAGCGCGGCAAAATCAGCTAAGTTCCCCTTTTTATTCTCAACACAATTTTTTTTTATATTGGTAATAAATCGACAGCATTGGGAAGGAGTTGGGAGCATGGGGCGGTCGTGGTCGTCCAGTTTGTTGTGGTGTGGGGGGAGGGTTGAGGGAGACCAGCTTTCTAGCTCTATGTACGGACGCGGCATGGAGTTGGAGGGCTGGTTTCTTTCAGCCTTTTTATCGCATCATGGCGGGCTGCGCGATTGGGATTGTTCTTATGTTCTTGGCTTTTTTTTTGTTTTTTTTTGTTTTTTACTGCTGTTGATCTATTCTTAGTTAGAACTGGAATTATTGGGAATCAGAGCAGAGGGTCCAAAGCCTCTAATAATTTTTTGGCGCACCAGTGATCAATGGTTATAATGCAGAGAAAGTAATGTATAAACCCCTAAGTCAGAAACTCTCTCCGTGACCTTATCAAGTTTGAACATATATCGTCTACTCGAGGAATATGAAAAGAGTTTCTTGGCTACCTTCTCAGGTTGCCAAAATTATCCTCGGTCAAAACAGTTGAGAAAAAGTAAAATGCAATACGAGTGACGAATTAAAATACATAGTTCGAGAGTTTTTGAATGAGCATTCTCAGTGACCTTCTCAGGTCAGAATGAATATTATTTTCGAAATTTCATTTCCTCGAATAGTTAAGAGTACGCGTTTATATAATCACATCACTTACCTCAGTGAAACCAGATTTTTACCTCTCCCCACTAACGACTATCCCTCCCATGATAAACGCTAGGGAACCACGCTATAGAGGCGACCCTTCTGGCCTTCGGGCAGCGAATGTCATACTAACATTCCTTCCCTTCCCCTGGTGACTGTAAGGACGTGGCCGGCGTCGTTATTGACCATTTAAAGCTCGAATCACCGAAAATTGCACAACGAGAATGATTTGCTAGCCCCAAGCGTCATTCTGAGTGTTCTGTGTGCAATTTGATTGGTTCAGGTCAATCACGAAGAGCAACTACGAATTGTACAGTCTACCCAAGCACAAGCTCAAGCTCAAGCTCAATAGAGTTGAACCAATAAGTGATTTAGGCGTCTTATTAGATAAAAAGCTTTCATTTGCTGATCATCGAAATGCCACTGTTGCTGAAGCCAACCGACAATTAGGTTTTATAATTTGGCCAAAGATTTAAAACACCCCTACTGCTTAAAAGCCCTGTACTGTTCATTGATTCGTTCTACCCTGGAAAACGCATCTCTAATTTGGATGCCCCACCAACTGAACTGGAGCTTGAGAATCGAACAGATTCAAAAACGGTTTATTCATGTCGCCCTAAGAGATTTGCCTCAGCGAGACCCTGCAAACTTACCATCATATCGTGACCGTTGCAAGTTAATGAACCTTGATACCCTGGCCAGACGTAGGAGGATTCAGCAGGTAACATTTGTGGGGAAGCTGCTGAAGAATGAAGTCGACTGCCCCCGATTGCTGTCGCTACTCGATTTGAGAGTTCCTTCTCGAGCTCTACGAAACACCGCTTTGCTCCATTCGAGATTTCATCGCACAGCGTTTGGATATAATGAGCCCATATCATCGATGATTCGCTCCTTTACTCACGTTGAGGATTTGTTCGAGTTTGGCGAGCGTTCCAGCTGTTTTCGAGAAGTGTGGCTAGATCTGAATACTTTCATGATGTACTGCGATATTATTCATTAAGACTTGTCAGTTAGATGAATATAATAATAATAAATAAATAAATAAATAAATAAATAAATAAATAAATAATTGCCTTCGAGGGCGATACAGCGATTATATAGATCTTTCAACTTTTCAATATCATTTTTATAGTACTCTTTCGGTTTTTCCAAAATATGCCTCAGTTTCGGTAATCACTTCATCATCGGTCTTAAATTTCTTACCAGCGAGCATTCTCTTCAGGTATGCGAATATAAAATAGCCTCTGGGGGCCAGATCTTGAAAATACGGTGGATGCGGCAGCAATTCGAAGCCCAATTCATGCAACTTTGCTATCGTTTTCATTGATTTGTGATTTTCCCATTTTTTCACAATAACAAAAGTTGCTTCACTCTCAATGTTGTAACTCACGAACTAATCGACCGATTGCTGTCAAATTTTGACACGTATCCATTGAAAGATGGTACTTTGTGATAGTCAAGTAGATTTTTACAAGGGGCGCCATCTAGACGTCAACCTAATGAACTTCTCAGCTGAACTGTTATTATCATTAAAAATCGCGTCATGATTTTTCGTTGAAAATAACTTTGAAAAAAATATTTTGAAAAATTAATTGTTATTTTCTTTTATCTAATTTCCATTTTTTGTCGTCCCTTTCGTTACAGCTTCTTCCCGACAACGTGGTCGATCCGATGGAGCTGCTCTCCTATCTGGACCCTCCGCCCGACCTCAACACGCCGCCCTCAAGTGGCTCCAGCAACAACGCCAACAGTGACGACATTCTGGCAGCACTGTTCGACTAGAAAGACAAATGCAGCGAAAATCTGACCGCGCAACGCAAACGCAACGGTAAACTAACGAATGTGATTATGGGATTGTTTTTTGTTTCCTAAGCATGAGTCACAGAGCGACAAAAAAATATGAATAAACAAAAATTACACACAACACACACACACTTCAAAATTGTTTGTATAGAAAAAAAATCAACAGCAAAAAAAAACTGTTTTCCTGTTTGTGTGAAAAAAATACTATTCGTCGTGAAATCTGATTTCGAACCAAGCAAAAACACAACAACAATGAAACCGTTTATTGTGAGCGAAAATAATCGAAGGACCTAGGAAGTGATAGCCAAAAAACATGAAACAGTTTTTGGATTCCCCTCGACTCGTTTTCCTGTTTTTTTTGTGGCGTGCGAAATACGGGGCTGCGGTTTTTCTATTTTAAATTGAATATTTATTTTCTATGAAATAGTTTTTAGTGTCTTCTGTAAAAAGGATAATTATTTATTTTTGTACAAAACAAAAAAACAAAAACGACGCGAAGAGAAGCAAGAGCAAGCAAGGGAAGCGCTTAGTATAGTACTATTGTTTCGCCTAAGTTTTTCGGGGACAAAAGGATCGACTCTGTTTTATAGAGATAAATTGATCTTGGAAAATTGAGCATTGAGTTAAGGAACAAAGAATAAAAGAATTGTTTAAGAGAAATGTTACACTTAAAGATATTGAATTTTAATCAAAAATGTACAAAAGAATCAAGAAACTATTATATATAAATTTAATATATTAAAATTACAGCTAACTAAATTTAAACTAAGTCACACCCACACATGCATACATACATTGAAGCAAGGAAAAAAAACTGCTAACAATTAATTGATAATAACAAAAAAAGGAACCCAATTAATACACATAACAAGTGGAACATGGTTATAATTTTCGCTCTCTTAAATGTTTGTAGAGTAACAAAATTAATCAATCTGTATTTACATAATACGAAATCTGGACGCAAATTGACGTAATTAATCGCAAAGACCTACAGTTGAATGACACGAAGAAAATAAAGAAAAAATATTGAATAGGAAATAAACGGCTTCAACGTAGTGACCTTTGATTTTACTGTAAACAAACAAACAAAAAAAAGAAAAGCTCATCATGACATCTATGAAACAACTGAATCGATTAATCAAGATGGCGCCAGCGCGAGGCCAGTATTTTTATATACTCCAAACTAAGAGAAACACACACAAACATACACACACACACACACACACACACACACAGAGAATAGAATTCATCTTTGTGAGCATTTGTTCCTTTCTGCATTTTGAATTTTCCATCACCACCATTTTGTTTTTTTTTTCAACACGCAGTGGACATTGTTTACTGTTTACTGTTGTCGTCTACCAACCGATTTCACACAACAGTGAATCCTTGGAATTCATGGGAACCAATGAATGGTTGGTTCCTCTCGCGTAACGTCAAAGTTCCAAGCTTAAGCAGATAGTAATTTATATTTAGTTTTAGACGTAAAACACACACACACTCACAAACAACAGACACAATCTACCAGCGCAACACATCGACACAGCGAACGCAAATTACCGGTTTTTGTTTACCACCCTTATAACCTCCTTTTTCTACCCGTTTCATCGCCGGCATCAACTGTCATTTTTAATGTCCAAGTTCCAAAAAAAACATCAACAAGCAACAACACGCATTAATACTACAGAGGGAAAAAACCATTTGAAGAAAAAAAAAATAAAACAAGAAATCCAAATTTAAACAAAGTGATAGTTATTTATAGTTAAGTGTATGAAAATCATTAAACAAAACCACATGAAAACCAAGATATATTTTACAAAAAGAAATAAAATCGCAAACAAAACAAACAAAAAACGTAAGCCAGCAAAAATTGATACCGATAAAGTAGATTAATGCAAAGCACATACTAAACACAACAAACAAAACAAGAGAAAAAATAAGAAGAGAAACGTGTGAATGAAATTTCCCAATTATCGGAATTAGAAGAATACCGGGAAAATCCACGAACGAGAGAGAGAGAAAAAGCAAGTATTTTACGAGCAGGGTTTTTTGAACAATCTTACTCTCCTGTTTCGCTCGCTCTTTCTCCCATCAGCAATTCTTCGGGAAGGGCGGAGGAGAGCGAAAACAAACACCACAACAATAGCGAATTGGTTTTGGAGCGTCTGATCTGATTTTTTTTTCGCGGTTGACGGTGTCCTAAACTTGTGTGTAGAGGATTCCGCGAAAGTGTAGATCATTTTCGTTTATACCCTCTGACTCTGCTTTCTTTTCTTCATATTGTAATTTCTCGATATAAAAATGCAAAGTTAGCGAAAATGCTAAGTTCACCCTGTATTATTTTGTACATAGTCTATCGGAAAGAGAAGCATGAAGAAGTTGGAAAATGGTGAGCAAAAAAAATCACCGACGGGATAAATGAAGGAAAGCGGCAAAAAAGTAATTGAAAATATTAACTTTAAATTAATTATATTTAAGAAAAACCTATGAAAAAAGGAGGAAAACAAATTTTGAAAATAATAAAAAGCAAAATGGTTTAAAAAATGATAATAAAAAACAGTGATGCGTAAGTGTTTGAAATTGCGGAAAGAAACAGTTTCCTCACTCTCTTCCATCGTTCATTCCGAATGAGAGGTGCGTTGTTTTTTTTTCGCAAATTGGGCGCGATTGTTTTTGCAGGAAGTGCACAAAACAAAAGCTAACGCCGTGCGGAGCTGCGGTCAGCAAAAAATTGGACTCGCCGGTTGCGCAAGGGAATTTGTGCGAAATCAGTTTAACGGCGGTCGCGATTCCGAACGGAAGTCTGTTTGTCTGTCTGGGAAGAAACCTTGGACAATCGATTCACGGTGCGCCGGAGAGAGTTGGTGGATTGTGTGGAAAAAAGCGGATCTCCGGACTAATAACACGAGGACCAAAAGCAATCACCGGTGTTGGCACGAAATTACAGAGATCCGCATATTCATTCAAAAAGCAGTAAAATATTGGTTTTTATGAAGAAACGGAATGACACAGTGTTATCCATCCGAGCAATTGTGAAGTGCAGTGAAGAAACAGTTCTGGTTCAGAAATTGTGCATTTATGTTGAGTGTTTTAGTGGATTTTAAACCATGGATACTGAGAAGACGCCTCTAGAAGGTAAGTATCTTGCATTTGGTTCCAGAAAATTTCTTTCTTTTTATTATGTGAGATGTGGGATAATTACAATGTTGGACACATTTGGAATGAAACTGAAAGCTGGAGCAATGGAATTACTGTTTAAGGTGACGTGCTTCCGGTTAGTTAATCATTGAGAATAGTACTTCTACCTGTCCAAACATTTCATGTAAAACTAGGTCCGACACATCAAAAACCACAAAGACCAAACATTTTTGAAGTTTTCATCTTAAAATACATATGAGATGTCACTGAAAACTCAACTAAAATACCTATGATTCGATCCGCTAATTCAAAATAATGCATCCTAAGGGATAGATAAAAAAAAGAAAGGATTTTTTTTCAGCATTCTAAAAAAAAAAGAAAATATATATATTTTTTTTGTAACGCAAAAAATACTCTAAAAATTACAAACAAAACTCAAAAACCTAAAATAGACGTAGGAACAAATTTGAATACAACTATAGTAGTGCTGAATCTCAAAATAAAAAAAAATTAATTTAATTTAAAATAAGAATAAGTATTAATATTTTTTAGTATTTAATTTTTTGATGAAAAAATTGTTTGAAAATATTGATCGATACACCATAGTAAGATGTACTTTCAGTATTTTTTTCATATTTTTGTCTCAAAGCCATTGAAAATGGCGTAAAAAAACTAAAAGGTGCATTTTCACCATAGATCCTATGTTGTACCATATAAAAACTCAAATATAGTACTACTGTCAAAATTCATATTTAGTGATTTGGTCTGGGGGCACTTTTTACTCCCTTACCCGGCCAGGCCATTTAAGGATTTGTTACGCTATATCTTGTCAACTGTTTATCCAATCATCTTATGAGAAAACATTCCAGACATATTTTTGTTGCTGGGGAAATGCGAATAACTTATGAAAAGAACTTTTTTGTGTTTTTTGAGTCATTCAGTTTGTTTCAACATAAATTTAAGAAACGGATACTCTCAGAAAAGTGTTTCGAGATATTCTTAAAAAGTTGACTGTAAAGATTTTTTTTCTGAAGTTTCTCCATCAAACTTTCGGCCATGACTTTCACTTTTTAACGACGTCATCTTTTATAATTTTTTTCAGTCGTTTGATTTTTCAATTTGTGATTTTCCGATTTTTTTATTGTTTTGAATTTTTAGAATTTTTAAAATTTTTATAACTTTTTTTTTTATGTCGTTGAAAAATTTTGAACGACAATTGTGTCTGAAAATAATCTGATATTATAATGATGAGTTTTGGTAGAAGTAGTAGGAATTTTATAGTGAAAGGAGTAGTGATGCAAATATGGTCAGAGATAAGTCCATTCTATTTTGATACTCCTTAACATGTTTCTTGGGACATTTGATGTGGGGATGGGTATATTTGTGTATATTATTATTTCTTCCCTTTAGTTATCATCTTGTTACTGCTAGCGTGGTTTTTCACATGGTACGGAACTCAATACAGCAATCCACTTCAGAGATGGAATCTGCATGCAGAAAAGGATTCTAGATGATGCTTGGAATTTTTGGACTCGAATTCCGGTGATGAGTGGCAGTTCCGATTTTAAAAATGTTTTATTTCTAATTTCAGCTATTCACATTACATTTATATATATTTACATTACATTTAAAGATATTTCAGATTACATTTCACATTTTCATTTCCAGATTTTAAATTTAAGCTTGAATCAGCCGTCGCGTGATAAAATGTAACTAACATATACGTGTTCTCGTTTTTCCGGAAATAGAATTTTTTTGGCTGCCCTGTAAAAAGTTTCATCGGTGACCTTTTCAGGTTGACCAGAGCTAATCTCAGCCACTGCGTTCAAATAATTTTAAAACATGATACGAGTAATGAATCACTAAATATATTGTCGATTCGAGTAATTTCAGGGGGATTTTCTGGTTGACCTTCTCAGGTTGAATAATATTTCGTCGGTTAACTGAATTTTGCAGGAGTTTCTCGGCAACCTTCTCATGTTGCTCAAAGATATACTTTACCGTCGTTATTAGAAAATATGTTGAAACATAATAACAAAGAAACAAGCGCTTCTTTGCGACCTTCTCAGGTTGCCAAAATAACCTTGGTCTCCGCGAGTGAATAAAAATATATAGAACGAGAGGAGAAGGAGTTTTTTATGGCCTTTTCAGGTCAGGAAAAATATCTATGTACTACGCACGATAAATTACGAAATGAATGAACGGTCCGATAAGAATGTATATTTTCTTCAAATCTCATTTCGCCGTATAGTTGAGAGTTTACGTTTTTAGAATCACATCACTTACCACAGTGAATCCTGATTATTCCTAACCATTCCCACTAACAACTATCCCTTCCATGATAAACGCTAGGGAACCACGCTATAGAGGCGACCCTTCTGGCCTTCGGGCGGCGAATATCATACTAACATTCCTTCCTTCCCCTGGTGACTGTAAGGACGTGGCCGGCGTCGTTATTGACCATTTAAAGCTCGAACCACCGAAAATTGCACAACGAGAATGATTTGCTAGTCCCAAGCGTCATTCTGTGGGTTCTTTGTGCAATTTGGTTGGTTCAGGTCAATCGCGGAGAGCAACTACGAATTGTACAGTCTACCCAAGCTCAAGCTCAAGTAGTAGGAATTTTATAGTGAAAGGTAAATTCAACGAGGTCGATTAGAATATCAATCAATGAACAGTTCTGCGATTGGACTCATGAACTTGCGCTTAGTTAGAAAACGTGAATGTTTCGGCCATGACTTTCACTTTTTAACGACGTAATCTTTTTATAATTTTTTTTTAGCTGTTTGGTTTTTCAATTTCTGATTTTCCGATTTTTTATTGTTTTGACTTTTTTGAAATTTGTTGAGTTTTTATAACTTGCAAAATTTTATTTTTTTTATTCTCTAAACTTTTTTTTTTTTGTCCCATTTATTTATTTCAGGCTCATTGACATTTTAGCTGTAACAGAGCCGAATTTTAATCGTGTACATGTCACATATTTATCATATCTATAATTAGCACATTACATAGTTGCCATTTTTCGGCGTTAGAGTATTCCCTTCTATACCATTCCATATGGTACACACATTTACACAGTAGCAGCCATTTAGGCGTAAGAGTTTTCTATCTGTTCTTCCATTATCCAGTTAGACCGGACAGCGGAGACAGTTGATTGATCATTGTTGAGTTATTTATAGAACAGCAGCCCGATGTGTCTTGCAGAGCAGAGCAGTTGTATGGATGAATCGATCATATTTCGACCGTGGATCGATCTCCATCGCTGATGATTGTTGCGTGGAGGTAGTTATTCTGTAACAACACAAAGATGGTCAATGAGGGCCCTGAGTTTCGAACTCACGATCGATCGCTTACTAAGCGAACGCGCAACCAATGTGGCTACGGAGGCCCCCCAGTCTAAACTTTATGAAATTTCAAACTTTCAACAATTTTCAAACTTTTTAAATTTAATTTTGTTCTGATGTTCTCAAATTTTCTTGTTTGTATTAAAACTTGTTTGTAATAAAGAGACATTAAACTTTGGAATTCATTCGTCTCTATATTAAAACTTTCTAAAAAAATTCTAATTTTTCAGAATTTTAAATATTTTTTAATTTTTTTTTAATTTTCAAATTTTTATAATTTATAGAATTGTTGAAATTTTCAGAATTTACAGAGATTGAGATTTTTAAATTTCCAAAATTTTCAGAATCATCAAGTTTGCTAAATTTTTAGTATTTTTTGAATTGCTCAAGCTTTTAGAACTTTTTAGACTTTTTTTTACTTCATCAATTTTTGAACTTCTTATTTTTTTTATTTTCTCAAATTTTCTAAACCTTATATATTTTTTTGAATTTTAAATAATTTTCTGATTTTTACAGATTTAATATATTTTCTATGAAGATATATTTTCTTGAAGTGTAGAATTTGCAAAAATTTCAGAATTTTTAAAAAGTTTTAGAATTTTTCAGAACACACTGAAATTTCCAGAGAGCAATTTTTTTTTAATTTTCAAAAATTTCCTAAATATCTAGAAGTTTAAAAAACTTCAGATTTTTTATTTTCCAACAAAAAATTTAAACAATTTGAAACATTCAAACAATTCGAAAAAGTTTAAAAATATGTATAATCGGCCTTATTCTGCGTGGCGTGTGAGGTGAGATGACAATTGTCACTTATGTCACGCGATTCCACCAGGTGTATGCCGTGAGAAATCTCACTTGAATGAACTCTCACTTTATTCCCGCTCTCAAATATACGTGACGATTGTCACATGAACTGGGATTTCTAGGTGACAATCGTCGACATGTCTTGAGGTGTCGACAGTGCATGAAAACAAATGAAAAAAGGAAGAGGAATAATAAGTGTTTTTTTGGGTCGTATAAAATCGATAGTAATGGTATTATATGTATCAATAAATTCAATTTATCTTCAATTTTCACAGTACGAAAGACAAATTGCAAGTAGTTTTTTTTGTGAAAGCGGTAGTGAGTCTGTTATTCCTCAATTGGACGAATAAGCACACCGAAATTATTTTCATTTCATGAAATCTATTTATTTTCTCTAAAATATATCTATCATATGGGTCTTGTGTTTCATCTATCTATCCGCGAGTCATCGTCACCGAACTGCATATCCATTTCAGAAGCCGTGGTATATGCCCGAGCCGGAGCCAGAGCAACAATTTAACACTGAGAGTGCAGAGAGCAGCAGCAACTACGACCAAAACAAACAAAAATGCTAAACTTTACAGGATGCAATCAACTGTTTCACCAAATCTAAATCAAATACCTGCAAATTCGGCAGAATGTCCTGATACACTAACAACAGACCAGGTTAAATCAGATCTATAGATACGGTACTGACTGCAGCAAAACAAATATCTGACCTCTCTGAGCGAAACAAATAAAATTCTGGGATGCCAGATGTTTTTTCTCAAATATATGCGATAAAAATCTGAAATATTTGTAAATATGTGCTAATGTCTGACATACTGACCAGCTTCGTTTATCATATGGAATCAATAATGTTTTGTCACTATTTTAAATAGCCTGCAGCAGGAATAAAAGGTTATGATAAAAGTTAAATGTCTACAAATTCGTGAACACATGTGCGAATGTGGCATCTCTGATCAGATTTGGCAACCAGCAGAATGAACGCCTTGTCACTTGCTGTTCATCCTCTCACATACATCAAATGAACCTCTCACGGCATCCGAAACGACTGTAGGAATAGAGTGAGGAGAGTTGCGTGATGGTGATGTGACAATTGTCATCTCACCTCACACGCCGCGTAGAATCAGGCCGAATAAACCCATTGAAAATGTATTTAAAAACATTTTGAAAGAATAGAAAATTTAAAAAAAACCTTTTTTTTTTCACTTTCTTTAAAAGAATTATAAAATTTTAAAAATTTAGTGAAACTAGAAAATCTGAAAATTTAAAAAAAAATAAATAAAGAAAATATAAAGGTTCAATTTTTTTGAAAGTTTAGTAAATTTAGAATATTTAGGAAAAAGATTTAGAAAATGAAAATAAAAATACTATTTTGAATGAAATGAAAATTAAAAAAAATATGAAAGTATAAAAAAATGGACGATCTGAACATTGAAGATAATTTAAAAAACATACAATATTCTCCAAATTTACTTCTACAACACTACACTATTTACAACATTGTTGTGTACAGCGTTTACGGAGTTTTAAGACCTACTACGCATCGGACTCGATTAAACACTGCGTTTCACAACTATAGAACCACTCATTTCTTCTGACTTTCCAGAGATATGTAAGAAGTCGGTTGAATTGAAGTATATAGCGTAAGATATAACAACTATCATCATTCAAAAGATTTTATTGTTGTGTTCAGGCACTAAACATTCAAAAAACAAAAATTCCAGTGTTTCATTACTATAGAACCAGATGGAAAAACTCTCATTCTTTTACATAATTAACGTCAATTTCACATGAATTACAATAAGTTTCTATTTCGTAGATCATATTTAGTTCAAAATCAGTTCAAATAACCCATTCGGGGTGGTTTTCACCAAGCTGTGGCATGTTGTAGTGTTTATTTCGTTCAACGCAGAGGATACTGCTCGTTTAAGCTCTTCAAATTACTCATACTGCTTGTAATCTGCATCTACTATTCGTACAACCACTCCTCATAAGATCTTGATAGGGTTTTGATCTGTTAAACAGGCTGACCAGTCCAGAATCTGAAGCCCTTATTCATCAAACCATGCCTCAACTTTCCGGATGTTATGAATTGATGCCAAATTACCCAATAATCATGGTGTTTTTGATTCAAAAACAGAAGTAAATGATTCTTAAGTACTTCATTGAACTTCTGACTGTACATTGGTGTTGATGAAAAGCTATCTGAACCAGGGTTCTATATATACGCAGTGTATATGATTCGATTATATACAATTTAAGATTTGATTTTATACAGTTCGATTTTTTTTAAATTCATTTCAATTTATATTAAGCGAAAATGAAATGTGTCTACGTTAAAGTTAATGTTAATTGTCTATTACGAGTACAGTGAAGTGAAAATCGTGATTTTGGTACATTTTAGTTGAAGATTGACCAGGAATTGATTAAAATCATATTGCAGCGGAATTTAAAGAAGATAGAAGTTGGGTGTCAAAAAAGAAACCGTATAGCGGTTAAAGAGTTTTAATTTGGTCGATAAAAACATTCAAGTTTATTATGTATTTTTTGGATAAAATTAAGAGTAACTCCGTAAAAACCACAAACTTTGAAATTTTTCACTTCTAAAATGTTGCTTAAATCCACTAATTTGGAGATTTCACAGCTGTATCCTGTATAAAATGTTCTCATCTTTCAAATGGAAGCAACTGAATTATCTTACGTAGCATAATTTTTGCAAACAGGGCCAGAAACATAGAAAAAGCTCAATAACTCTGTCATTGTTGGAATTCGAACATGTACGTAGAAGGATATTTATCATCAAATATGATCTTCCACCATCTTCTGAAGGAATTCTGATTTTTTATACGAGAAAGGTATTTTATTACTTTAAAAGGATGAATCAAAAACTAAATTCTTTCTTTATAATCAGAAAACCAAAAATATATGTACAAAAAACAAATGAAAACTTTTTTTTTTTGAATCAGAAGTTAAAAGAAACCGAAGACTGTATATAATCGAGTTCAAATTCTTTTTAGGAAACTTATAAAATTGTGAAAATACAGCAAAATAAAATAATTTTTAGTTCATTCTGACTGAAAAGATCATCAGATACATTGTTCTAATACCAACAAAGCCCTCGTATAAATTATTGAACCCAGAGTCCACTGAGGTAAAGTTCAGGCAACAAGTAGGCTGCGGCATTTACGCACGCCACAAATAGTTTTGACGTAGGACTACGTCTTTCATTTCTATACCGGGGTGTAATATCAAAGTTTCGAAAACGAAAGCGTTACGCTGGAGACCGAGATTTTGAGCGTTAATACCTCCTAAACAACTGAACGAAATGGTATGATAAGCACTTCATTCGAAAGATAAAATGTCTACGCGTTATATACTTGTTACTTTTTGATCAAAAAACTTGTTTCAATAGCCTTAAAATTGCTTTCAAAACAGGCTATTGAAATCACCAATCGGTATATAAGCGAGCGCCGCTCGGAAATCCACTCAGTTATAATTGAACAGCGATTGAGGTACCATCGCAGGAATTAATGGATGTTTCCCTAACACAGACTTTAAAAGCATGGAGTCTGGGGAAACTGGCATTGCAAAATACATGCAAGCAGCGAGTACTTTTTAATCCTTGGCGCTTTTGCAAATCGGAATGTTTCCCTAACACAGACTTCAAAACCATGGAGCCTGGGGAAATCGGCATTGCAAAATAGATGCAAGCAACGGATACCTTCGTACTCGTTTGCGTTTTGACAAATCGGAATGTTTCCCTAACACAGACTTCAAAACCATGGAGCCAAGGGAAATCGGCATTTCAAAATAGATACAAGCAGTGGGTACTTTTATACTCGTTTTCGTTTTTGCGAGTCGGAATGTTTCCCTAACACAGACTTCAAAACCACGGAGCCTGGGGAAATTGGCATTGCAAAATAGATGCAAGCAACGGATACCTTCGTACTCGTTTGCACTTTGACAAATCGGAATGTTTCCCTAACACAGACTTCAAAACCATGGAGCCAAGGGAAATCGGCATTTCAGAATAAGATACAAGCAGCGGGTATTTTTGTACTCGTTTGCGTTTCTGCAAATCGGAATGTTTCTCTAACACAGATTTCAAAACCATGGATCCAAGGGAAATCGGCATTTCAAAATAGATACAAGCAGTGGGTACTTTTATACTCGTTTTCGTTTTTGCAAGTCGGAATGTTTCCCTAACACAGACTTCAAAACCATGGATCCAAGGAAAATCGGCATTTCAAAACAGATTCAAGCAGCAAAACATGTTTTATAACCCCATGCATTTTTACACTCCAGAATGCGTTTAGCTAACACGGTCTACAAAATCGGGTAGAAATACAACGCTTTGGCTCGTTTATTCAGGACTGCATGCCTCTTCATGTCGCCAGCTCACTGAACTTCTTCGCATACCGTTAGATGATTAGGCAAATTGATAACTATTTGCGGTGATACCCACTACTATAGGCGTCGTGCACAAATTACGTAATGTCAAAAATCCAGATTTTGGACCCCCTCCCTCCCCTACGTAACGCAATTTCCTATCTCTAATACACAGAAAGTAACGCAACCTCGACCCACCTTCCCCCCCCCCCCTTATCGCGATACGTAATTTGTGCACGACGCCATAATACATGAATTGACCTAAATAGGGATTTATTTGCAATTGAATTCGTAAATTGTTTCATTCATTCACTAGTTCAATCAATAATTTACCCAATTAGGAACATTCGAAGTGCCATTACTGCTAATTGAAAATACACAACTGATTACCAACGGCAGTCCTACGTCAATCTTGCGGTTATATCATAGGTATAACCCATCAACCGTTTTTTCAACACAATTTAATTGTCGAGCCGAAATGTGTCGCCTAGTATATTGCAAACATTTTCCAGACGAAGTTCAAAAATGAAATCAGTATCATACCCTCCATTATACTACTGTTACATGGAGCGCGCATCGATTCGCTCACTAAAGGCCCATTTATACGTTACTAGTAGCTGACTTCACAATGAGCAGCTACTGACCCGGTGAACTCGCTTGACAAATGGTTGACTCGCCTTGTCCGTTCACACAATGTGAGCTGCTGACAAGAAACCAGATACCACGACACGGGTTTACCAGAGATGCCAGGCGATTTTTCAAATGTCCATCAAATAGTCAGAAACAGCAATCAGGTCCGAATTTGTCAGATGATTGATCCGAAATCGGCTTCTTTATTGGCAGTTTTCATCTTAGGTTTTCAGTTGAATTTATCATTACACAATTTTATAGCGAAACACACGCTGGCCGTGTTTAAAAATACTTTGTGCTGAATTTATTTTATACTGAAGGTACTATCCGAAAAAAGCAGAAAGAAAAAAGGATTCGGGCCAGGAATTGGATGCAAAGAAAAGAAGCAACAAATACAATATTGAAGTAACTCTACAATGATGATCTCCGAGAGTACAGAGCAGTGTTGAGAATAACACCTGAAAAAGTGAGAAAACTGTTGGATTTAATTGCTCCACAAATATAACGCCAAGATACACTCATGAAGGATGCTAAACCTACAAGAGTGAAACTAGAAATGATGTGCCTTTCTTCTGGAATATCGTTCAGATTATTGTCGAAATTTTTTAAAATCTCGAAAGCATCCATAGCTAAAATAATTCCGAAAGTATGTGGTGCTCCAAATGGCAGTCTAAAAGATTTTTCAAAATTTGATTTATTTCGCCTTGACAGCAGCTTCGTGTACCAATTTGTGAAATAAAAATGTTAGTAGATTTGCAGGAGCAATTAATACGCCTCAAAAACTAAAATAATGAATGAAAATCTACTTTTTCTAAATCGAATATATATTCTGTTTCTTAGAACAATACTTTTTTGCAAGTTTTGAGTGAATTTTGAATTAAAATCGTGCCCGATAATGATTTTATATTTAGATCCCCAAGAAAACTATTTTTAAAAAACGTGCCCCGTCAGCGTGCAAAACTAAATAATAACGATTCCGTTTAGAAACTATGAGGGTTTAATTTGTTCTTCCAATAATTTTCAAGTCTATAAATATCTTCGCATATTTTCAAATATCTTAAAAATAGAGAAATGTAAAGACAATGTCAAGATTTGGCATCCCTGATTCGAGCGCTAAAATCTGTTTTTGACGTTTTGAGGGATGCGAGTGCGAGTAAATTCAAAAAACTTTGAAGTAGCTCGCACACCGAATCACACATGACACTAGCTGGCATGATGTGTTCACACGGTGTGAGTAGCTGCACTGCAGTAACTGACTAGACCGACTCGTATGTTTACTCGCACCGTCTGAACCCGGCTTAACGAATTATTTCCTGAGTTCTGATCAGTCAGGTGGCTGATCGACGTAAACACCAGCTACTCGATGTCAGTAGGCCAAGTGTGAATGTAAAACCGGGGCTCGTGTGCCAAAATAAATCATCAAACAACAAAATGCTTCGTGCGCATATAATTTGATTCCATTGAACCGTTGCAACGGAAGGAATCTGATAATGTTGGAATGTTGCTATAAGCATTTTTATGCTTAAAGCTCAGATATAAGGAACAACTTAGTAACTTAAATCGACCTTTCTTTCATTTTTCTTTCTTTCGTAAGTGTAACTGTAATCCGCCAAACTTAACCATTTGTTTTATAACCAATCACTCTTATATACCGGACGTTAAATGTAGTACTTACTTTAGATTAAGTTTAGGTACCATTCCAGAGTTTTAGTTGACTATTATACCGATTATACTGATCACTAAATGCAGTGCAATTTTCGAATTGAAGTTTAAATTTACACCACATTGGAGACAACAAACCGGGCACAGTCGTTGCCTACTTCGATTCTACGCTTCCAAAAAAAGTCTGATTGCTGCCAAAAGTATTTTCCTCCGAATTCGAGTCGACGGCATTATGCTTCGTGATCTGTTGGTGTGAGGTGAAAAGTGGTGAATGGATTTTCGGGTGGTCTAAATATACAATTTAAACTAGCAGATCCGGCGAACTTCACCCCGCCCAAAATTGATATTTCGAATAAGCTTACAGGAAAACCTATTTTTGTGCAGTCCCTTTTTGCGTCTTTCATCGTTTGTGCGACTCTTTTTGTGCGATTTTATTATGACATCGGGTCTTGAATCACACTGACCAATCGCACAAATCATAAAATCGCATCTAAACAGTCACACAAATGAGAAATCGCACAAAAAGCAACCGCAAAAAAACAGGTTTGCCTGTAATTATCTTAATCTTAATCTATCTGTAAAAATGGAAGGCCAAATGTGTTGCTAAGCGGAAAACCCGAGAAAACAATGGTCCGATTTAAGCCGTCTTGATTCTGTTGAATTCGTCTCTGCCCGTAGAAAAATAATGTTTAAGCAGCTTTGAGAGAAACTTCGAAAAAAATGATATTGTTGTTAGTCCAATTGGATTTTCGTGTTTGTGGAATTAAGCTTTTTTCATGTGGAGTGAAAATGGAAATAGATTCTCAGCTGGGATGGCACGTTTTAAAAACGTTTTGAATCATGAATGAAAAATCTTACAGGAAAGTTATGTGAAAGTGAAAAATGTATTCCATGTAACGGAGAAACATGTTATTTGGAATTGAATCGAAAATCTTGAGAAAAATAGTGCCTGAAAAAAAATTAATATTACAATGACGTGTCATGGTAGAATAAATAGGAATTTTTTGGTAAAAGGAATTAGAAGATCAATCAATTGAGAGTTCTGCGCTGGAGCCCACAAGCGTTCACTTAATAAGAAAACATGAACGTTTGAAAGGACTCGTATCAACAAATTAATTTTGGTCAAGACGAGGTTAGCCAGGTCAGCTAATACGTAATAAAATGAATGAATACATTATTCAAAGTATTCGCCATCTGAATCGGTCCAGTAGTTCAAAAGTTATGGGTTTTTGTAGTGGAAAAAAGGGGCAACAACTGTTTTTTGAAAAATCATTTCTCAAAAACGAAAAAATAGCATCTCCGATATCGAGCTATGTTATGTAAAAAAAACCTCAGCTTCCAAAAAAAACATATAGCGCCGTCTAGTCCTAAGCCATGGAAACAATGAAAAACGACTACAATCAATAATTACGAAAATGAAATTAAATTTTTCGCAAGATCGATATTTTTCAATAGAACATTGGCTTATTTAATTATATTATATTTAATTTGATATGTCGATCATCCAAATCGGTTCAGTGGTTCAAAAACTATGATTTTTTGGAAAAAAAAATCCTTTTTGGGAAAAAGTGGAAAAAAAAGATTTTCCGGACCACCCTCAAATTGAAATGGGCACCCTAATAAAAAAAAAAGAAATACGGGTTTAATGTTTTGTGGTAAATAACAAAATTATCACTTTTGACGAAAATCTAAGAACTACTATATCGGTTTGGAATGGGATGGCTGTATACATATATTTATGTTTATTTGTGTCTAAATAGCAGTGAAGGGCCATTTTGGTTCAGTTAATTGATTTTGACTCTCATCAATTATTTTCATGATAACAAATTGACCATCGATAGCAGAAGCAAATTAATAGAAACTTTTCGGATTTGAGAATGAGTGTTGTTTACATCTGCTGACAACAAACATATTCAATTGCCCATAAGTACGAGTGAAAGCTTTATCGTTCTCGAGAATCGCGGAAGTTCTTCAAGAAACTAAACGCCTCGCACAAAGGCTTTGTGCCGCGGGCCGAAATGTGCAGAAACAAGGAAGGAGGCATCTTGACGAACGAACGCGAGGTGATCGAAAGGTGGAGGCAGCACTACGATGAACACCTGAACAGCGCGCAGACAGGAGACCTAGACGGCGTTGAGGAGGACTACACCGGTGCAATGAACAATGACGACGTACCACCCCCGACGATGGGTGAAGTTAAAGAGGCCATTAATCAGCACAAGAACCACAGAGCAGCTGGTAAGGATGGCCTCGTAGCGGAGCTCTTCAAGGGAGGGCCGAGAAAACTTGTAAAGTGTATGCACCGGTTGATAGTCAGGATCTGGGACCCTGAACAGCTACCGGAGGAGTGGAAGGACGGGGTAATCTGCCCCATTTATAAAAAAGGCGACAAGTTGGATTGTGGGAACTATCGTGCCATCACAATCCTGAATGGTGCCTACAAAATTTTGTCTCAGATCCTCTTCCGCCGCCTATCGCCAATAGTAAGTAGATTTGTGGGAAGTTATCAGGCCGGATTCATGCCCGGTTGCTCGACGACGGACCAGATTTTTACACTGCGGCAGATCCTCCGAAAGTGCCGCGAGTATCAGGTCCCTACACAACACATCTTCGTCGACTTCAAGGCCGCATATGATACAATCGACGACGATAGCTATGGAGGATCATGGACGAACACCATGTATACCCGACTGAAACACGAAGCAGGGCTGATTGGGCTTGGGATCAATGCGTCTAAGACTAAATACATGCTAGCAGGAGGGACTGATCGCAACAGAGTTCTTCTTGGTAGTAGTGTTGTGATCGACGGCGACGAGCTCGAGATGGTAGAGGAATTTGTCTACCTTGGCTCGTTGATAACAACTGACAACAACAACAGCCGTGAAATTCGAAGACGCATTGTCAATGGAAGTCGAGCCTACTATGGGCTCCGCAAATCCTTGAGGTCCAACAAACTCCGACCCCGTACGAAGTGTACCCCTAATTCGACCGGTTGTTCTCTATGGGCACGAAGCATGGACGATGCTTGAAGAGGACTCACAAGCGCTTGGAGTTTTCGAACGCCGAGTGCTCAGAACAATATACGGTGGTGTACAGGAAAGCGGAGTATGGAGAAGGAGAATGAACCACGAACTGGCGCAACTCTACGGCGAACCCAGCATTCAGAAAGTCGCCGAGGCTGGACGAGTGCGATGGGCAGGGCATGTTGCAAGATTGCCGGACAGCAGATGGTGTTCGCATCGAATCCGGTAGGAACAAGAAGGAGAGGAGCCCAGCGAGCGAGGTGGTTGGACCAGGTGGAGCAGGACTTGGCAAGAATCGGTGCAGCCGGGAGTTGGAGAACTGCAGCCATGGATCGGGATTATTGGCGAATAATTGTGAAGAAGATCTAATCTCTCAATGGGATGTAGTATCATTATAAATAAATAAATAAATAAATAAAAAACGAGTGGAAGAAAGAGAGAATGAGTCATCTCACTTTTTTTTGGTGAATTTGTTCACCTGAAGTAGAGCTCACCAATGAGAAATTTACAAGCGTTTACATATGCTGAATGTATTCTATGCATAGTAGTTATATATACCTCGAATAAATGTATTATATTCATTCACATTCATTTACAGGGAAACTTCGATATAACGTCTCTCGATATAACGTACATTTTACCTTGATATAACGTACACATTTTCAAAGTCCAAAGGAATAATTTTTTGAATATTGCTTTTTTGAAAGAACAATAAATTATCTGTATTTTGATGCTAAAGCTTGAGTTGTACTTTTAACCAACCACGAAGTAAAACTGATAGCCAGTATAAATTGATTAAATGGTCCCGGAAAAAATCGCTCCAGAAAACAATTGCAACAGAAACGACCGCTCAGAAAAAAAGGAATGTCACAAGTAGGCTAAACATATTGTGGCGCGGGAAAACATCATTGGTATAAATGGCACACAGAAAAAAAGCGTGATTTCTATTATAAATTAATATTTCGTTTTAGTTTTTCGAAATTTATTCTGAGGCTAATGTAATGGGGACGAAGTCTCCATTTAACGACGGTAAGGAATCGAGGCGGCGCGATCCGAGTTCACCGCCGACCCGCCGTCGGAAGCGGCGATTTCTCGCACGCAAACCTGTGTTCCACTGATTGGTTAGTTTGAAACATAGGATGTGATCCGTTAGCAAGGTCCGACCGAGCTTTAGCGAGCGGTTGACCGGAACTTTCGCCATTGCTGCCGAACACATATTTGCCGGCATGTTTTATCAGTTCTTTCTTAGATTTATCCGTTTTCGCCACGGAATTGTTGGGGTAGACCTTGCCCAGAAATTCTCGATGATACGCTGTTGGACGACGTTTGGAGGGTGGGCGGACTTCAGAACAACATCTCTCTTCAAGCGGTTCATCTCCTCCAGCGACTTCTTCGCGTAATGGGCGAAGGACAGGTCCGGCTAAAACACCATATCCGGATGATATTTTTGGATGAAGGAGGCAACTTTCGGCAGGCGCTTTGTTTATTCTCCATCAGTTTCAGCTTTTGTTTCTGGGACACAGCTTGATATTCCGAAATAGCCGTAATATCCATCTCCGATAGGTATTTTTATAAAACGGTTTTAAAGGGTGTGTCACATCAAATTGCATCACGGAAAAAACGCTGTAGAAATTTAATTTTTAGGAATTATATCTTCAGCTTTCGCTTATAATCAGATAAGAGTGTATAGATCACGTTGGCCATGCTTCACTGTCAATTTTTCGTAAATTTGGAAAAATGTCGTCGAACGAAAAAGAGCGTCGTGAATTAATCCTGTGCACTCATTTCGAGAATCCGGAGTTGTCACATCGGGACATCGGTAAGATGCTGGGAATCGTCTAATCCACGGTCAGCAGAGTACTAAAACGATACTTCGAGAACCTATCCATCGACCGGAAGGTGAAGAACGGCAAAAATGGATGCTCCGTCAGTGAAAAAGATCACAAGCGCGTAGTTAAGCAGTTTAGACGTTATCCGAGAAGTTCGGTCCGGGATGTCGCCAATAAGCTGAATTTGTCAAGTTCATTCGTCCAGCGGACCAAGCAGCGGGAGGGCCTGCGTACATACAAGGTTCAGAAGGCTCCTAACCGCGACGAAAGGCAAAACATGGTGGGGAAGACGCGAGCCCGGAAGCTGTACACCGAAATGCTGACGAAGCCGCATTGCCTGGTAATGGACGATGAAACCTACGTCAAAGCGGACTTTCGTCAGCTGCCGGGCCTGTTGTTCTTCTCCGCAGAGGACAAATTCAGCGTTCCGGAGGAGATTCGCAAGCAGAAACTATCCAAGTTTGCCAAAAAGTACATGGTGTGGCAAGAGATCTGCTCTTGCGGAAAGCGGAGCGCCCCCTTCGTGATGACCGGCACGGTAAACGGGCAGGTTTACCTTAAGGAGTGCCTACAGAAGCGCTTACTACCACTATTGAAGCACCATCTTCTGGCCGGATCTCGCTTCGTGCCACTATTCAAAGGACGTGTTGGAGTGGTACGAAGCCAACGGGGTCACCTTCGTGCCAAAGGAAATGAACCCGCCCAACGCGCCGGAGCTTCGCCCAATAGAGAAATATTGGGCGATTATGAAGCAGGCCCTCCGGAAGAACCCAAAAGTTGTCCAATCGGAGGCGGACTTCAAGAGAAAATGGATTTCTGTTCAAAAAAAAAAAAACTACAACCTGACGTTGTACAGAACCTTATGGACGGGGTAAAGAGGAAGGTGTGAGCATATCGGCTTGGGCTCGAAGTATGAATAAAAAGAAAATGCCAAAAGTTGTTTAATAGTTTTTATTTTACTGTCTAAAATTTTCAAAAGGATCGGTCTACTGGGCGAATTTCTACAGCGTTTTTTCCGTGATGCAATTTGATGTGACACACCCTTTATTTAGCTTCACGTGTTTGTAACATGTCTGTAGCGCTGTCCCACCGATTGATCTGAAATTTGAAACACAGCTTTATCTCTGCAGTCATTATAAAATTGCGTATTCCATGATCTTGAAAATTCAAGAATGCGGCAGCTACAAAGTGGCGGATTACATATTTTCTCAAAACCCCATGGGTATCAAATTGACAGTTATTTATGACAAATGTAAAAAAATGTGAATCAAACCTCATACTTGAAAATCTGTTTTTGTGCGATTCGTTTTTGAGCAATTCCTCATTTGTGCGATCATTTTTGCGCGATTTCATTATTTGTGCGTTTCAAGTTCCGATTTAATAATAAAAACTCCTAGAAAGGGTCCCACAAATGAGAAATTGCTCAAAAACGGATTGCACGAACACAGGTTTGCCCGTATATGAAACTCTCAACACCTTTTGGGACTGTTTCAACAAAGTGACAAATGAAAATAATAGTAAGCGTCGGGTTCAGGAAAAAAATCCTATTGCTAACGAAATCGACCGCCATGTGAAAACATTTCGAATCGATCCCAATCACGATCCATACATTTGGTGGTCATTTAAATCCTAGCAATCAATTGGGGCCAAGGATTGGTAGAGCTTATCTTCCAGCTTTTTACAGTAGTATTACAGTGAAGATTGTTCTGTGAAGTTGGCTTGGTGTACGAAACAAAGCGTAATCGGTTGTCACTATCAATTTTTGAATCTTTATAATTTACCGTTTTGACATAAATTCCGAACACTTCAATCTAGAAACTAAGTTTACTGAACATCAATATCGTTTTGATACCTATAAATGTTGTTATACGGAGAGGAATATCGGGGTTTTCACTTTTCAATTATTTATAACATTGATGTTTAGTAAATTCAGCTTTTAAAATGAGGTGTTCGGAATTTGAGTCAAAACGGTATACATCATAATTCACCATTGGTTAGTTTTGAGTACCAGCATTTCAGTAATCAAACCTTATTTTTAACTATGTATGAATGATTTTGCTATGATATGCTAGCCAGCTAATGGGCTATTTTCTTATGATGTATGTTGCGTCAATGAGAAATTATCGTTTTTTTTCTAATAACCGGTATCCGGCCGGATAGCAAATATTGACCGGATAGGCCGGATACCGGATAGTTACCGGATACCCGTTTCTTCTCTACTAATCATACAGATAATGTAAAAAATCGAGAAAATAAAATAGGTAAACAAAACATTTCAAATTGAACGGTTTCATTGTGATTAAAAATAATAATGATACTGATAATGTACTAAAAGCTAGAAAATAATTAGCCAAGTACCAGTTGGTAGTTATCGCACCCCTCCCTTCATTAATCTAAGGCATTGATGAGAGTAAAATAAAATCGTGGGGTATATGATGGAACAATTAATAAAGGAAATCCGACGTGCCACAAATTTTCACAAAAAACACCACAGATTTTCTGGAAAAAATCTGTATAGATACCGGAACTGGCATATCCGGTTTACTCAAAGTACTTGACGATGCTCACTCACGGGTTATTGTGATTGACGATTGACAAGTGATCTCATCGCCAGGTGTTAGGGTTAAGGCATGATATGAAAATTGATATAAAACAAATTTCCGTTTTTTTAATGCAAACGTTACAACCAATGTTGCCACATTTTAATCTTCAAAAATCTTAATCATATGTACCTTTTCATCCAAAAATCTGTACCATCGAAAATATTCGTTGTAGAGAAAATCCATTTTATTAGCATAAAAAAATCATTTATTAACTACAAATATCACATTTACATTTAATTCGTCATTCGTGTGTTTGATGATGCTCATACATAGTTTTACTAAACCTAGATTGCACTATCATTCATTAAAAGTTTCAAGCTGCCGCACCAAGAGATACTGCGGCTTAAAAGTAATCATGTACCTTCATGTAGTTTTGCTCAAAGCTAAGAAATTTCACTCGCTGAAAAAATCCGTACCAATCTGTACTTTTTGACGAAAATCTGTGCTCTGTACCGTACAGAATCTGTACCAAAAATAACGAAAATAAGCAAGCTTGTTCAAACTTGATGAACGGAACTTGCCTAATTAAGGGCGATATAGTTGCTGTTCAACCGACCCGTCATGTTGCTAGCGATATATGTTGCTCCACGAAGGGGATAGCGATATCGTATTGCGACGGTGTGCGAGATCAACAAAAATCAAATGGAAAAACACATTGGCGATAATACTTTCCCATATTCTGCCGAAAATATCGGCGGAATAGAATCGGAGCGTAGGTGATCTGGGATTCCATGGATTTTTTGTCGCATGGACAGATCAAAAATGACAGAGGAATTGCAGAAGTAAGGGAAGCAAACTTGGTTAGAGATGCCTGGTGAAGGGTGCACGTCGTGGGTAAGGTACTCATGGTATAAAGACATAAAACTTGACTGAGGAGTCAGTTGGAGTAGATTTTCGAAGTTATCAATCACCAATGGATTCATGATCTTGCAACGGATGAGAAATCTGTAGGATAATTCTGTGAACCGAAGAGTAAGCGGGGGTACTCCTGCCAAGACTTCGAGACTCATCGTATGTGTCGAATGCAAACACCCCATGGCTATACGCAAGCAACGATATTGTATTCTCTCCAGCTTGAGAATATGAATCCTGGCAGCTGATCGGAAGCAAAAACTGCCATATTCTAACACTGATAATATCGTTGTTTTGTACAACTGAATGAGGTCTCCTGGATGGGCACCCCACCATGTTCCGGTAATTGTTTGGAGAAAATTGATTCTTTGCTGGCATTTCTGTTTCAAATACGCAATGTGTCTCCCCCAGGTACACTTAGAATCAAAATATACACCCAGGTATTTGAAAAACATAGAGTGTTGGATCGTTTTGCCGGATAGGTGAAGCTGGAATTGGGCGGGTTCGTGCTTCCTAGAAAAAACGACCATTTCAGTTTTCTCCGTAGAGAATTCGATACCCAGCTTGAGGGCCCACGTGAACAGATTGTTCAGGGTATCTTGCAACGACTTTTGCAGAGCGACGGGATTAGTACCCATGATGGAAATAACTCCATCGTCTGCAAGTTGTCTCAGCGTGCAGTCTCTAGTTAGACAATCATCCATATCATTGACGTAAAAACTGTACAAGAGGGGGCTTAGGCAGGAGCCTTGCGGTAGGCCCATAAAACTGTAACGAGAAGATTTTGAGTTGCCATGAGAGAAATTCATGTGCTTTTCTGACAGTAAATTGTACAGGAAATTATTCAGAATTGGTGAAAGTCCACGATTATGAAGCTTCTCTGAGAGAATTTCCATGGAAACTGAATCAAATGCCCCTTTGATATCGAGGAAAACGGAAGCCATTTGTTCTTTGCGAGCAAATGCAATTTGGATTTCAGAAGATAGCAGCGCGAGACAATCGTTCGTCCCTTTACCTCGGCGGAAGCCAAACTGCGTATTTGACAGCAAATTGTTCGTTTCGACCCACTTGTCCAAACGAAGTAGAATCATTTTCTCTAACAATTTACGAATACAGGATAACATTGTAATCGGCCTATACGAGTTGTGATCGCTAGCCGGCTTGTTGGGTTTCCGTATGGCTATCACTCTCACTTGTCTCCAGTCATGCGGGACAATATTCAGCTCCAGAAACTTGTTGAACAAGTTCAGCAAACGCTGTTTTGCCAAGTCGGGAAGATTCTTCAACAAGTTGAATTTAATCTTGTCCGACCCCGGAGCTGAATTGTTACATGAGAGAAGGGCAATTGAGAATTCCACCATCGAAAAATTCTCATAATCGCTTTGAAGTGGAATGTCGCGTACGACGTTTTGTGCAGGAACGGTGTCGGGGCAAACCTTCCTTGCAAAGTTAAAAATCCAACGGTCAGAGTATTCCTCACTTTCGTTTGTATGGTTCCAGCCACGCATTTTCCTAGCCGTATTCCAAAGAGTACTCATAGCGGTCTCCCTTGACAAACCATTGACGAACTTCCGCCAATATACACGCTTTTTTGCTTTAATCAAACCTTTTAGTTTGGCTTCTAGAGCTTGGTACTTTAGAAACCATTCCACTAATCCAGTTTTCCTGAATTTTTTGAAAGCGGATGATTTTTCAAGGTAGACCTTTGAACACTCCCTGTCCCACCAAAGTGATGGAGGACGACGTCGGAAAGTGGTAGCCGGTACACGTTTCTTTTGAGCTTGAAGTGCGCTTTCGTAAATCAAACTCGATATAAAGTTATACTCTTCGAGTGGAGGAAGTTCATGCATTGAAACAATTGCTTCAGATATTATTTCCGCAAATGTTCTCCATTCAATATTCTTCGTGAGGTCATACGCAATATCGACTGACTCACGAGAACCTGATTCATTGGCGATCGATAAAATTATTGGTAGGTGATCACTACCGTGGGGATCTTGGATTACCTTCCACATGCAATCCAGGGATAACGAAGAAGAGCAAAGTGATATGTCTAGCATGCTTGCCCGTGCAGGAGGATTGGCTATTCTGGTTGCTTCCCCAGTATTCAAAACTGTCAATTTGAAGTTGTCGCACAGATCATAAATCAAAGTGGCACGGTTGTCATCGTAGAGTGATCCCCATGCTGTTCCATGGGAGTTGAAATCACCTAAGATTAACCGCGGCTGCGGCATTGCCTCGATAGTATCAAAGAACTGATGGCGGCCTACCGTAGTTCTGGGAGGGATATATATCGAAGCAATGCAGAGGTCTTTGCCATTGATTTGTGTCTGGCAAGCAACAACTTCAATGCCTGTCATCGATGGGAGAGTGACTCTATAGAAGGAGTGACATTTTTTAATCCCCAATAGTACGCCACCAAACGAGTCATTTCGATCGAGGCGAATTATGTTGAAATCGTGGAAATTCAGCTCGTCGGCTGAAGAAAGCCATGTTTCACAGAGGGAAAATACATCACAGTTAGAGTTATGAACTAAAAATTTAAATTGATCTAGTTTAGGGATGATGCTTCTGCAATTCCACTGTATTACAGTGGTCAATTCCTTGACCTCTTGCACTGAATCAGGCATCGAGGGAAATGAACGCTGCTAAAAAGGCACATTTTTCTTTCAAGAATGTTCTCACTACCGGAAGCAAACATAATACTATGCTTTTAAGAGAGTCATTAATATTCAAAGCATTCAAAATGTTGTCCACCAGGTCAGAAAGCGCAAACAAGCCAGGTTGTGACTGTTGCTTTGACCGCGAAAAAGGAACATACGTATTGGGTGTTGTTCCGGAACGTGCTGAGGACCCCTGGTGCGTAGAAGAACCGTGTAAACCAGGAGGTACTTGCTTCGGTCTATTTTCAGCACGTTCGGTTCGAAGTTTCAATCCAACTTGGGAAATTTCGGACTTCTTACTGGGGAGTGATGGAAAAGTAGTAATTTTCCTTTTCCTGATGGCACCCTGCGATGTACCAGAACTTCCCGCGTTGGGAGCGTCAGCGACAGGCTCGTCGTTCTGCAGGAGGGAGTTTTGTAAGCAAAATAATATTATTGAATACATACATTGCATTGCATGTACATTGCTAGTAGCTAATTGCTTATTGCCCTGGTGCTCCGGTTTGGTGGTCATCGGGTCAACATCGTTTGCCGACGGACGCGGGAATTGAATCTGTCTATCTCACGGCATGGAGAGTTGAGTTTAAGTTTTCCACGAGGACCTTTCTCAAGGCTAGAGACGAATGAATTGCCTAAGTTTTAATTATCTATAGTTCAAAACAACTACAACAACAATATTAATAGATCACAGATCAAACGAAGCCTTCGTTCTACGGGGAATGAGAAAAGAGAAAGGAAATATTACGATTTAAGCTCCGCCATTTCTCGATAGAACTTCGATTATCCGCAAGCGGATGATTCGTGCTTTGGATTAACCGCGAAAGCGAGTACCTTATTGATTCTATAGACTTTCCCGAAATTTGTTAGAGAGTGGTAGACCCTTGCTCTTATATTCAGGTAATAGTTTTCATATTATTTGACCACTGGTGCACACGATCATACATATAGAGAGTTTAACAAGTTCTGTTGCAATAAAACATAGTTTTCATGCTGAAATATTTTTTTGTGTTTTCAACTCTTTATTATTCTTTCATTGCGTTATCCACGGTTACCTTGCCACTTATTTCTACAATATCTGCATCAATCGATAGGAACTATTTTTACGCATGTCGGTGAAGATACCAATAAAAAAATACCAATAACTTCTAATTACAACTGACATTTTTCGTAGCCGATGGAATGACAGTTTTATCATTTGAATTAGAATCACACCATCCTACGAGAATATTCTGAGGTGGTGGAGTCTTGGAATTGACCCTTCTGGTCATGGGAACCATTTGAAATTTCAAGAAATTTACGAAAATGGACAAGTCCTAAGGCTAATATTTTTTAGGAAGCGATGGAATGAAAATTTTTTCATTTAAATTAGAAGCTCACCATCTTACGAGAATATTTCGAGGTGGTGAAGTCTTGGAATTGATCCATCTGGTCAAGGCAACCGTTTGAAATTTCAAGAAATTTACGAAAATGGACAAGTCCTAAGGCTAATATTTTTTGGAGGCGATGGAATGACATTTTTGACGTAGGATTACGTCTTTCGGGAACATATTGGGGTACAAATTGAAAATCGAAAATCGAGAACATCGTGAAAATTGTCCAATTTCAAACGCACATTGCTCAGTCATTTCTTGATGGATTGATGAAATTTTTGCGTCAATAGATTTCGGCACTCCATAACAATTTTTTGTTTTGAAGAAAATAATATATGTCATGAAACTAACTATCGAACAATTGAAAAATCACAGCCCCTATCCTAACGGAAATACCCACTTCTGATTGGTCGAAATTGACGACACATGCGGCGGGTCCCTAACAGAGACATCAAAACCAAGCTGCCTGGGGGAAATCGACATTGAAAATACATGAAAATAGGGGGTGATCTCCGATTTATGAAATAAATCGTTCATCAGCTAATCGAATGCTTTTCAGCAGTTTGATATTCGATACGATTAATCGCCCCAAATAATCGATTAATCGATTAATCGTCACACTGAGAGGAATAATTAGTTAGACTAATATTTCTCATTTGCTAGAAAGCCATCTAGAATCAAAAAAGTTTTTTTTTTTTTTTTATATATCTGTATTATAGTGATTTTCAACTCATTTGGCTGGTTCGTCACTTTTACTTCCATTTTTGGAAGAATGTCGGGAGTGAGAATTGAACTCGTGACCTTCAGCGTGAGAGGCATGGATGTTACCACTACGCCAGATCGCCTCCACAAATCAAAAAAGTGTTCATTCCGCCTGATAATCAATTATTATCTTTTACGCTAAACTCGTAAACGAAGCTCAATTCGCGTTGACGGCATTGAGCTTCCCCGACGAGTTCAGGGGAGCGTCAAAGATAATAATTAAAGTTCAGAATGGAACTGCAGCGGCCGTACGTTTTTTTCTCTGGATCGATTAATCGACGAAAATTATTCGTTCGCTTCGATTATTGGTTGCGCAGTATTCGTTCGATTAATAATCGATTTCTGTAGGAAGTATTCGATTAATCGATTAATCAAACGATTATCGGGAATCACTAGTAGAGGAAACTTTTGTTCCTACCACAATGTGTTCCTCAACAGAGACATTCAAACCAAATCAGTTTAACGATGTAATTCTTCAAACATATCTGAAATCAAAAGATAGCCTAACGGAATCCTACGTCAACTATGCGGTCGTGTCTCGGACACAACCCCTTAGTGACTTTTTTCATTTAAATTAGAAGCTCACCATCTTACGAGAATATTCTGAGGTGGTGAGGTCTTGGAATTGACCCTTCTGGTCATGGGAACCATTTGAAATTTCAAGAAATTTACGAAAATGGGCAAGTCCTAAGGCTAATACTTTTTTGGAGGCGATGGAATGACAATTTTTCCCATACATTTGTTCTGCCGATTTGTGTGCTAACCCTACCCGTATTCCGAATGCTTATAACCCGAACATTTTCTAATAGATCGGAGAGATGTTTGCATCAATTGATAGGAAATATTTACACGTCTATCACAATTAATATGTTATTTTTCTTGAGATGAACAATAACTGTAAAATGTTAAGCGTTATCTAAACGCACTAGTTGCCAAGTTTTAATTGGCCCGATTTACGGTTTCTCCAACACAGACTTCAAAATTGATGTGTTTGTGGAAGTCCGCTTTGCAAATAAAGGGTGTGTCACATCAAATTGCATCACGGAAAAAACGCTGTAGAAATTCGCCCAGTAGACCGATCCTTTTGAAAATTTTAGACAGTAAAATAAAAACTATTAAACAACTTTTGGCATTTTCTTTTTATTCCTACTTCGAGCCCAAGCCCGTATGCTCACACCTTCCTCTTTCCCCCTTCCATAAGGTTCTGTACAACGTCAGGTTGTAGTTTTTTTTTTTGAACAGAAATCCATTTTCTCTTGAAGTCCGCCTCCGATTTGACAATTTTTGGGTTCTTCCGGAGGGCCTGCTTCATAATCGCCCAATATTTCTCTATTGGGCGAAGCTCCGGCGTTGGGCGGGTTCATTTCCTTTGGCACGAAGGTGACCCTGTTGGCTTCGTATCACTCCAACACGTCCTTTGAATAGTGGCACGAAGCGAGATCCGGCCAGAAGATGGTCGGGCCCTCGTGATGCTTCAATAGTGGTAGTAAGCGCTTCTGTAGGCACTCCTTAAGGTAAACCTGCCCGTTTACCGTGCCGGTCATCACGAAGCGGGCGCTCCGCTTTCCGCAAGAGCAGATCGCTTGCCACACACAGGCAATGCGGCTTCGTCAGCATTTCTGTGTATAGCTTCCGGGCTCGCGTCTTCCCCACCATGTTTTGCCTTTCGTCGCGGTTAGGAGCCTTCTGAACCTTGTATGTACGCAGGCCCTCCCGCTGCTTGGTCCGCTGGACGAATGAACTTGACAAATTCAGCTTATTGGCGACATCCCGGACCGAACTTCTCGGATCACGTCTAAACTGCTTAACTACGCGCTTGTGATCTTTTTCACTGACGGAGCATCCATTTTCGCCGTTCTTCACCTTCCGGTCGATGGTTAGGTTCTCGAAGTATCGTTTTAGTACTCTGCTGACCGTGGATTGGACGATTCCCAGCATCTTACCGATGTCCCGATGTGACAACTCCGGATTCTCGAAATGAGTGCGCAGGATTAATTCACGACGCTCTTTTTCGTTCGACGACATTTTTCCAACTTTACGAAAAATTGACAGTGAAGCATGGCCAACGTGATCTATACACTCTTATCTGATTATAAGCGAAAGCTGAAGATATAATTCCTGAAAATTAAATTTCTACAGCGTTTTTTCCGTGATGCAATTTGATGTGACACACCCTTTATACATGCAAGCCAGGGGTATTTTTGTTCCCCCCGAGCTGTGTTTCCCTAACACGGACAACAAATTCAATGTACCAATGTATCCGCTTTGCCAAAACATGCAAGTCGGGGGTATTTTAGTTCCCACCGAGCGGTGTTTCCCTAACACGGACTTTAAAATTAATGTGCCTGGGGGAATCCGCTTTGCAAATACATGCAAGTCGTGGGTATTTTTTAGTGTTGAGTACTTTCTTTACTACTCGCTTGTCGTTGTGCAGACCGGAATATGTTTCCCTAAAGCGTACTTTTAGACTGAGAAGCCTGGGAAAATCGTCATTTCAGATACCAGAAGTGAATAAACTCTCGCGGTTCGAGAGCTATGTAAACATGATATGTGCAATACATTCAGATGGAATTGAATTGTGAAATACAATGATCGTTTGACAATTTTCACATATTTTGCTACCCAGAATTTTATATAGAATATAGATATACACTGCATTTATTTTGATACAACGTATATTTCATGGAAATATGCTTTCAAATCCCCGTAGGAAAGCCTCACTGTTGCATGTTGTGGGGTTCGATTCCACTCAAGCGGAATATAGGAACATAAGTGTTTATAGTATGTGATCGATACATGAGTGGGAATGAGAAATTATGGTGCGGGTTGGCAGCGCTGTTCAATCGTAAATTTAAAATATTAATATATTATATATCTAATATGTAAATCTACAGTCTGGTAGCGATATCCATATTATTCTCTATGAGTTTACCAGGCCAGGCTTACCAGTTTGAAATTGTTCGAGTTTTAAATGAAAATTTTTACTACTGAAGTAGTAAAAACAAAAAACACTGAAAAGTTATTTCAAAAATTTCGATGCATTCTAAAATAATATTAAAAGTGGTAAACAGGTGGATTGTATAATATAATTTCGTAGTTCTACATCGAAAATGCGGTCTTGTCCTAGATACAACCCCTTACAATTTTTTTTTGTTTCATTTTTGTAGCTTACATCCATAAAATAATTCATTTGTAGGGAAAATTATCAATAGGAGAGATTGAATTTAGTACGTAAGCTCATACAGTTTTGACGTAGGACTACGTCTTTCATTTCTATACTGAGGTGTAAGTTCACAGTTTCGAAACCGAAAGCGTTACGCCGATGAACGAGATTTTGAGCGTTAATAGCTCTTAAACAACTGAACAAAATCGTATGATTAGCATTTCATTCGAAAGATATAATGTCTACGTGTGTGATACTTTTTGATCCAAAAACTTGTTTCAATAGCCCAAAAATTGTTTTCAAAACAGGCTATTGAAATCACACCAATCGGTATATAAGCGAGTGCCGCTCGGAAATCCACTCAGTTATGATTGCGCAACGATTGAGGTATGATCGCTGGAATGGATGGATGTTACCCTAACACAGACTTCAAAACCATGGAGCCAGGGGAAATCGGCGTTGCAAAATAGATTCAAGCTGCGAGTACTTTTGTACTCGCTTGCGTTTCTGGAAATTGGAATGTTTCCCTAACACAGACTTCAAAACCATGAAGCCTGTGGAAATCGGCATAGCAAATTAGATGGAATCAGCGGGAAATTTTGTACTTGTTTGCGTTTGTTTCCCTAACACAGATTTCAAAAACATGGAGCCTGGGGAAATTGGCATTTCAAAATAAATGCAAACTACGGGTACTTTTCTACTTGCTTGCATTTTTGCAAACCGGAATGTGTTTTCCCAATACAGATTCCGGAACCAAAAAGTTGGAAAAATCGGCATTGCAGATACATTCAAGTCGACACACTTTTATACCCCCAAGCGTGTTTACACTCCTAAATTCGTTTTGCTATCACGGTCTACAAAAGCGGGTACAAATGCAACGCTTTGGTTCGATTATCCAAGACTGCATTAGAAGATATCTCTTCATGTCGTTAGCTCACTGAACTTCAACTACGCATACCGTTTGGTGATTAGGCAAAATGTGAATAACTATTTGCTGCGATAACTACTACCATAATGCATGAATTGACTTAAATTGGGATTTGTTTGCAATTGCATTCATAAATAGTTTCATTCATTCGCTAGTTTAATCAATAATTTAATCAATACATACAAAAGATAGCTCTGCGCAGTGGCGATATCGTATCCAATGAGAGACATGCGAGGTGGGATTATTGCTAATTGAAGAAATACATTTGATTACTAAGCCAACGGCAGTCCTACGTCAACCTTGCGGTTATATCATAGGTATAACCCATCCATAGTTTTTTGACAATTTTTCTTACGAATCATTCTAAAGCAGCTTGTATGTATCCATCATGTTTTCCAGAAAATAATCATTATGATTTCTATCGATCATTTATCATTAAGAACAGAAATATATACTGTTCATGACACAAAGAAACGAAATGTAGATCAAGTTTATCAACACCCGGCAAATGTTTTCCCGCTTTGCCATCACATGACAATAACAATAAACGCGCATTTTGTGCGTATAATTGGAGTAAAAATGCACTGTCGAAGCAAAATACTTCCTGGCTCCCATCACTCACTAGAACATGTAACCAGAAAGAACGTAGAAGTGGATCAGTTAGCAAAATTAAATACACACCGTCATTCGCTCATGCCAACAAATATTATTGTTTCTGTTTTTCAATTTAACGTTGTATAATTTCAGATGGTATACGCACGCGACTGCTGCACCGATTTATACTTCTGTGTCTGATAGTGGTTACTTCCTTTGCGATGATGGTAATATTCATCTTTCTGATGGGCTTGCTGATGGCCCCCACGAATTCAGGTAGCAAAATGCAACACGTTACTTCCATGAACTCACAAACGAACTGATCGATTTTGCTTACAGATCCCAACCAGATACCCCTAGCTGGAAAAACATTCCGAATAGTTTACCGCCAGGAAACACATCCACAGCCCGAAAGCATATCCGAGAAGGTGCTGGAGAGCGTCCGGAATCTAATCGGACTCAGCAAAGAGCACAAATACCGTCGCAAACGCGGCTTGGAGCGGGAAAATCGCATCCATCTCGTGGATCACAACCAGCTGGATAAGGATGAAGAATCCGCGGAGGCCCGCGGCTTAGGCTTCGATGAGTTGCTGCAACGATTCGTAAGGACGAATCGATCATTGAAGATCGATTACCCATCGATGGGGGTGGATGTCGATCGACATAACGGCATCATTCGGGCATTGAGTAACCGGAGGAAACGCAGCACCGAACTGGACGGATTGTACAAGCGCAAGAGACGCTACGCGATAGAGTACGAAAAGCTGGAAAGTCAGTACAGCCGCTGCAAGAAGGCAACACCCCACGAGAAGGAGTGCGACAAAATTTACGACAAGCTGAAGAAACTTTCGGAAGAGATCAACAAGAATTTCCAGGAGATGACCAATTTGATAAAGGACTTCAAGGAGAAAGACAAGAAGAAGGATGGCGATTTGGTGCATGAGCTGGACGATAGTTTTCCGAAGAAAAAAGATAAAAAGAAGAAAAAGAAAAAGGATGATGATTCGAAGGAATCAGATGAGAAGGAAGAACGGAAAACTTACAAGAAAGATAAACCAGTGCTTGATGTTGAGGGTACAACTGAATCGCTTGCCAGCAGCAGTACCTTACCAAAAACTAACGAGACTACCGAGCTGGATGAAGCTATGGCAAGCGATTCAACGTCGCAACCCCCATCGACTACTTCTACACTGTCTGTTGGAACAACTGAACATTCAGAAGAGAATGCAACAGTAGCATATGATACAGCTTCAACTTCAACATTGATTTCAACAACGGATTCACACTCGGACCACGGTGAATCCACCGATCATTCTCTGGATGAATTGATCAAAGCAATGCGTTTGGCAGAGCAAAAAGGTACAACGACACGTGGCCCATACGAACCAGCCAGTCATCGTCCAGTCACGAAAGAATGCGTCACGAATCTAGACGAACTCCTGCAAACCGTTGATGAGTTCAAATCTGTCAACACTACGAAGAAAAATTGTACAAAAACAACAACGGAACCCACCTACCTACCTAGTGATCTACGGAATCTACACCAACAGCCGCCAAAAGATCAAGAGCAAGGCATGCAAACGGATGACATGTTCTCCAGTCACATTGGTCAACCTTCGCTCCCGATCCACGAAGACCTGGCCGGGGAAGCGCAAGCTGTTCATGAGTTCGTAATGGATCGTTCACGCAACCGTTTCCAACATAACCACGATCGCTCCTCCACCGAAGAGCTTCCCCAAAGTATTATCGATCCACCTAATGTTCAAATGAGCAATCCCGTTTCTCCTACCATCGCCGGTGATGCTTTTTTGAAGTTGTGTGATCAGGTGCGTTCCCAGAATCAACAGGACCCAATCAGAACCCTCACCAGCTATCGAAACAACTTCCAAGCGCAACAATACGGTGGACTTGGTCACACCAGCATACCCGCCTCTGGGGAAACCCTCAAGGCATCCTCGCAAATGATGTTCAACTCCGCCTACGCTGGCTACGTGCCGAACCACTTCTGCATCTACCAGATTCCCCCTGCGTACGGAGTCGTAAGACCGGTCTATCCTGGAGGAGGTCAAACCCATCCGGGAGGTAAGTTGCAAATGCTTAGCGGCTCGACTTACGCCGGACAACCGCAGTTTGTCCAGCCTAACCTATTGACCGATCTCAATCTCGAGTCGATCATTGAACCGCGCGTTGATATGGAAGGTGCGTGATACGAGCGGCAGTTCGGAACGTTACTCATTGCCTGCTTCTCTTTATCCACAGGAATCATCAATGTGCCGGTGAGCATTCAGAATCTTCCGGTGCGACGCAATATGGGTGAGCCGGACACACAGAACGCCCAACTTATCTGCAGCATTGTGCAGCAGAGCACTCCGCCGACAAATACCAACCTCCCGGTTGAACCGGTGACCGAGAGTATCAAAGATTCAGCGCTAAGGACGACCGTCCTTCTTGACACGTCAACCGACCCAACCGCTCAAAATGAATCGGACCATTCGGATTTGTTCCGAGCGCGGGGTCATCTTCGACGACACTGCGTAAGGGGTTGGATTCCTTGTGCCAACGGTCAACAGTGTATCCGAAGTAGCGAGTGGTGTGACTCAAAAACACATTGTCTGGACGGTAGCGACGAGAGACACTGTTCGTGTCTAACGCGTTTGTCGAAGAAACGTTTCTGCGATGGTTACATAGACTGTCCCTTCGGCGAGGATGAAATGGGATGCTTCGGGTGCGATAAATTCTCGTTCTCGTGTTTCAACAGCGAGGATGAGCACGGACAGGCACACAAATCGGGCCCGATGTGCTACACAACGATCGAAAAGTGTGACGGTTTCGACAACTGTTTGAATCGAAAGGATGAACTGGATTGCACAATGCTGGTGAAGGATTTGGGTAGTCCACTGGCGTTCGCGGTGGGCTATTCCGCCGGAATCCTGCACCGGAACCACAAGGGTAAGTGGTTCCCGGTTTGCGACAATCCGATCACTCTCGCAAGGGAAGCCTGCGAGCACGAACTTGGTCCCTTGGATCATGAACCACTGATCACACAACGCCAGGGACACTTGACGGGACCCTTCATCCAACAGAGTCCCCACAGTCAGCACGTTTTCCAGCCAGAGTTCACCGACACCTGCAATGGGATGTTCAATTACGTGAAGTGTCCTGTACCGAAATGTGGAACCAGCAAATTGAATGAATTCCCGAGCGCCCGTATTAAGATCAGAAACAAACGGAATGTTACGGACGATGAAAATGTGGAATCAGTGCGAATCGTCGGTGGTGTGGATGCTGAAGCGGGTGCGTTTCCCTTCATTGTGGCGATTTTCCGGGATGGAAAGTTTCACTGCGGTGGAAGTATTTTCAACGAACACTGGGTAAGTCGTGTTGCTTTTCTACCTGAAAAAAGAACTATCCAAAAAACAAAGGCTTCTTTCATTTCAGATAATCTCCGCTGCCCACTGTTGTGACAACTTCCAGAATCACTACTACGAGCTGCGCGCGGGTTTACTGAGGAAGAAGAGTTTTGCCCCACAGGTACAGGTGGCAAAGGTTACCCACATCATCGTACACCACGGGTATAGTGCGACCAAGATGATCAACGATATAAGCTTGATGCGTACGGAGCGCCCCTTCCATTACAATCGCTGGGTTCGGCCGATTTGTTTGCCCTCGAAGCACCGGACGACGGGTGATCGCGACTGGATGTGGGGCCCGAAGGCGGGTCATCAGTGCACTGTGACCGGGTGGGGTGCGCTGAGGGAGAGAGGAGGAATTCGTAAGTAGAATATTTTTTTGCTTTTTTTAAAACACGTTTGTTGAATGTGTGTTCTCGTTGTGATCGTCAATCTAAATTTTTTGACGTAGGATTACGTCTTTCGGGAACATATTGGGGTACAAATTGAAAATCGAAAATCGAGAACATCGTGAAAATTGTCCAATTTCAAACGCACATTGCTCAGTCATTTCTTGATGGATTGATGCAATTTTTGCGTCAATAGATTTCGGCACTCCATAACAATTTTTTGTTTTGAAGAAAATAATATATGTCATGAAACTAACTATCGAACAATTGAATAATCACAGCCCCTATCCTAACGGAAATACCCACTTCTGATTGGTCGAAATTGACGACACATGCGGCGGGTCCCTAACAGAGACATCAAAACCAAGCTGCCTGGGGGAAGTCGACATTGAAAATACATGAAAATAGGGGGCAGTGATCTCCGATTTATGAAATAAATCGTTCATCAGCTAATCGAATGCTTTTCAGCAGTTTAATATTCGATACGATTAATCACCCCAAATAATCGATTAATCGATTAATCGTCACACTGAGAGGAATAATTAGTTAGACTAATATTTCTCATTTGCTAGAAAGCCATCTAGAATCAAAAAAGTGTTCATTCCGCCTGATAATCAATTATTATCTTTTACGCTAAACTCGTAAACGAAGCTCAATTCGCGTTGACGGCATTGAGCTTCCCCGACGAGTTCAGGGGAGCGTCAAAGATAATAATTAAAGTTCAGAATGGAACTGCAGCGGCCGTACGTTTTTTTCTCTGGATCGATTAATCGACGAAAATTATTCGTTCGCTTCGATTATTGGTTGCGCAGTATTCGTTCGATTAATAATCGATTTCTGTAGGAAGTATTCGATTAATCGATTAATCAAACGATTATCGGGAATCACTAGTAGAGGAAACTTTTGTTCCTACCACAATGTGTTCCTCAACAGAGACATTCAAACCAAATCAGTTTAACGATGTAATTCTTCAAACATATCTGAAATCAACAGATAGCCTAACGGAATCCTACGTCAACTATGCGGTCGTGTCTCGGACACAACCCCTTAGTGACTTTTTTTTCTTCTAAATTTGGCTTCAAAAAATACATATAATCCCAAATTTTAACCCCCATTCCCTATTTTCAATCAAGATTTTAGTATGTTTGTAAAAAACAACATACAAATAATTCAACCGTCGTTCGGTCTTCAAATTTACAGACAAATTCATTTATGTTGTTAAATGACAGATTCGCAAGTACACTCATACCTCGCTATACGGCTATACGGCTCGCTCGGATCGGTTCCAAGCTTGTTCAACGAAAAGCCATATAGATTTTCGTTGAACAAGCTTGGAACCGATCCGATGGAGTTTGTATGAATTTGGAATAATTGATTCGTTATACGGCTTTTTTCTTAGCGGCCCAGGAACGTATCTAGGCCGTAAAGTGAGGTATGGGTGTAACATCATTTCGTCTTAATCAGCTATACTTAACCTGCAATGTGGTCACGCGTATTCTAGAGCTTGCCACTCGGAATGCATTTAAGGCGTGTTATTTGGCATAGAAATCTCAACTAATCTGTAAATAAAAATGGAAGGCCAAATGTGTTGGTAAGCGTAAAACCCGAGGAAGGAATGGTTCAATTTGAGTCATCTATATTTCGTTGTATTCGTCTCTTCCCGTAGATCAATATAGTGGAGAGAAAAATCGGAAAATTCGGAAAATTGAATTCCCATATGTTCTACAATTAGCTAAGCGTTGTTAGTCCATTTGATGTTGGCGCTAACGAAATTGATTTTTGTTCGAAAGTGGAAAAGGATTTTCAGACGGAATAACGCATTCCTATATCTTCTAGCTATATAAACAAAAATGGAAGGCCAAATGTGTTGGTTTGCCCTAAACCCGAGGAAGGAATGGTCCTATTTGAGCTGTCTTTATTTTGTAATATTCTCTGTATCAAACATGTATTCCATGCACCGGAGAAACATGTTATTTCCAAATGCTTGAAGAATCTTGAACGAGAATTGGGTCTGAAAATAATTTTATATTATAAGGACGAATTTTTGTAGAAGTACTAGACAATTTATAGTAAAAGGAAATTGTAGAGGGTCAAAGGGTAATGAATTAATGAAGAGTTCAGTGATTGGACACACTAACGTTCACTTAGTAAGAAAACGTGGATGTTTGAAAATATTCAAATCAAAAAATCTATTTTGGGAGGGGCGAAGTTCGTCGGGTCAGCTAGTTACAAATAATAATGATGCAAGTAAGACTTCGTTGAAGCGGCGAAGTTCCTCTAGGAACGTTAGTGCCATTTAAGAAAAAAAAGAGGATGTGTAACAATAACAAAAACCTTCAGAAATTATTACCTATTTTTTGCCGTAAGACTACGTCTTGCTGTAATGGTGGCAAATCAGAAAATACGGCACATTTTTATTAAATAGAAATAGCAAATGCACAGTTCGTTCTACGGATAATGTGGATCAAGAAAATATTGCAATTTAAGCTTTAACCGTCCGTTTTCAGTTTATCGACTATAGACTATTCCTGATTTAACAGTATTCACGATTCTTCCAATCATCCAGTTAGCGACCAGACGGCAGCGAAGTTTTCCGGATGGCCTTTCCCAAGGCCTAAAGTTCAGTTTTCCAAATTAGCCTTTTCAAGGCAAGGGGCGGATGAGCTGAGAAAGTTTAAAGTCTCTATAATTAAAACCATGAACACCATTATTCAAAACACAGTCTCGCTCTAGCTAGCAGACAGCATTCTTTCTTAATACTGATGTCAGACACCACTGTTTTCCTCGATAGAAATAAAAAATAAAAATGATATTGCACACATTGATGCAATATCGTCCGGTAGAGGCACCGCGTCGCTTTCCATGTCGTCTGGTGGTGAGTGTTTCTGTATTTTTGCACCACATCATTTTTGCATCTGTACTGGGCTGTGAGTTTAAAATCTCTAAAACAAATACGTTACGTTTAGGATGCAAGGGTTTGAGCGTTAATACCTCTCTGCTGGCTGAACGAAATGGTATGAGGAAAATAGAAGGTGTATGAGTGATGTTCGTTACATATTGACCCAAAAATGTTTTCCATTGCTCAAAAACTGCTACCAACCTATTTATATTTGGCTACCGTGCTGAACGGACGTGCAAAATTTTCCGTCTCAGAATCCATGTTATCACAATTTATCTATACTGGAAGAGGTTAAAATCTTTTTCATCTATAATTAATAAAAACATGTACTAAAATCTGTATCATGCAAAATATTTGTTGCATAGGAAATTCTATTTCATTAGAAATATAAAAGTTATTGCTCAAGCCGCTAATTACTCATTTATTAAACATGCTCTTACTGAACTTGGACTGGATACTATCGGTCATTGAAAGTTTTAGGCTACTCCATGTTGTTTAATGACATGTTCAGATCTCAAGATTCCGAAAAAAAATAATCTTGAATCACCCATCTTCAACTGCCTCTAAAAAATTATGCAAACTCATCGGTTCTTTCCATAGCCACCAAACCTTCGACTAAAGAGATATTTGAAAAATGTTGATGCTTTCGGAAAAAACAGGGAGTGGGTTATATCTATGGTATAACCGCAATGGTGACGTAGGACTATCGTTGATTTAGTGTTGTTGAATCTGAATCCATTCTGAATGAATGAATAAATGAATATTTGGGGGACTTCGAAAACGAGAGCGTTACGTTGGAGGTACAAGGTTTTATGCAGCTTATATTGGATACGAAAATATCCTACTGATGGGGAAGAATAATCTTCAGAAGCTTCCCTGCTAACTACACTTGATTGAAAAATCACAGAACCAAATGTATTTGGTCGCAGTGTTATATGGTTAGAAAACATTAAAATAAACTCTTTCGCTTGCATGTTATTTTCAATGCCAAGGGGAACTGGCAAATTATTTTGCAGCAGCGGTATCTTACCGGATTCTTCCCGAAGTCCACCACCAGTGGGTAATGCTAACTCGATAACCACCTGTTAATTGCACTCGATTGAAAAATCACAAATCCAAATGTATTTGGTCGCAGTATTATATGGACAGAAAACGTTAAAATAAACTCTTTCGCTTGAATGTAATTTTCAATTCCAAGGGGAACTGGCAGATTATTTTGCAGCAACGATCACTTCTTTCCGGATTCTTCTCGATAACCAGCAAACGTAAAGAGTTGCGCGCGTGTATGTGTATGTGTGTGGTTGCTCCGATGTCTCAAGCGGAACCAATTTTCGATGCTGGTATTCTCTCGGTCGTCTTCTCTTCTTCTGATGGATCGACTTTTCTGCGCTCCGTCACAGTCCCAAACAAACTGAATGCGTTTCAGGTTAGGTCAGGCCATCCAGCTCGTCCCAGCTCGTTCAACTCGTTCAGTAACGATGTTGTCTTGTCGATGTCCTCACGAAAAATGAATGCGTTTCATGGATAGAATGGTTTTGTATTATAGAGACTTTAAACTTTACAGTTCATTCGTCTCTAGCCTTGAGAAAGGCCCTTGGAACTCTACTCTAACTCCTGCATTACACCTCCACCCTCACTGCCTTGAGAAAGGCACTCGATCCCTCGCCGTCCAGCTCGTCCAGCAACGATGTTGTCCAAACGGTGTCCACACAAAGAATGGTGCGTTTCACCACCAGAATATCGCTTAAGTATGCTTTTTGTCCGTGACTGAATCGAAAGAAGGTGTGGTTTACGATGGCAATTTGGAAGGCAAACTAGAGGCGAATGAACTCTCTGAGTTTGAAACTTTCGGCAACTGAGCAATAATCGATTGAAAATTATATAATTTTCACGAAGCGAAACATTTTTCGTTTGGCGCGCATACAATATTGGATACGAAAATTTTCCACTGATGGGGAAGAATTATTCTCAGAAGCTGTCCTGTTAATTGCGATTGATTGAAAAATCACAAAACCAAATGTATTTGGTTGCAGTGTTGTATGGATAGAAAACATTAAAATAAACTCTTTCACATGAATGTATTTTTCAGTTCCCAGGGGAACTGGCAGATTATTTTTCAGCAACGATTGAATCTTTCCGGAATTTTCTCGATGCTGAATGACACCCAAACGAAGAGTTCCGCGCGTGTATGTGTGTGTGTGGCGGCTGCTCCGATCTCTTCCCGGGGAACCGTTTGTGGCATCACTCTCCTCCTGATGGATTCTCTTCTGGCCTAAGGTGCACAAACAGGCTCTTGGTGACACCGTTCATCCGCGCTTTCATGATAAACGAAAAACTTCACCACAACAGCGACAACATGCTCCAATCGCTGTTCAGTTATAACTGAGTGGATTTCCGAGCGGCGCTCGCTTATATACCGATTGGTGATTTCAATAGCCTGTTTTGAAAGCAATTTTAAGGCTATTGAAACAAGTTTTTGAATGTAAAAGTAACAAGTATATAACGCGTAGACATTTTATCTTTCGAATGAAGTATGTATCATACCATTTCGTTCAGTTGTTTAAAAGCTATTAACGCCCAAAATCTCGGTGTCCGGCGTAACGCTTTCGTTTTCGAAACTATGATTTTACACCCCGGTATAGAAATGAAAGACTACATAAGTAATGTATGAAGATGATGATGTTTTGAGTTATAGAGATCTTCTCAGACTTTCAGACTATCTCAGTACAATCGCCTGTAGCCTTAAAGAAGACCAACTTGTGAAACGAATCTAAACACACGGCCAAACACGAATGGGTAATTTTTCATTCAAACAGAAATATTCTCTGTATAAAAATCTCGTGCCACGATATTTGTGGTCGAACTCCTACGAAACGGCTCGAGCGATTATTATGAAATAATACGCAAAAAAGTTTTCAGACATGAGAATAGGTCGTAAACTATCTATCATACCGGCTAGAATACCGATTACCTTATGTTTAGTACTGATATGTGGTGTCCTATGCAGAAAAAAATCAATTTTTCGGAATAATTTATTTTCGGTTTTTTTTTATTTTTCTTCAAAACATATATATAACCACAAATTTTCACTCTCTTACTTCCATTTCCTATTTTTCCATCGTGATTTAAATATTTTTTATAAACAATATCCAAATAACAAATTACAAACAAATACAAAATTTGTTGAATGAAAAATGGCGTAACCTCAATTCGCCTAAAGCCTAACGCATTCATCAAATCACACATGCTCGGATTGCACAATGACACTTACAACATTGTCATCTATCATGATTAAACACCAAATGGAGAGCATGTGTGTAGATTCAATGCACATGTTGTTGAAGACGTTACTGGAATCATGGAAAGCGACTGCGACAGGGACGCGAGAAAGTGTGGTTCGAAATTGAAATAATAGTAGTACTTGCGTCATTCTTATTGACATTTTTATGTCAAGCAACAACGCCTTGAATGTATTCAGAATGACAAGCTCTAAGATATGTGTGACCATGAAGTGCAATTCAGAAGAAAATTATTTGTCGAAAAATCCCCCAACCATTATAAAGGGACAAGACGAATGTATTGCATAAGCATTTAACAACGAGATCCTGTCAAAGGTACTGCTTGCACTATAAACATCATTTTTGACGTGGGACTAAGTCTAACCGGAGTATATGGGGGGTAAAATGAAAACCTAAACACAGAACATGCAGGAAAAAAATGAAAGATTCCAAATGCTTATAATTGGAACATTTCTTACTGGATCGGAAAGATGTTTGCATCAATTGCTAGGGAACATTTCTACGCTTCTATCACAGTTAATAAAATGTTATTTTTCATTAGATAAACAATTAAAACACTGTGAAATGTCACGCGTTATCTAAACGCCCTAACTGCCTAGTTTTGATTGGCCCGATTTACGGTTTCCCGAACACAAACTTCAAAATCAATGTACCTGTGGGAATCCGCTTAGCAAATATACATGCAAATAGGGGGTATTTTTGTTCCAACCGAGCTGTGTTTCCCTAACACGGACTTCAAAATCAATGTGCCTGGGGGAATCCACCTTGCAAATACATGAAAGTCGGGGCTATTTTTGTTCCGACTGAAATGTGTTTCCCTAACACAGACTTCAAATCCATGGAGCGTGCGGGAATTAGCATTGCAAATATATGCAAGTCAGGGGCATTTTTATTCCGACTGAAATGTGTTTCCCTATCACAGACTTCGAATCCAACACAAACTTCAGAACCAAGGTGTCTGGGGAAATTGGCATTACAAATACATGCAATTCGGGGGCAGTTTTGTTCCGACTGAAATGTGTTTGCTAACACAGACTTCAAAACCAAGATGTCATCATACCAAACGTAAATAGACTGCCATTAAATTTACTTGTAGCATAATCTATCCACTATCCACATGCATGAATTGACCTCACATGGCATCATACAGTCTTTTTACTCACAAAGCAAATACATTGAATTCAATTGAATTGGGAAATTGTTTCATTCAATCAAAAATAAAATCAATACAAACAAATGATTGCTATGCTAAGATAGTCCCACGTCAACCTTGCGGTTATATCATAGATATAACCCACCCATTTTCATTTTGAATCAATATTCATGAACATGTGGTTAGACACAATCACTCAATCAACACACAATCAACAACACAATCAACAGAAGCGGCGTAAAAATGAACCATTCATTTGCGAAACACTATCATGAACAACGTCGACACAGCCTTCATTATTGTCGTACTAAAACACAATACATTGTCATGATATTACAGCATGTATTTGGGAAAAGGTAATGGATTTTCAGGTAGAATAAACACGCTTTTGAAACAAAAATCACATATTAAAATTAACTTTAACGTATCCAATATTTCTAGTTCTATGTAAAAGAGTATCACATTAGCTTCAGTTGGGGTAAAATCTTCGCTAAATTCTAGGAAGGGATCATTCAATTCTAACCGTCTTTATTTTGTTGTAATCGTCAATCAACATTACAAAGAGAAAAAGCAAACATTTTTGGAAAACTTTGTAGGAAAATGGCAGAACATTGTGATAAGCATTGTTAGTCCATTTAATGTTTGCGTTAATAGAATTCATCTTGGTTTGAAAATGGTAATGGATTTTCAAGTGGAGTAATACAATCATCTAGCTTCTATCTTCTGTATCAGGAGTGGCCAAAGCATCGACTGCGAGTGCCTGGTCGCCCGCGTAGTCATTGCAGTGGCCTGCCTGTCTGGTATAGACTCTTCGTGTACAACCTTAAAAAGAAAAGTTACTATTTTTGAAGACCACCAACATACTTTTAAATTACAGGCAGCCCGCAGTGCTGCTAAGTTTGGCCATCACAGTGCTATATAAAAATAGATCACCTAATATGTTGCTAAGCGCAAAACTCAAGAGCGAGTCGTCCGATTTGAGCTGTCTTTATTTTATTGTATTCGTCTCTGCGTATGGATCAATGCTACGGTGAGAAAAATCGGAAAACTTTGAAGGAAAACGGGAAAATTCGGAAAATTGAATTCTGAAGTATCATCATAGACGTCGTTGTTAGTCTAACACGTAGATCAATTCCGTCAACGCGAATTTCAAGCGTTGACGGAATTGATCTTCGTGTTGCGTTGGTGTGAAGCGTGAATGGTGATGGATTCTCAGGTAGAATAACATACTTCTAAACTAAAAATTATGAATGCAAATTTACTTTTTCGTATCAAATATGTATTCCATATAATGAAGAAACATGTGTTTGGCAAATGGTTAAAGAATCTTCAAAGAGAATTGTGTTTTATAATAGAATGAGAAGATTTTGAAGAAAATTTATAGAAAAAGAAATTTCTAAAATGACCAATTGATTGAACCCAAGATCTTGTTTAGTAAGAAAATGTGAGTGTTCGAATGTATTCATATTAAAAATCTATTTTAGGCGGGACGAAGTTCGCCGAGTCAGCTAGTAGCTCTATATGGAAAAGTACTACAGAGACCTTCTAGCAATCAAATGAAATCTGTTTGATTAGGTTAATTGGATTCGCTATTGAGTTGGTTAACAAAATTGTTTTGTTAGTTTACAAAAGGTTTGGAAAAACAGAAAGAAATCGATTTTTTTTTCTTCCCCATAGTTTTGTCAACTACATCTGCACACACCTAAATGAAAATATGTTCGAAAGATATTGCAAAACTTGAAAATTGAAGCTTTTAAATGATATACAGTGTGTAAAATTCGTCTAAACGCTGTGCCTTATTTTCGTGCTTTAGTAAGTCAACAAACAAAAATTGATCCACAGCAATTGCAAATGTTGATCCCTCCAAAACATCGTTTATTACAGTATTGCTTTCAATTATAAGACCTTATTTTTATTCTCTTTTTATCTCGTTATTCCATCTCTTTTCTTTTGTTTTTCCATTTCTATCTTTTCCTTGGCTTCTTCGAGGTTTTCCACACATTTACCATATACAGTAGAACCCTGATTATCAGCGGAATAATCTGGCAAGGTCACCGTGGATAATGAAAATTGCGAACAACGCATTAAATGACTAAAAAGGACTAACGAATGACTAAAAAAGAGCAAACACGGAAAAAACATGTTTCAGCATAAAAACTATGTTTTATCAATACGGAAAACATTAAACAATCCATCTGTATGGTCTTGTACACCAGTGCTCAGATAATGTGGAAGCCATGATTATTTATTTATTTGTTTATTTATTATGCTTGCTTACGATATTAGTCCTACAGACAGATTAATTAATCCTATTTTAAAATACGTATTTAAATTATTCGATAACAATGACAACCTTTTTTTCTACAGACGAAAATTTACATCAAGCTGTTCTTCACAGATTACTTTTTTGTTTTTATTTACAACTCATTAAAATTTAAAGTAAAAATATAGTTTATCAATCATACAGGACTGTCCATCTTTCCCCCTCTGTCCGTCTTCTCCTAATTTGTCCTATAACTTGTTATATCTCGAGAACGATCAGTCCTAGGATAAAACGTTGCATGCAGTTTTTCATGTAATCGCATGTAGATTCCATTTATTATATTACCTTTTTTGAACAATTACGATTTCGCAGAGTATTGAAATTTTACAAATTTCTGAAAATTCAAATCTCCATTTTGGTAAGGCCGACACAGCACCAGTATACGCCAATTAAATTGGTCAATTGAACGGGGTTTGTAATAAAAATATTTGGAAAAATATCGAAGGGGTCATGTTTTGAGCTATGAAAATTGTTAAATTTCAATTCAATTTTTGAGTAAGATTTTTTTAACGGTGTTTTTATGTATTTATGTTTCTTCTTGAATGGCGTTAACGTTCCCTGTGGAACCTTTGCCGTCTCAACGCATGCATTAACTAGCGTCATTCATTAATACTTAGTTGAGATTTCTTAAGCCAAATAAACACGCCTTGCATGTATTCCGAGGGGCAAGCTCTAGAATACGCGTGACCACAGTGCAAGTCGGAAGAAATTTCTTTGATGAAAAATCCCCCGACCAGAACGGAAATCGAACCCGAACTCCCGGGCATGATAATGTGAGAGGCTTATCACTCGGCCACGGGTGCACGGGTGTATTTATGTTATTGTTTCTAAATATTTCATTCATTTCCCAACAACTTTGCTGTATATCATATTTCTCGGACATCTGAATTTGGGGTTACAATTTTTTTAAAAATAATGTACAAAGTTTAAACAACATCTGAGAAGATCGAGGCAGAGGCCGGTTGATTCGGCATGGAATTGCTTTTTGAATAAGCACGCTGTTATTTTTTTCCCGACGCTCCTACTCTATTTATTTTAACACCTGTCAATTTAAACATTAAATTTATTTACTAATTAATCTCATTCCAGCTGACCATTTGAAGGAAGTTTCTGTACCAATCCTGAGCTACTGCAAGCACAAAAACGACCGCGAAGGCATGGAAATCTGCGCAGCGACCGACGGAGGCGGTTTCGATGCCTGCCAGGGTGACTCCGGGGGTCCGTTCATCTGCCCTAGCCATTCCGATCCCCACGAGTGGTATCTTGCCGGGGTGGTAAGCCACGGAGAGGGCTGTGCCAGGGCAAACGAACCCGGTGTGTACACCCGGGTTGCACTGTTCATAGACTGGATTCGCTCAAAAACTCACGATCCGCTGCCAGCTGTAACGACCTCGCTGAGCTGTCCCGGATTCCACTGCTCCTGGGGAGCTCCCTTCTGTTTGCCGGCCTCGAAGCGATGCAACGGACACGTGGAGTGTCTCGGGGGTGAGGATGAGAGCGACTGTCCGATGGATAGCCTGCTGGGAGTTATGATGGATGCGGTTGCGAATGAGACAGCCACCGGGAATAACTCTTCATTGAAGGTAGCAGATGCTACAGCAACGAGTACATCGACGATTCCAATCGATATAATCCCAACTGTAGCTACAGTTGTATCTACCATAAGCTCAACTTCAGTAAGTTCGCGTGAGATATCCACCAAAGCTGCTGTCAATGGCTCTCGCGAGGCAGATGCGAACAGTGAAGTGGAAATCGTTGGAAGCGCTAAGTTGTCATCGTTCGCCGATAGCGTAAGCTCTACGACAATGTCTCAAAGTACCTTGGAGACATTACACACTGTTAGTGAAGAACCCACTACAAGTCCTTCAACTGTGTCCCAGAGTACCGTACGCGTAGAAACGGTTACGAAATGTTCAACAAAGGTCCGAAATACAACGGAAGCGTTGAGTACTGTCAGCGAAGAACCCATTTCGAGTGCAACGACAATAGCAACAACATCCAGCGAACCGATTTGGACCCTAGCGAATAAAACGATGTCGGAAGTGAAACATTTCTTCACGGATCACTTCCGGTCTGGTACAAATGACACCGGCCTCAACCACACCGCTGATGCTCTTGGGGACGACATGGAACACGGTGCATCCAATGTGCATCTGGCAACCGAACCCGCACACGAGCATCCGTTCTTCCGTGAACTTGTCGATATGGAGGATACGAAACAGAAAACACTCAATCGATTCCGCATAGCGACACATAACCTTCACACGTCACTCAGTAATCGATCGGAGCTGACGCTGAACGAAACCAGTCGGTACAGGCGATTCGTGTGTAAAAAGTGAGTCAATCGGTGGTTTGGTTGAACCCAAAGAGCTATGAGTAACAATGAGTGTTGTATCATGTTTGTTTTTAGGATCCACCAAACGATCAATGTGGCTCACCACTGCGACCGGGTGATCGACTGTGAGGATGGGACGGATGAGATGAGCTGCACGTGCCGAGATTACCTGCGGGATAAGTACAACTTTTTGATTTGTGACGGAAAAACCGACTGTTGGGATCTCACCGATGAGTTGAACTGCTGTATGAGTGACTGAGTGGGTGTGTTGAGTGTGATGAGATTGATGAAAATGTTTTCTCCGCATCATTTCAGTGCAATGCGGTGCAGGGAAGTACCCCTGCCGGATGAGCAATGTTTGTATTGATGAGAAACAACTGTGCGATAGTCATCCGGATTGTCCGCTCCATGAAGACGAGCTGGATTGTCGTGAGTATCCGAATTAATTTTTGTTGTGTTTTTGCAAACATGGTAGCTGAACCGCATCCCGAAAAGAACCGTAAGGCTTGCCCTGTTATTGTGATTAAACCAGTTGAATCTTCGAATCATAATGACGATACTAGAAAATTTTTAAAGGAAAATCTTGATCCAAGAATCCACAAAATCAGTAAATTGAGCAACGGGAAAGACGGCTCGATTATAGTTGAGTGTGCGGCAGGAGATAACATAGAAAATGTGAAAAATAGCAATGAAAACAATCTGGGTGATAAGTTTAACGCTGTTGTTTCCAAACCAGCGAAACTAAGATTAAAAATATTGGGAATGAGTGATCGATATTCCTCAGATGTTTTCATTGACTTGTTAAAAAGCCAAAATGATGACATCACGATTCGAGATGTTGAAATTATTGCGGAATATGAAAATCCATGTTTGAAGTACAACAAATACAATACAATTATTGATATAAATAATGACACTTGTGGATGTCTGATGACTGCACGAAAAGTAATATAGGATGGGATGTATGTTCACTTGTTAAGGCCATTAATGTTCTGCGTTTCTTCAAGGTGGAGGATTCGGGCACAAGAGCACAGATTGTCAAACTTAATTTAAATGTGTAAATTTTAAATGTCAATGAAAACTGGACATAAACCATCCAGCATATAATACACCGTGTCCATTGTATCGGAGACTATTAGAAAAGAAAAAAAAACAACATTTTTTCCAGTAAATATCAATCCAAGGAAAGTCAATGGGATAGGAAATAAGAAATAATGTACTTCAATATAGCTGAGCTTGCTAAAAATTATGTTTCAATGTGCAATAATGTGAGAAATTTCCGCCCACGACTAGTATTTCTTTCGAAAACTTATATTGTTGATGATTTGTTTGATCAATACCGTTTTGTCTCAAATTCCGAATAGTCTCAAATTCCGAACACTTTATTTTTAAATGTAAATTTACTGAACTTTAAAATTACAAATAATTGAACAATAAAAACCAAGATATTCTTTGTGGTATAGGCTTCATTTTAACATCATTCACAGGTATCGATAGTGCCTATAACTTATAATACTAAGTATTTGCAAAAAAATGGGTGGGTTATATCTATGATATAACCGCAATGTTTACGTGGGACTACTTTAGCGTAGCAATCATTCGTTTGTATTGATTAAATTTTTGATTGAATGAACAATTCCCGAATTTGATTGAATTCAATATATTTGCTTTGTGAGTAAAAATATTGTATAATTCCATATAAGGTCAATTCATGCATTGTGATAGATTATGTTCTTTGTTACAAGTAAATTTAATGACAGTCCTTTTACGTTTGGTATGATGCCTAGGACAAATTATGGGAATGGATGAATTATCAAACGATTATTTTATTTTACGTTTCCTTCTGAAGTTTGCACCTCTCAAGTGTACGTATTTCTTGAACCGCGAATTTACTTGATTTGATGAACTTCAGGAACTCAGTTCCGATTTTGACATGTACATTGAACGCAAATTGTTTAATCAGTAGGCGTTATCGTAGCAAACGGTTATGAAGGCATATCCTTCAATGTAATCTTGATAACCGAGCCAAAGCGTTGTGTTCGTACCTGCTTTTGTAATCCGTGTTAGGAATACACTTTTCGGAGTGCAAAAAAAAACATACGAGTGCAGAAGTACCCCCGGAAGACCGTTTCAAGGAAACATATTCTAGTTTGCACAAAGGCAAGTGAGTACAAAAATACTCGCAGTTTGCATTTATTTGCTGAGCCCATTTCCCCAGATATCTTGGTTTGAAGTCTGTGTTAGGGAAACACATTTCAGTCGGAACAAAAATGCCCCCGACTTACATGTATTTGGAATGCCAATTACGCCACGCTCCATGGATTTGAAGTCTGTGTTAGGGAAACACATTTCAGTCGGAACAAAAATACCCCGGACTTTCATGTATTTGCAATGCCGATCTCTTCAACGCTGCTTGGGTTTGAAGTCTATGTTAGGGAACTCATTTCGGTGAGAAAAAAAGTCCCCATACTTTCATGTATTTGCAATGCCGATTTCCCCAAGGCTGCTTGGTTTTGATGGCTGTGTTTGGGAAACCGTCGATCGGGCCAATCAAAATGAGGCAGTTAGGGTGTTTAGATAACGCTTAACATTTTACAATTATTCATTTGTTTAGCTAATGAAAAATAACATTTTATCAATAGCGATAGAAGCGTAGAAATATTCCCTATCAATTGATGCAAACATCTTTTCGATCCAGTAAGAAATGTTCGAGTTATAAGCATTCGGAATCTTTCATTTTTTCCTGCATGTTCTGTGTTTAGGTTTTCATTTAACCCCATATACTCCGGTTAGACGTAGTCCCACGTCAAAAGTGACTGCCAAAACAAGCGATAAAAGGTTTGTGTTAGCAAATTCAGAATTTGAATCAAGTTTCAAAGCACAAAATCCAAATTCTTGGGAGTAGGGGAAAAGGAGGGAGCTCGGACCACCTAAGTAAATCGCCGAATATTTCCAAACCAATACGGTCTAAACCAAAAATGTCACATTGTATACTGAGCTATACTTGTTTTCTCTCAATCAATAATGTTTAATCATTATATCAAGCTTCAAACTACCAAATATATCATAAAATAGAAGAGATGATTTTTGGACATTGAAATTTGATGCGGGGTGATTTGGTCCAGTGTGTGTTTCATCGAAAAAAACATACTTATGTTTATGTAAAGTATTTCCAGACCAAAAAAATTCGATTGACACCATCTCGAATTCTGCATGAAACATTACACTGTTGTACGAGCATTTTCACATACTTTCGTTGTTGGTCAAAGAAAATCCGTTCTGAATTGCTCTTTCAAGCTTCGTCTTCTTCCTACGTTTTCTGCCCATCCTCTTTTTGTAATTCCGTAACATCTGGAATCAATTAGATCAAAGAAAAGCCTAAAACCTGTAGGACCAATTCACCCCACAGAAACGTGTTCATGTCACCCCACACAACATGCAAAAATTAAAATGCAATCAATTTCATTTATTGTTATCAAAATTACAGTTTCGCTGCATCAAAATGTTCCTCTTCTGTAGGCGAACAGAGGTTTACTGCATAATTAACCAAAATGTTTGTTTAATCAGCGGGAAAAACCTTAAAACCACGATCGGAAAACTCACATTTTGATAATCAGAGTGCTTGTTGTGTCCATGCTACCATTTCCTTCGCCCTGTCGAATTTTACCAAAGTTTTTTTACGTTAGTTACATACGGTTCAATAATAAAAGAAAATGACATTATAAAAAATCCAAGTTGAGGCGTTCTTTTTGAGATAAAGGGGTGGTCCAAATCACCCCGTATGTCCAACTCACCCCGTGTTACCCTATAGTATTTTTGCTAAAAAGAATAGCTAATTGACTTTAATTTGATATATCGGTCTAGCAGCTCAAAAGTTATTGTTTAAATAAAATTGCATTTTTGCTGTTAGGAATTTGTGACAAATGTAATCAAATTTTTTTTTAGTTTTTCACTATGAATATTATTTTATGGTGGAAAAATGAAAGGAAAGGTTTTATTGTATCCAAAAACTACCTCAATTTTGTGAAATAGTACCATTTTGAGTAATGAGACACTGTTTAATTACCAACAAAGATTAAGTGTTCGGAATTTGAGACAAAACGGTGGAACCCAAGTTACAAAGTTGCTTTTTGCCTGTCACCTCCAGACATAGTTTCATTGACTGCAGTAAATTAAATGTAATTGCCGGTGAGTTCAATATCGATTGACTCAACGTGCAGAATTCGAAACAACTATATGATTTTTATAATTTGAAACAGACCGTGGCTGAAGTTACGAGAATTAAAAAAAAACAGTAGAACTTTGATCGATCGCGTTTTTCCCAATTTTGATACAGTTCACTTTTTGGCAGAGGCAAAATTCAAAATAAAGGATCATTAGATCATTTTTGTGTATATATAATAATATAATATACAATAAAAGTTTTTTTTTGTAAATAAAAAAAGGACTAATTTTTTTTCTCAGTGTATTTTTTCCACGTTTGGACATCAATACTCTATAACTCTTTCTAAGACACTATTTCGGTAGGAATCATAGTTTTTGAGATATAATTATCAAATATTGCTCTCACTAAAATCGATACGCCGTTTTCAAAAGTTACACTTGAGTCACAAAATTCCCAAATGCTGTGGAAAACTCATATTTCCTCCAATCCGAACGGAATACAAACTTTCGTTCGTATCAAAAATACTCATGTTTTGTCATTTGTCGAATTCAATGGAATGGTTGAATACAGATCAATTTGTATAATTCGAACAGTTGGTGATCACCATCTCAGATAGCAGTGAAACGTTGTGAGTGTAAAAACTTTCTGAAAATTTATTAATTTTGGTCAAAAAATGAAATATAGGAAATTATTTTATTTTCATTATTTTTATAACAAAATGCAAATTTTTTCAACACTGCAAAAAAATTTTAAAAGTTTCCTTCATTTTCATTTCGTTTCATTTCTAAATTCATTTTTCTCAAAAACGTAATTATAAGGGAAATAGTTTTCCAACAACAAGTTTTTCATGTTTACTTTGAAAATTTACAACTTAGCAATATAGTGTATTCGACCAAGTTTTAGATCTTATTAAAATATGACGTTATATAATATATATAGTTTCGGGAATATATGGCATTTTTGTATGGAGACTACTGAAAAAATAATTTAAACTCTTAACCAGTGTTGCCACATTTTTATCTGTACCAAATGGGTAAAAAATCTTTCTCATGTGTTCTTTTTTTTAAAAAATCTGTAGCATCGAAAATATTCGCTGTAGAGAAAAACCTATTTTATTAGCATGAAAAAAATGCTAATTTATTTACTACAAATACTACATTTACATTTGCAAGCCATTCGTGTGTTTGATGATGCTTGTTCGGATAAAATTTAAAAACGATTAAAAAACGTCCAGATAGTAGCTAACTCATAGCTTTAAAGCTGCAATGTATTTTTGATATAAATTCAATGCTTACAATAATATAAATTTTACTTACATTGTCTATGAATGTTTTCTACTCATCACATTTGCAGAGTTGAAAGATATTTATTTTTCCTTGCAGAAATCAGCTGGTATCGACAATGTCAACGCAAATGTGATACAAGATTGCTTTTATGTTACTGGTAGGCTGACCAAACGCATCGTTTCGAACGGGACAGTACCGTTTTTCGAGCACTTGTCATCGTCCCATCTTTTCATCAATTTATATCCTTTTTTTGAGTACAAAAAAAAATACTTGTGATATTGTTCATTTTTACCACGCTTTTTTCGAAAAGCCATACCTGAAGTTATGATTGTTTCCATCAGATATTAGTTAGTGACCTTTCAAACATTTTGACGTAGAACTACGTCTTTCATTAAGAGTGCCAAATCAGAAAACAAGTCACGTTTTTATGAAATAAAGTTAATGTTAATAAGTATTTTTGCCGCGAACAGATTTCGACGATTTACATACCAAACAACTCGGAAATTCCCTATGATTTGTTTTTTATGCTATTATTACAATCCCCTGATGTGTAAACGGTTTAAATTGATGAAAACTAGATGCATTTCAGTTTTCCCATACATTTGTGAGATTCTCTACCCATGCCGTCAATAACGAGCAAATTATCGGCGATCAACGAAGGGGAATGATTTAAAGTCTCCGTGAACAAAGAAAAGAAGAAGAAGAAGCAGAACGAAGGGAAACATTTGCCTAGAGCAGTGGTGGCCAAACTTTTGGGCACTACGGGCGACTAATTGTTCAAATATTAGGCTGCGGGCTACCAACGTTGACTGCATCAAAAAGTCATTAGAAAATGATTTTAATACTAGACAATAAAACAAAGTTTGAACTAGGATTGGGCGATCATGCGATATTCAGAAGATCGATCTTTTCCTCTCCGATTTCCGTTTTTTTTTAATCGATCCTTTGTACTGCATGAAATTGCGAGAATCGATCTTTTCGATATTTTTGATCGTAGAAATATTTTTGAAAATTTGTTTTTTAATGAACATTGATTTTGACCGTTCAAGTTTGAGGGTAGCGCTCCTATAGGGATCATCTTTTAACAAACGATTTCGTCTTTCGGGAATATATTGGGGATATAAACAGCCATTCCATGTCAAACCCATATGGTGGTTTTCAGTTTTTCGTGGGAAGTGGAAATTTTGTTGTTTGTCCCAAACCATTAGACCCGTATTTTTTATTTTTTTGTTAGGGTGACCATTTCCATTTTAGGATGGTCCGAAATTTTTCCACTTTTTTCAAAAAATGACATTTTTCAAAAATTCATAACTTTTGAACTACTGAGCCGATTTAAATGATCGACATATCAAATTAAAGCCAATTAGCTGATCTTTTTTTTAATTTTCAAAATTTTAATTTGGTTTCGTTATTAATGATTGTATTTGTTTTTTTTTTTTAAGTTTTCATGGTTTCAGGACGCTAAAATAATTCATATTTTTTTTGGAAAGCTGAGATTTTTTTTACATAACATATCTTCAAACCAGAGAGGCGTTTTTTTGATTTTTAAAAGTTTACCGTAATTATTTCGTAATTATTCATTGTATTTATTATTTATAGTTTTCGTGGTCTCGGGACCAAGGGCGCTATATTTTTTTATATTTTTTATTGAAAGCTGAATTTTTTTTTCACATAACATATCTAAAAATCAGAGAGGCTCTTTTTTTAATTTTTGAGTTATGATTTTTCAAAGTTAGAATGTTATTTGCGCAGGTAGCTTAATGGGTAGAATTTTTTTTTTTGAAAAAAGAGGAAAAATCTGATTTTTCGGACCACCCTAAAATGGAAATGATCACCCTAACAAAAAAATTTAAAAAATCCGGGTATAATGGTTTGCGACAGGAAACAAAATTTCCACTTCCCACGAAAATTATATCGGTTTGGCATGGAATGGCTGTAAATTGAAGAAATTTAGATACTATCAATGCTCATTCATTTTTGGATGGATTTAGAAAATGGTTTCGAGTTTCGAAATTTATCATGTTGTGAAAACATGCACAAAGGACAAAAACATCCAATTAGAGAATCATATCAAAACATCCGATTATTCGTATTGTATTACAGGTCTGCCCAATTGGCTAGATGTCCAATTAGGGGTGAACCACTTTTTCTAATTAAATGAAAATCATTGATTCTCGGTCTGTGAGACCAATTAACCAATTAACAAGATGTATAAGAACTATCTATCGGATATGTTAGCCCCTATTATGTAAATTGGGTCGAACGATCAATTCGACCCCTATAACTATCACTGTCATTATGTATAGAATAGATATAATCTTATCGAATTGAGTTCTTTCTCGAGCGTCGGCGAATTGTATATTTTGAAACTTTACCGCAATGTTTCCTAAAGCAAAGCATCAGGAATGCAACAAGCAAACCAAATGGCTCGAAAAATTATGCCGGCATCTTCCACCCGACTGTATCTATAACAGTAAAATAGAGCTAACAAGTAAAACTCTGAATTACATAAGAGGGTCCAATATTTAATTTTAAAATTTATAATTTCTCATTCATCACTGTTGTTCTACTCATGACTATGTTTCTTGAAAAAAATAATCTGCACATATGATTCTCGTTACTTAAAATTTACTTTTGAAATTAAAATGACAATACTTCATTGAAACTCGCGAACGCAGTCTTCAAAAGCGAAGTTTTCTTCGAAAGTTTGGTTTTTATCGATTTTTAAAACCTTGTGCCGGATGTTTCCAACATTTTCAATTGGTCGTTTAACAAATTGTTGAAATTATTCCTAGTGACAATTTTTTACTTCATTAGAAGTGGTCGAACAACTGGATGAGTTAATATTAAAGAACTAACAACCTGAAAAAAATAAAACCGAATCTTTAATGAAGAAATATCTACTCTTACAACTAATTTGTTTTATTGAGGTTAGCATAAACACCTAATAAAGTGATCACCACAAGAGGTGAAAAGATATTTATTCCATTGCATTTGGAGGTGACACTATCCTAGACCAGCTGTCGGGCGCCTAGGAATACCTACGCGGGCGACCGGTAGACCGCGGATCACCGTTTGGCCATCACTGGCCTAGAGCATAAACATTAGATCTCGCTGAGTCAAACTTGCTTAGGGGCGAATGAACTGAAAAGTTTAAAACCTCTTTAAAACAAAGAACAGAACAGGCAAACGAACTTTGCAAGAAATCGCGCAGGATTTTGTTTGGCGAGACAGTAACAACGGCATAAATAAAAACCAACCGCACACAGTTGCCTCAGGTTAAAAGTGAACAACAGGTGATATTCATTTGGCTAAAATGAAATTCAATTCTGACATCTTGAATAATCAAGATGAAAATGACACTGGGTGGAAAAATAATCTTCAAAACATATTGAAGAACAAAAGTTCATTTGCTCATATTCACTAGTTGTCTGGATCTGTCATTTTGATTTTCGTTTGGAATATATAGGATTTCGATCCAACCGAAAATCTATGCATTTGAGCTTAGCGAAGATGATTTTTTTTCAACACTGGTTTCAACACTACAGTGAAATACAATTATCAGATAGTTACGACGAGGTGTTTATGTAATGCGGCAGATCTCAGAGTAAATCTCTAGTGGAAACTTTGAGATATCGGGTTAGATTCCCGATCAATCAATGATTTGTTTTCTCAGTTTTCGTCTACTTCGGTGTTCTTTTGATAGTTAATTTATGTCTGCAACAGAACCAGTCCGTTCCAATGCAAATTTGTTCTCTACGTCTATTGTAAAATCATAATATTATCTTAATGAAAAATCGTCCAGCTCAAACCTTCGTATGGGTATGAGGTGCGACCATCATCTTCATCATCATCATCATCATCATCATACTCTTTATAATATTAACATTGAAAAAATCCTTTCCAGTCGCCCTTACCGATGGTCATAAAATTTACTTCGATGCGAATAATCTCTCAATGTTCAAATACGAGGGTCTGGTGACAAGAAACACAAGAGGAACTTGGAATGTAGTTTGTGATGTGGAGGTCACCAATCGCACAGCCGATTCTGTCGGGAAGATATGCTCTTTTCTAGGATTTGCGTATGTTGCGCTCTTAATAGTTAGAATCAGAATCAAATTGACAATCACTGTTTTTCAGTGGCTATCGAAACTACTCCCAGATCACGTTGGAACCTCATCAAAGCGATCCTACCACCGACAGCAGTTTTCTGGTCCAACAGGCTTCATTCATCAAGTCCTATCGGAACATTTCCGCGAAGGCAAACTGTAATGCTCTGCACGTGATATGCGTTCCATACATCAATGCTACCCAACAAGAAATCAGTCATTTCGCAAACGAAAACAAGCAAAAGCCGGTACAAGTCAACATAAAACCGTTGAATCCAATCGACAGGCCACACTTGCAGCCGCACATAACCTTCCACGAGAACGCCCACATACAGCTGATCGAGAACTTCGGCGACGATTACGACTGGCCGTGGCATACGGACGTCTACCTGGACGGTCGAGTTCTGTGCCGTGCGATAATCGTCGATGCCAACTGGATCATCGTGGACAGTTCGTGTATGCGGTTGATCAATCTTAAGATTGACTATATCTCGGTGGTGGCGGGTGGAGCGAAGTCGTATCTTAAAATCGCCGGTCCGTACGAGCAGGTGTTGCGGGTGGACTGTTACCATTACATACCCGATGCGCGAGTGGTTCTGCTACATCTGGAGAAGCAGCTCAGTTTCACCCGGCATGTGTTGCCAACGTTCATTCCGGAGAAGTATAGTTCAACTAACTCTGAGATACATTAATTGGAACATCATCTATTTTCAGAAATCACACCATCGAGGAGAACCAATGTCTGGCCGTTGGACAGGATAAACTGGGGAGAACCCGGACGGTGGGAGTGCATCTCAACATGACCGGTTGCAGGCCCGCTATGCATGTTTGCTACCAGCTCAATTCAGAGCATGGCTTCTATGAAGCAGATCATTGCGATTCGGAAGGTAAGCCGCATCAATTCTGATCCGATACTGAGTCACAACTGAGTCTATACCACAAATTTCAGTCGCAACCCGATCGGGAGTGGTAGTGTGTAAAACCCCTCTCTCAGGATGGTACCCAGTGGGGTTCTTCAGAAACAAGCGAGGTCTGTGTGGGTTTAACAAACCCGTTGAAATGATCTCGCTGAAGGCATTCTACCCCGAAATACAGCATGTTTTAAGCCATCAGAAGTGTGACTACGATTTTGTGGCACCTGTCTGTACGGGGATGCGTTGTCGATACGGAAAGTGTGTCGAAAAGTTACACGTGTGTGATGGCAAACAAGACTGCCTCGACGGTGCGGATGAGAATCCCACGATGTGCGCCACGATGAACCAGAACCAGACGGCGGGCTTTTGTTTAACAGAGGAGTTTCGCTGTGCGAACGGAAGGTGTATGGACAAGAGTAAATTTTGTGACGGACGGAACGATTGCGGTGATCTGTCGGATGAACCCAACGAATGCTCGTGTTACACTTACTACAAGTCAGTGTTCGTCTGAAGCTTGTTACTATTGAAAGGTTACTGAACAATATTTTGATTCACAGGGCAACCAACCCAACGAAAATTTGCGACGGAGTCCGCAACTGTTGGGACAAATCGGACGAAAATCCACGGCTGTGCAAGTGTCAAGAAACAAACTTCCGCTGTGGAGAGAGCGGAGCCTGCGTCCCGCACGACCATGTTTGTGATGGGGACAATGATTGTCCCGGAGGGGAGGATGAACGTTACTGCTATGCACTTCAACAGAACCCGGAACAATCGTGAGTACTTTTAATATTCAAACAAACGGATCCACTTATTCCAGTGGAACTTCCATGTTTTTTTAAAGAAATTACGGCGAGGTGATGCAGCAAAGCTTCGGCATATGGCACTCGAAGTGCTTCCCGAAGGACGTCAAGTACGACGATGAAAATATACGGCAAATTTGCGAAAGCATAGGCTACCATCGAACGGCGAAAATATATGGTCGAAAAATGCAACACGGCGATGCTACCGGGAGGATGGCCAACAGCTCGACAGATGATCCAGTTGAGAAAACGCGGAGTGTACCCACCAAAGCCGTGGTGTTGAACAAATTCTCCAAGGTGGTAATCAACCCGAAGCAGTCATTCTTCATGAAACCCAGTCGACCGATGTTCAAGCTGGTGAATTGGAGCTATGAAGATGAGATGAATTGTGATCGGTTAGAAATAAATTGCGGGGACTGAGCTGGGTTACCGATCGTGTGAAGTGTGTTATTTTGTTGCTTCACTGTGAGAAACTCCATCACGAAATGAAAAATTATGACACATCGTCCTGGTCCAGTAAGAAAATGTGTCCTTGATATCTAGTGTAGTCGATATACTTCTTCTATTTATTGACTCCTATACTAACTCTCTCGAGAAGCTGGTTCAGTTTATAGTTAATTGTGTTTACTAAAATGTTTGAAATTCGTTTTAGAGACTAGATTGTATATTATCCTTCGTTTACTTCGTCTTCGGGAATACATGCTTCGTTGGCTCATAATGGACCTCATTGACTACAATATGTTACGTATGTTACGCTGTGTCCTTTTATTGTCGAAAAAATCTGCGATTACTGGCCGCATCGCCAATTCAACCGTAGTAATAAATTTTCTCAACATAGCTAATCAGCCTGATTCTGCGCGGCGTGATGACAATTGTCACGTATCGCACGCGATTCCAACAGGCGAATGCCGTGAGAAACCTCACTTGAATAAACACAAATCAACTCTCACGAACAGTCCCGCTGTCAAGCAACGTGACGATTGTCACCTGAACTGGGATTTCTACGTCACAATCGTCGATATCGTCGATTGGGGTGTCGACAGCGCATAAAAACGAATCAAAAACGAATGTAAAATAGTGAGCATCGTTTTTGGTCTTGAAGAATCGAGAGTAATGGTGCAGCGAGCCTCGCGCGTGTGGTCATCGAGAGTAGACGCGCTCTTCGTTTGATTCTTGATTACATGTAGTTTTTGCTCGTTTCTCTGTATGTGGTGACAAAACTCAGTTGTAATTGAAAAGTGCTGTTCCCGAAGCTCTCCTTAAAGTTATCTAACGAAATTTTATAACGACGCCGTTTATAAGCTTGGTTTTATTAGTTAAATAAGTATAAATTGTATAGGTAATGCTCAAGCTAACGGCGAAATTCTCGCTCGTCAATGTGTTTTTTTCTCGTTTTGACGTAGGACTACGTCTTTCATTTCTATACCGGGGTGTAAAATCAAAGTTTCGAAAACGAAAGCGTTACACCGGAGACCGAGATTTTGAGTGTTAATAGCTCCTAAACAACTGAACGAAATGGTATGATAAACACTTCATTCGAAAGATAAAATGTCTACGCGTTATATACTTGTTACTTTTTCATCCAAAAATTTGTTTCAATAGCCTTAAAATTGCTTTCAAAACAGGCTATTGAAATCACCAATCGGTATATAAGCGAGCGCCGCTCGGAAATCCACTCAGTTCTAATTGAACAGCGATTGGAGCATGTTGTCGCTGTTGTGGTGAAGCTCTTCGTTTATCATGAAAGCGCGGATGAACGGTGTCACCAAGAGCCTGTTTGTGCACCTTAGGCCAGAAGGGAATCCATCAGGAGGAGAGTGATGCCACAAACGGTTCCCCGGGAAGAACTCGAAGCAGCCGCTACACACACACACACACACATACACGCGCGGAATTCTTTCCGTTTGGATGTCATTCAGCATCGAGAAAGATCCGGAAAATAATCTGCCAGTTCCTCTAGGAATTTGAAAATACATTCATGTGAAAGAGTTTATTTGAATGTTTTCTATCCATGTAACACTGTGACCAAATACATTTGGTTTCGTGATTTTTCAATCAATCGCAATTAACAGGATAGCTTCTGAAGATTATTCTTTCCCATCAGTAGGATATTTCCGTATCCAATATTGTATGCGCCCGCAATCGATTATTACTCAGTCGCCGAAAGTTCCGAGCTCAGAGAGTTCATTCCCCTCTAGTTTGCCTTCCAAATTGCCATCGTAAACCACGCCTTCTCTCGATTCAATCACACACAAAAAGCATACTTAAGCGATATTCTGGTGGTGAGACGCATTCATTTTTCGTGAGGACATCGACAAGACAACATCGTTGCTGAGGGTGCTGGACGACGAAGGATCGAGATCTGCCCTGAAACGCAAGCAGTTTGTTTGAAACTGTGAGGGAGCACAGAGAAGCCGATCCTTCAGGAGAAGAGAAGGTGACCATCGAAGCAGCCGCTACACACACACACATACGCGCACGGAATTCTTTCCGTTTGGATGCCATTTAGCATCGAGAAAGATCCGGAAAATAATCTGCCAGTTCCTCTAGGAATTTAAAAATACATTCATGTGAAAGAGTTTATTTGAATGTTTTCTATCCATGTAACACTGTGACCAAATATGTTTCAATCAAGTGCTATTAACAGATGGTTATCGAGTTAGCATTAACCACTGGTGGGCTTCCAGTATCGAGGAAAATGTGGAAATATCTAATCGTTACTGAAAATAATCTGCCAGTTTCTCTGGGAATTTAAAATTACATTCATGTGAAAGAGTTTATTTTAATGTTTTTTATCAGTGTAACACTGTGACCAAATACATTTGGTTTTGTGATTTTTCAATCAATCGCAATTAAAAGGATAGCTTCTGAAGATTATTCTTCCCCATCAGTAGGATATTTCCGTATCCGATATTGGATGCATAAAACCTTGTGCCTCCAACGTAACGCTCTCGTTTTCGAAGTTCTCCTAATATTCATTCATTCAGAATGAATTCAGATCCAACTTCAAACAAATGATCTCTAAATCAACGATAGTCCTACGTCACCCTTGCGGTTATACCATAGATATAACCCACTTCCTGTCTCTTTTACCCGATGTGTGTAGGTATAAACTAGGAAGACCTGTGACAAAATCGATTAAAGAATAAAACGATTTTTCGAGCAGTGTCGGGAAAGCCTATAAAATACATATTTGCAATAGCGTGAAGTGATATTTTTGTTTATCGATCCATGCGCTTTCATGTTCGGGATTGTTTATATGTCTCTCTTCGACGAGGCAAGTTATAGAGGCGAATGAACTACAAAGTTTAAAAACAAAAAAAAAGAAAGAAAGACAAGTTATGTGTGTTAGTGAGCGAATCGAATAGGCTCGGTGGTTGCCAGAATTTCTGTCGCATTGACATTTGATTCCTGCAGTGATATTATCACCGTAATTGGATGCATCGTAGCTATGCAGAGCGCTCAGTTTTCCAAAGCTAAGTTTATTGACGTAGAACTACGTCTTTCAGGAAGGGTGCCAAATCAGAAAACAGGTCACGTTTTCATGAAATAAAGTTTACGTTAATAACTATTTTCATTGCGTACGAATTCTCATGATTTGTATACCAATCGAATCGGAAATTCTCTAAGATTTGTTTGATATGCTATACATTACAATTCGCTAATCTCTAAACTGTTTAAATTCATGAAAACTAGAAGAACTTCCTTTTTTCCCATACATTTGTTCTGCCGATTTGTGTGCTAACCCTACCCGTATTTCGAATGTTTATAACTCAAACATTCCTTAACAGATCGAAAAGATGTTTGCATCAATTGATAGGAAATATTTCTAGGTGTCTATCACCATAAACAATAAAATATTTTATTGTTCATGGGATGAACAATTGAATAACTGTAAAATGTCAAGCTATATCTTAACGCCCTAACTGACAAGTTTTGATTGGCCCGATTTACGGTTTCCCCAACACAGACATCAAAATCGATGTACCTGTCGAAATCCGCTTTGCAAATATACATGCAAGTCGGGGGTATTTTTGTTCCCACCGAGCTGTGTTTCCCCAACACGGACTTCAACTTTTAAACTGAGAAGCCTGGGAAAATCGTCATTCCAGATACTAGAGGTGAATGAACTTTCGCGATTCGAAAACTACGTAAACATGAGATGTGCAATAATTTCAGAGGGAAATTTGAAATACAACGATCGTTTGACAATTTTTCCGTTCACATATTTTCGTACTCCTAGGCAGTGTTTGGATTTCGATCAAAATCGAATGATACACAATGTGTCATGCAAGTAACCTCTCACGAACATATAACCAAATATGAGAGGATCATTCAGATACTTGTATGAATGACAGTAATCACTTGTGTTACACTAAATGATTAAACAAAGAGAGGAACGAAGACTGCTGTTTGCATATTCGAGCTGTATGAAACATCGCAAACCACTTTCGAAGCCTGCATACAAGTTTGAACCGCATATTGTGCGATTCACATAGAACGTTACGGAGAAGAACGTCTACGTTCCGTCAACGTCTCCACCAATTCACACATGCAGTCAATACTTTCACCAACCCGTCACGTCAAATGTCAAACGAATGATTTATTTAATGTTATTCATGGTATCGCCATCTACAACAATTTTAAATTGCAATGCCCTCTTTCGAATCAGCATGCCTAGAATCAGTCCTAAATTTTGAAAAATTCAATGAAAATCATTGAATTAAAATGCTTCAACCCCGTAGTCCGACCCTTATTCAACAATAATAATATATAGACTATTTCTCTCAGCTAGGCGCGAATGATTTTCACTCCGAAATTTGGAACTAAGAGATATGTTGGCCTAAAAAGTACAGTATGTTACTTATAATGGCAATTTTGACCAGTAATTGGACATTTGCGACTTTCAAAGGGGGGCTATAATTTGGGCCCCGAACTCAATGTTTACAAAAATGTCCAATCAGAGGTAAAATATTTAATTAAACGTGTTGCATCACAGCTCTGTCCAATTAGCTAAATGTCGAATTAGATGTAAATTACTGTACAACCAAAATCAAAACAAAAGCCGTGACACAAAGCCCAGACAAAAACCAAACGAGCCGTCCGTCTCCGTCAATTATTCTTTTCTACAAATCCTGCCGGTCGTTTTCGTTGAACGTATGCTGACGGGTCGTTACGTTGCCGGTGTATGTGAATGTTTTCATAATAATTGCATGGTAGAAAAACTGACGTAACGTGACGTGACGGGACGTGAGCGTGACGTTGTATGTGAATCGCACTTATATCGTCCCGCTCTACTATAGCGAAACCCACTGCACAGACAAGTGCAAAGCAATAAATGATACAAGAAAAATTACGTCATCATTCGGTTACCATTTGCGGAGAGCAACGAATGGGAAAAGAGAGCGGTGTTGCTAGTAAAACTATGCGGTCTATATGAATATACATATTTCAAGGGATAGCGGCGTTAAAAATGGAAAATATGATCTGTCTACCCTTCCCTTAACCTCTATCGAGCTTAATAATCATATAGTTTGCACTCTCTGAGGCTTAAAAATCAGGATCTGCTATATTAGCTGAATATGAATCATTCGCTTTGCGTAGTCCGTAAGATCCTGCTGTTTCATGATGCATGGAGAGGTCGATATGCATATGTTAGAGGTAAAGAAGAAAATAAACTTTCTGCACCGAAAGCGTATATGATGGTTTTGCTTGCGTGTCGGTGTATCATGAAGTGCGAACCGATGCAGAGTAGTCTCGTTCTCTTCTGTGTCGTGATTTGCAGCACGTAACAACAAAAGAATACCGCTGGGGGAAATGATTTCTGTATGATCATACTCATTTGACAAACACTGGTCCTATGCATCATATAAAACGTAAAAGGACGTTCATCAAATTTATTTGTAACGAAGAAGATATTCTATTATAAAAAATTATAGGAGGTTGTGTCTAAGATACGACCGCATTGTTGACGTAGAACTACGCTGTTATTTTATATAAGTCGCTTGTTTATACCTTCGGATATTATTCTATAATGCTGTGAAATTTTCGAAACAACTGCTTAGTAGAATAATCTTTAAAATGGTTTTTCATTGTAGAATCAGTTGACGTTAATTGATTGATGATTCATTCTTGCCCTCGCAAACCAATAAACTAGTTGATCGTATGTCGCAATTTATTTCATGTCAATGCATTGAAAATTTACCTCGGACGCTATTCCGGTGGCCTTTTTAGCAATTGACATAGACTCGGCTACAGTCGATTATATACATGTTACACCAGCACCATTATTCCACATCTCATAACTACATCAATATAGCTATAGGGGGTCTCCGTAGCCACATTGGTTGCGCGTTCGCTTAGTAAGCGATCGATCGTGAGTTCAAAACTCAGGGCCTCATTGACCATCTTTGTGTTGTTACAGAATAGCTACGTCCACGCAACAATCATCAGCGATGGAGATCGATCCACGATCGAAATAAGATCGATTCATCCATACAACTGCTGTTCTATAAATAACTCAACAATGATCAATCAACTGTCTCCCCTGTCCGGTCTAACTGGATAATGGAAGAACAGAACGAAAACTCTTACGCCTATATGGCAACTGTGTAAATGTGTACCATATGCAATGGTATAGAAGGGAATACTCTAACGCCGAAAACATGGCAACTGTGTAATGTGCTAATTATAGATATGATAAACATGTGACATGTACACGATTGAAATTCGGCTCTGTTACAGCTAAATGCTAATGAGCCTAAAAATAAACAAAAGGGATAAAAAAAAATCAATATAGCTTTGGAACCGAATGGAAACAACAACAATGACAACACTTGCAAGTATCAAATATCATGCTACAAGTTATTTAGTATTGCCTCAAAGCAATCGCACCTCTAGGCATCGTTCGTACAACGTGAACCAAGCGCCAAACAAGCGTTCGCCATAGCATGCATACAGAACCATACATTGGTGGCATGAAGCTACTAGGAATACAAATACTTCTCATCATTTTGCGCTATTCTCAAAAGAAACGCTTTTGTTAATATTACTGGCCTCAAAAAAAGTCGCATTACTTTCTCATGCTCGAGAGAAGCGCAGCTGTCACCCTTAGTGGAGGAATTTTTGCTACTGGTAAGCGAAACCTAATCACATACAAAACTCCAGAACGACATTTACTTTCTTGGAGACTAAACAAGCGAAATAAACTCTTTTTGCTAATATCAACAAACTCGAAAACAGTAGCAATGCTTCATTATGATCAATATTAGCGCAAATGCAATCCTAGTTGAAGGCAGTTTTGCGACTGGCACGCGAACCTAAATAACTTATAACATTCCAGTAAGACATTCCAGATGCTTGGTATATTTATATAATATATAAATATTTTTTTGGAGCATAACCTTAACGCCTGCTTCGCCATAACGTCAGTTTAATGCATTGATGCATTCTCAAAGGCACCAAAGAAGCCGTTTACATTTTCAACCGACGCGCCGAAATCGCCTACTTCGCTGTTGTTCGATGTGGTGTCACACTCGCGAAGGCTCGGTTCAGTGCGTGCGCTTTTCACTGCACCAACATCGCGTGCATCATTAGATGACGCTTGCCTCGAAATTTCATTGCCCCTGGCAATGCGTTTGTTTTTTGCAGGGCTCGAGCCTGCCTTCCTCTTCTTCTTGCCCATCACACACTACGCGAAGCGTTCAATGTACGACGCGGGAAGAAAAACACACGATACGAATAACGAATAACGAACAGAAAAAGCAAACGACGATATCCAAGTTGGATTACCACTGGTGGGGTCCAATCTTAGATCGAAGCGCAGCGAAAGCAAAGTGAACTGGATTGCTCAACAGTCCGATGCCGAATGAAAGTTTGCCTCAGCGGGATCCACTGTTTATACTCAAGGCAAATATTCCCCTTCATTCTTCTACTTTTCCTTTGTTCACGGCGACTTCAAATCCTACGATTTCCCCTTCATTGGTCGTCGATAAGTTGCTCGTTATTGACAGCTCTGTACGGGAAAGCACACAAATGGACAGAACAAATGTATGGAAAAATGAAAATGCCTAAAGTTTTCATGAATTTTAACTATTTACAAACCAGGGGATTCCAATGTACAGCATATTAAACAAATCTTGGGAATTTCCTATTCTTTTAGTATGTAAATCGCTAAAATCCGTTCGCGGCAAAAATAGTTATTAACGTTAACTTTATTTCATAAAAACGTGACCTGTTTTCCTTAATGAAAGACGTAGTCCTACGTCAAAAATTTCGATGCATTCTAAAATAATATTCGAAGTGGTAAACAAGTGGATTCCATAATATAATTTCGTAGTTCTACGTCGAAAATATGCGGTCGTGTCCTTATTATCGTTTATCGTCTATCTGGCGATCTAATCATTTACCATAACATAGCATATCAGTACATATCAGAATTTGAATAAAAAGCAAATGGATGGAAGCTTTCTTTTGTTTAACTATTTTATTTGCCTTCAAATTGGTGAGTTTTATTTTGGAGGTATTTCCCAGCGATCTTCTCAGGTTTCTCATGGATTATCCATCGTCGGGTATAAAAAAATCGCAAAGTAGAAAGTATAGCAATGTTGTAGGTTCGCTTTATTGCAGAGATGTTTCTCGGTGATCCTCTCAGGTTTCTCGTGTATGAAGAATCGTCGTCATCGAGTATGAAAAATTCAAAAAATCAGAAAAAAATCGATTTTTGCTGTTTCTCGGAGACCAAAAATTTCGTTTGGTAGAAAATTTTTCCAAAAATTAGAAATTAGCGACGTGAGTGCTCACGAAATACAATGTAAATTAGCATTATATGTAGAGGTTTTTCACGGTTACCTTCTCAGGTTTCTCATGGATCCTTTGTCTGGGTATAAAAATGTTTCAAAACTTAGGAAGCATAGGAATATTTTAGGCGCAATTTATGGGAGAGGTGTTTCCCGGATAACTTCCGTCGTCGGATGTCAAAATATGTGAATAATTGAAAAGTTCGACACACAAGAAATACAAAGATTTCGTCAGTCCGGCCGCCGGGCAATCGGAATATATGCGATTTCCGAGATTTTGTTTTGTCGAGAGGTTGAAAGTCCACGTTTACAGAATTCCATGACTTACCGCAGTGAATCCTGATTCTTAACCCTACCCACTAACAACTATCCTTTCCATGATAATCGCTAGGAAACCACGCTATAGAGGCGACCCTTCTGGCCTTCGGGCGGCGAATATCATACTAACATTTCTTCCCTTCCCCTGGTGACTGTTAGGACGTGGCCGGCGTCGTTATTGACCATTTAAAGCTTGAATCACCGAAAATTGCACAGCGAGAATGATTTGCTAGTCCCAAGCGTCATTCGGTGTGTTCTTTGTGCAATTTGGTTGGTTCAGGTCAATCACGGAGAGCAACTACGAATTGTACAGTCTATACAAGCTCAAGCTTGAGCTTGAAGAATCGATAGTCAAATTCCGAACACTTGAGCTTTGATGGCCATTCAACAGGGTCTCTCAAAATCTCAAAATGGTACTCTTTCGCGAAATAAAATTAATTTTTGGATACAATAGAGCCCTCTTTTTCATTTGACTGCAATAAAATTGATTTACAAATACATATTCATGGTGAAAAACTAGAAATATGTTGAATCACTTTTGTCTCAAATTCCGAACAGCAAAAATGCCTTTTTTAATCATATCTTTTAAACTACTCGACCAATTCATATGATCGATATATCAAATTAAAGTTAATTAGCTAGTCTTTTTTGGAAAAGTGTTATACTTGCAAAAACTTGGATTTTGCTTTCGGTATCAATACCTATAAATGATTTTTTTTTTCCAAAATATATTTTTTATTAAGGCACATGTGGCGTTAGCCTGACGGGGCCGGGAGTCCAATATTTTGACAATTTTTGTCTTACAACTATGTTAGTAATATGTAACCGATTACTCGCGGTTGGCTCGAGGTTAGTATTACAAGTGTTCTCATAATTGGTATGTTGCAGTCTTCGATGCTCTATACGTGTGCCACACGGGCTACTTCCTATTGGGATGCAGCTGACCATTAATCAGCAACGCTCCCTAGTCTGTACCCCATATCTAGCGTGGTGCGTCTTTCTCGACTCGAGGAATCCAGGATAGAATGGTCACTAGCCGGCGCAATCATCAGTTCGTGTAGAGTTGTCATGAGCGGTACAACCTTTGGCTCTTGTTGAATGATCAGTGGACTGCACAACCTTCGGCCCGTGCATCTGTAAAGAGTGTGTGTATGTATTGCCGCGACTATGTAAAAGTTTATCGATCGGATAGGAGGGATATGAAACGGGGACACAACGAAGGAAACATCATTAAACGTTGACATCGGCGTTTCTGAGGAACAGGTATAGATGAAGCAGAAGATCAGGATCCCGGCTACCTAAGATATCCCGGACGGGGATATCCGATTTTCTGCCTTGTGCTCTCAGTGCTCTAGAGAGCTGAGAGCGAGCAGCATGGAACCGGATACACGACCAGACAACATGCTCGATGTCGTGGTAGCCATCGCCACAATCACAAAGATTGTTTGCTGCGAGCCCAATGCGATAGAGATGCGCGTTTAGGTTGTAGTGATTGGACATAAGCCGAGATATCACGCGAATGAAATCACGACCTACATTCAATCCCTTGAACCATGCACTCGTCGAGACCTTAGGGATATTCGTGTGTAACCAACGACCGAACTCATCTTCACTCCACATGCGCTGCCAACTAACGAGTGTGTCCTGACGAAGAATGTGAAAAAATTCATTATAGGCAATTTGCCTTTCAAAAAGTGTGCCTTCTGAAGCGCCCACCTTAGCTAGCGAGTCCGCTTTCTCATTCCCCGGAATCGAGCAATGAGAGGGAACCCATGCTAAGGTAATCTTGAATAATTTTTCGACCAAAACACTCAATAGATGTCTTATTCTTGTTAGGAAATAAGATGAGCGTTTATCAACCTTCATTGAGCGGATTGCCTCTATTGAGCTGAGACTGTCTAAAAAAATAAAATAATGGTCGATGGGCAGTGTTTCAATGATCCCTAGAGCATAGTATATGGCACCCATTTCTGCGACATACACGGAACAAGGATCTTTGAGTTTGAAAGAGGCACTGGAATTTTCATTGAAGATGCCGAAGCCAGTGGACCCGTTTATGTATGAACCGTCAGTAAAGAACATTTTATCAGATCCAACTTTCCCATATTTTTCCGAAAATATCGACGGAATAACATTGGAGCGTAGGTGATCTGGTATTCCATGGATTTTTTGTCGCATGGACAGATCAAAAATGACAGAGGAATTGCAAAAGTATGGGAAGCAAACTTGGTTAGAGATGCCTGGTGAAGGGTGCACGTCGTGGGTAAGGTACTCATGGTATAAAGACATAAAACTTGACTGAGGAGTCAGTTGGAGTAGATTTTCGAAGTTATCAATTACCAATGGATTCATGATCTTGCAACGGATGAGAAATCTGTAGGATAATTCTGTGAACCGAAGAGTAAGCGAGGGTACTCCTGCCAAAACTTCGAGACTCATCGTATGTGTCGAATACAAACACCCCATGGCTATACGCAAGCAACGATATTGTATTCTCTCCAGCTTGAGAATATGAATCCTGGCAGCTGATCGGAAGCAAAAACTGCCATATTCCAACACTGATAATATCGTTGTTTTGTATAACTGAATGAGGTCTCCTGGATGGGCACCCCACCATGTTACGGTTATTGTTTGGAGAAAATTGATTCTTTGCTGGCATTTCTGTTTCAAATACGCAATGTGTCTCCCCCAGGTACACTTAGAATCAAAATATACACCCAGGTATTTGAAAAACATAGAGTGTTGGATCGTTTTGCCGGATAGGTGAAGCTGGAATTGGGCGTTTCGTGCTTCCTAGAAAAAACGACCGTTTCAGTTTTCTCCGTAGAGAATTCGATACCCAGCTTGAGGGCCCACGTGAACAGATTGTTCAGGGTATCTTGCAACGACTTTTGCAGAGCGACGGGATTAGTACCCGTGATGGAAATAACTCCATCGTCTGCAAGTTGTCTCAGCGTGCAGTCTCTAGTTAGACAATCATCCATATCATTGACGTAAAAACTGTACAAGAGGGGGCTTAGGCAGGAGCCTTGCGGTAGGCCCATAAAACTGTACCTATAAATGATGTTAAAACGAAATATATAACCAAAGTAATGTCGAGGTTCGGATTATTACATTATTCATAACATTAAAGTTCAGTAAATTCACATTGAAAAATGAAGTGTTGGCAATTTGAATCATGCGTAGAAACATGATTCATATTCCGAACACTAATTTAAATAAAGATTTCTGCATAAAATATCGTTTTTTTTCATCCATTTATTGTAGATTCGTACAAATTCTAGCACTTAACATAGTTGGAAAAACTACAAAAAATGAAAAATTAACGATGCTTGTTTTTTTTATAGAATTTGCTAAATTCTGTCTGTCTGTCTGTCTTATTCTTATGTACTCGGAAACTACTGAACCGATCGGCATTAAAATTGGTATGTAGGGGTTTTAGGGGCCGGGGAAGGTTTTCATGATAGTTTGAGACCCCTCACCCCTCTCTGAGTGGGGGCTACCATACAAATGAAATACAAATTTCTGTTTTACTCGAGAACTAATCAAGTAAATGCAACTAAATTAGGCATCTGGAGGTTTTAGGGTGAAATAAATGATTCTATGGTGGTTAGATACCCTTCTCTTAGGGGGGGCTGCCATACAAATGAAACATAAATTTCTACATTACTCGAGAATTAATCAAGCAAATGCAACCAAATTAGGCATCTGGAGGTTTTAGGGTGCAATACATCAATCTAAGGTGGTTAGATACTCCTCCCTCCTCTCTTAAGGAGGTTGGGGGGATGAGCAGCCATACAAATGAAAGACAAACTTCTGCATGACTAGAAAACTAATCAAGAAAATACCAAATTTGGCATGTGGAGGTTTTATGGGGAAGAAACATTTCTAAAGGTGTTCGACAGTCCTCCCCCCTCTCTAAGTGAGTCTTCCATACCAATGAAACGCAAATTTCTGCATAACTCGACAACTAATCAAGCAAACGAAACCAAATTTGGCATGTGGAGGTTTTAGAAGGCAATAAATGTTTCTATGGTGGTTAGATACTCCTCCCCCTCTCTTAGGGGGGGGGGGGGGGCTGCCATACAAATGAAACACAAATTTCTACATTACTCGAAAACTAACCAAGCAAATTTGGCATGTGAAGATTTTAGGGGGCACGAAACGTTTCTGTGGTGAATAGACTCTCTTCCCCCCTCTCTAAGGAGAGAAGATGGGAGGGGTTTGTCATCATGTTTTCTGTATCAAACATTTATTCCATGTAACAGAGAAACATGTTATTTGCAAGTGGTTGAAAAATGTTGAACGAGAATTGTGTCTGAAAATAATCTGATATTATAATGATGAGTTTTGGTATAAGTACTAGGATTTTTTTAGTAAAAGGTAAATTGAACGGGGTCGATTAGGAAATCAATCAATGAACAGTTCTGCGATTGGACTCATGAACTTGCGCTTAGTAAGAAAACGTGATTGTTTGAAGGTATTGACTAACTTTTTACTCCCTTACCCACCCAGACCCTTTGCCAGGGAGTTCTTGATTTGGCGAGGGATTTGCAGATGTGGACAGAAATCCAAGGTTCTCATCATGAACAACCATCCTGATCCTGATCAACCTGATCATCCTGTGCTTCACTGTTACCGTGAAAATGGGGTTTGATTTTTTTAAATCGTTTATTTTTACAGGCTCAGTTACATAAGTTTAAAGGAACCAAACTCCTAACTGTATTGTTACTAGTATATATTAACATTTTTCCTTAATTCTAGTGTTAATAATGTAGAAAACCGTTTACTCGCGGCCCACTCGAGTTGAGAAGGGCAACATATTTTCTTCAAGAAATGGAGGGGATATAAGGGTATTGTAACAATTGCAGTTTTTCAACAACAACTTTTTAATTCAGAACAAACCTTCAATCACCTTCAAACCTACAATTAAACAGAAGTCACAGTCGTGCGTCTTTGAGTTCAACTCTTATGGTCAGGAAGATGCTGTGATATTTCAGAGTCAGCGAAATATAATTGCTTCACTTTTTCCATTTATTTTGAACAAACAGAATTATCATGAAAGGTAACCAAAACAATCACTCCCATCTGCTATTCGGTCATTGGTAGTTAAGGCCTACCGAATATTATTTCTAGTGTCATTCAGCAATTATTGTGCTAAATTATGCATATCGAATAACAACATCATGCTGTTGCTTTTACCATTTGAAAAACCCGGCTAAATTTATCAGTATGTTAGAGATGCTAATCGTCGCCAGACAGTGGAAAAACCATTTGCATTCTGTATAAATTGTCCGTACCATCTGATGAAGCTTTCCAAACGCTGATTCAGTCACGTCTGTGCAAACATTGTGGCAATGATCGATCCCACATTTGTGGTAATAGTCTTCCTGTTGGGTCCAATTTTAGTTATCGCCCAAAAAGACCCGAACTGTTCCAAGCTTCCTGATAGAAATGGATTGAGGGGGACTGCGGTGAATTAGAAGCGGTTTTAGAGATATCGAGTGATGATTTGATGAACTTGGATTTCGTTTCAGTCATGTTGTCGTTTCCCAGCGATTCTGGACCAGCAAACCATGTCCCAGTGCTGGAGTGAGCTAAGCAGCTCATCCTACTCCGGTCAATTGAAACATTGTGTATAGCATCAAATGTGTTTATATTTTTTCTGGACAACTGTTTAAATTCTTCGATGTTTATCCCGCAGAAATCGATGGAGTGTTTCTTCACCAAGAAAAACATTCTCCAATCGGATGGTTCGTTGGATCGGACAGCTATTGGGGCATATCTGGACACCCTATTTGCGGGGAATGACGTGTGGCTTAATACGATCAAACAAGCCGCTTTGAATCACTGTTTGGTGGGCATTGAGAAGAATTACGACCGAATTCTGGATTTTTTCAGGACAAACGGAATGGAGTTCCAAGAAGAGTCCAAATGCTCCATGAAACCGATGCTGCTGAGCATCTGTGTTGGTGCCAGAGGATTTGCAGTGAGTACTTGAATATATTGTTTCAAAAATTGCTTCCTTCTAAGTTATATATTATAATTTCTCTCGTGTAGAAATGTCCGGCAAATGATTGGAATGAAAGTGAGATGAGTTTGGAAAATAATTTTGAGTTGTTGGATTTCACTCCAATTATCATTTCAGGCTCGACATGCGACGAGTGGAGGAAATATTTGGACAGTTGCACAGAATCAGTGGAAAACACGTTGGAATTTTACAAGCAGCTGGATCGTGCATCGTAACTATCGTGTTTTATCTTTGGGATTTATATATTGATTTACAATTAGAATTATCGTTTGAGTACATTCTAGACTATCCAGTATGCCAGAATAAAACTTGTATAATTTCAACAAATAATTGGCTAACTTGCGCCACCAAACCTTTTTCTCTTACGGATTGTTATCATGAAATTAGTGACTCCATTTCGAGTAGAATAGCTGATTGTGCTTGTTGAGCAGTGTGTAAACACTCATTATTTGCAGTTATATTTACATATGACGAATTCCATACCAACTCGTCTTAGAAGTTGGCAACATCATTTCAGTTTGCAGTGAAACGTTGTGGGTGTAGAGACAGTGCACAATAGTACAGAGAGCGCATCTAAGTGGAAATTCGCATCTCGAGTACGGCAGTTATTCTCTAGACAAAAACTATCTTCGACAAAGTTATTACATATTTTAGAGCGCTCATTTTTATGTTGCCAAAAATGGAGTGATGAATTTTCGATTAAATGCTTTTATATAACTTTTTTATCTTTGAAAATGAAGGTAAACATAGTTCAACAATGTTGTAGCTCCTGTTAATTTAAGCAATTTTGTAGAAAATGTTATTTCCATCTCCTCAAAAACCGATATAGCGCTTTTTTCCAAGTTGGGTTAGGGTCACCATGGAAAAAAGGTTTTTTTTGCTCTAACCTTTAATTTTTCAAATTCTCCATGTACACTGTCTGCAGAAGACTTATAGAGCTTACTAAGACAAATATTTTGCGTTGCAGAATTTGTTAACACTTCAACTCTACTCAAAGTTATTGATATTTCTTCCCCAAAAACACGCCCTCTTCATTTGCTTGGCGTTCTTTCTGAAGCAAACATAAAATATGTTTATTGGTGGCATCTGACAGATATTTGATATATTTCAAAGTTATCTTATGTTTTGTATCTGAGTAACTAAAACTAAAATCATGAGTTTTTGAGTGAAAAACCATCAATAACCTAGAGGAGGTTTAAGATATTGACAAGTATTGCATCGCAAAATATTGGTAGAAAATTAAGAATTTTTTATTTTATCGAAAATTTTGGTCGCCTTTTGTCGGACAATATAAAAATGAGGGCTCTGTCATTAGTAACAACTTCGACGAGGACAGTTTTTATCTAAAGGGTGTGTCACATCAAATTGCATCACGGAAAAAACGCTGTAGAAATTCGCCCAGTAGACCGATCCTTTTGAAAATTTTAGACAGTAAAATAAAAACTATTAAACAACTTTTGGCATTTTCTTTTTATTCATACTTCGAGCCCAAGCCCGTATGCTCGCACCTTCCTCTTTACCCCGTCCATAAGGTTCTGTACAACGTAAGGGTGTAGTTTTTTTTAACAGAAATCCATTTTCTCTTGAAGTCCGCCTCCGATTTGACAACTTTTGGGCTCTTCCGGAGGGCCTGCTTCATAATCGCCCAATATTTCTCTATTGGGCGAAGCTCCGGCGCGTTGGGCGGGTTCATTTCCTTTGGCACGAAGGTGACCCCGTTGGCTTCGTACCACTCCAACACGTCCTTTGAATAGTGGCACGAAGCGAGATCCGGCCAGAAGATGGTGCTTCAATAGTGGTAGTAAGCGCTTCTGTAGGCACTCCTTAAGGTAAACCTGCCCGTTTACCGTGCCGGTCATCACGAAGGGGGCGCTCCGCTTTCCGCAAGAGCAGATCGCTTGCCACACCATGTACTTTTTGGCAAACTTGGATAGTTTCTGCTTGCGAATCTCCTCCGGAACGCTGAATTTGTCCTCTGCGGAGAAGAACAACATGCTCGGCAGCTGACGAAAGTCCGCTTTGACGTAGGTTTCGTCGTCCATTACCAGGCAATGCGGCTTCGTCAGCATTTTGGTGTACAGCTTCCGGGCTCGCGTCTTCCCCACCATGTTTTGCCTTTCGTCGCGGTTAGGAGCCTTCTGAACCTTGTATGTACGCAGGCCCTCCCGCTGCTTGGTCTGCTGGACGAATGAACTTGACAAATTCAGCTTATTGGCGACATCCCGGACCGAACTTCTCGGATCACCTCTAAACTGCTTAACTACGCACTTGTGATCTTTTTCACTGACGGAGCATCCATTTTTGCCGTTCATCACCTTCCGGTCGATGGTTAGGTTCTCGAAGTATCGTTTTAGTATTCTGCTGACCGTGGATTGGACGATTCCCAGCATCTCACCGATGTCCCGATGTGACAACTCCGGATTCTCGAAATGAGTGCACAGGATTAATTCACGACGCTCTTTTTCGTTCGACGACATTTTCCAAATTTACGAAAAATTGACAGTGAAGCATGGCCAACGTGATTTATACACTCTTATCTGATTATAAGCGAAAGCTGAAGATATAATTCCTAAAAATTAAATTTCTACAGCATTTTTTCCGTGATGCAATGTGATGTGACACACCCTTTAGAAAACAACTGTCGAGCTCTAGATGCAAATTTTCACTTAACACGTTGAACCCCGAATTCTTCTTGCTCTGCTTTCCATTCAGCCCGAATCAAGAGCATTTGTACAACATCAGTGTCGGTCCCCGCTCCCAAATATATGTATTGTATAAAATGTTTTAGATCTAATTGAAATATAAACTTCTGTCGACTTTTGCAACATTTTTGTGCATAAATACTCGCGTTTGACATGTTCTTGACATTTCATATTTAGAAAATAGTTTGCAGTTGTCAATCGCGATAATAAAATATAAAAAAAAATAAAAAAAAATAAAAAATTAAAAAAAAATAACTTGAATTGAGTTTACTTGAATAAAATCTCATAGATAATAATCATTTTGAAAATTCTAATTATTTTTTTTTCTAAAACAGGTATTTTTATAAATTCTGAACAAAAATTTTACGAATAGCCCATACAATACAATACAAATACAGGGAAAGAGTTTATCTAACAACATCTTTAAAATATATTTTACAGTATAATTTTAGTAATAAATTTTCTTGATATTTTTATGATAATTTAAACAATTTCTTTGTTTAACTTACAAAGTTAAACTTTGTCACAAATTTTTTTAAAAAATAAAAAAAAATTTGGCCCTTTTCAAGACGTAGTCTAATTCTTTTTTGGGATTTCAACCATGCAAAGTTTCACTGCAACTCTTTCATTACACTGCAATCTGAGAAGGTGATGCCAATGGCCAGAGTTGGTACGAAATTCTTCATTAATCACTGTATTTAGCGAACAAACTACAGTGATGCTTCTGAATCAGGACGCTTTTTTATCCGGACATTTTTTCGTTACATTCAATATCATGCCAAAACCATGACATTTTTTGCATGTTGAATTAATGTGACTGATACAGTGAAAGCTCTCTATAACGACATGTTCAAAGGTCCCTTCAAAATCGCATAGAAATTCTTTTCTTTATTGCAACATTTCTCTGTTACGACCTTTCCCTATAACGACACATTATCGCTTCTATTTACTAAAACATAACATTCTCTATTGCGACAATTTTTAATTTCACTCCACTCATAGTGTTTGTCACTATGAAAGTGCCTACGAACGTAAATAGTCTTTGTTGTGTATTATAAGGTTTAATCAACGGTGAACATCCATTCACGCCCAGCTGATTTAAATTTTCGGATACTTACAAAAACAGAAATTTATGCCATAAAAGATAGGGAAAGCATATTGAAACAAATTATTCGAAGAATTGATGTGTAAGAATCCCTTCCTAGAGCAAAAGAATGAATTGCATTTTGCAATAAATTTAAAAATGAATGTATTGTCTAGGCAATTGTTATATGGGTAAAGCTTTTAATATCGAATTCAGGCAATAACTTGAAGTATCGTTTGTTTCACTTCGAAAACATTCACTGCCCAAAATGGGTTGAAATACACGAAAATCTCTAACGCTAAAAATAAATTGCTTTATTCGCACCTTCTCCCGACTCATGTCCAATCACTGTTCGTTAGACGCGCTACTCTTTCGTTTCAATCTGGCCGGCAGCAATATCTGCGTTTGTGGCCGAGGTTACCACGACATCGAACACGTTGTTTGGTCGTGTGAGGTGTATCTTGTTGCCAGATCGAATTAAGAGAACTCCCTTCGGGCTAGAGTAAGGCAGCCCAATATGCCGGTGAGAGATGTGTTGGCTCGGTTAGACCTTGATTACATGTCCCAAATATATGTTTTCCTTAAATCTATCGATGTTCGTGTGTGATTATCCTTATACCCTCCATTTCTTCCTTTGTAAGTAATTGGTCCGCTTGCTATAAACAGGAGAATGAAATATAAATTCACAACAGATGTACGAATAGATTTAAGAATTGAGTGTGTGTGATTATCAACATTGTAATAATTTCCTTATACCCCATATTTTTCCTCAGAAAAATATGTCACCCTTCTAATCTCGAGTCCACCGCGAGTAATCGGTTTCCCACATTACTAACCATAGATTTAAGAAAATTGTTCATATATATAGTTGTAAAAATATATTTAAGATTTCGGCTCCTTTAAACTTATGTAACTGAGCCTGTAAGACTTAATTCGAAGGTTCGAGAAGAGTAGTAAAAAGACAACATTGTCTAATGAACTCAATGTGCCGTACAATGCGAATTCATTCATCTTCAAAAATATGGATTAGAGTCGTGAAAAGGGTAAGAATAATGGTTTCAATGATGTTCAATTCGTATATTTTGTCCGGCGATGAGAAAAAAACCATTATTTATTAAATCAACAACAACAACATTCAACAATGAAACTATAAACCCATCCTCTCAAAACCAGCAAGCGGGTGCTTTCCAGATTGTCTATGCTGATTTATTAACAAAAAAAAATCAATTAACAATTTTTTTGTTTCTCTATCTAGAGAAAAATTGGTATCGGACGAATGAGCTGAATTTTATATTCATTGTTTAATATTTTTTGTTCCAAGGTGGTTAGACATCAATTGCTTTTGTTTCTAATATAATTTGATTGTTTTGCGTGAGCTTGAGTGTTTCTCTCCTGTTGCGGCACACGTCACGTTATTATGCATTGTATCTATATATTGCGGCACACGCCACATCAGTATCATTCCATACAACAATTATAAGCATTGTATGTACCCAAAACCCAATCCATTTAAAACAAGAGGATTAGCGTAGGTCATTCCCATCTAATATCTATCGTATTGTCTCGAAGGATAGGATATAGAAGCAAATCCAGAAAATCTGCCCTATATAAAGCGATGAGATATCCAGCACGCTCTTACTCTGCTTCAAGTTAGATAGCGTACAACATCATCGAAAGTGTCTCATCTGCGTTGTGATATCAGAAATAAAATTATTATATCGGAATTAAAATTAATTGAAATAAACCCGGACTTAGAAATTACTCATACATCTCCTTATAGCGACATCTGAGCTCTCTATAACGACAATCTTTTATAGCGACAATTCTCTATAACGACGGTCCCTTGCGATGTCGCTATAGAGAGCTTTCACTGTAGTTACTATTGTGTCAATTTAGTTTAGTGTTAAACATAAAGGGTGTGTCACATCAAATTGCATCACGGAAAAAACGCTGTAGAAATTTAATTTTTAGGAATTATATCTTCAGCTTTCGCTTATAATCAGATAAGAGTGTATAGCTCACGTTGGCCATGCTTCACTGTCAATTTTTCGTAAATTTGGAAAAATGTCGTCGAACGAAAAAGAGCGTCGTGAATTAATCCGGTGCACTTATTTCGAGAATCCGGAGTTGTCACATCGGGACATCGGTAAGATGCTGGGAATCGTCCAATCCACGGTCAGCAGAGTACTAAAACGATACTTCGAGAACCTAACCATCGGACGGAAGGTGAAGAACGGCAAAAATGGATGCTCCGTCAGTGAGAAAGATCACAAGCGCGTAGTTAAGCAGTTTAGACGTGATCCGAGAAGTTCGGTCCGGGATGTCGCCAATAAGCTGAATTTGTCAAGTTCATTCGTCCAGCGGACCAAGCAGCGGGAGGGCCTGCGTACATACAAGGTTCAGAAGGCTCCTAACCGCGACGAAAGGCAAAACATGGTGGGGAAGACGCGAGCTCGGAAGCTGTACACCGAAATGCTGACGAAGCCGCATTGCCTGGTAATGGACGACGAAACCTACGTCAAAGCGGACTTTCGACAGCTGCCGGGCCTGTTGTTCTTCTCCGCAGAGGACAAATTCAGCGTTCCGGAGGAGATTCGCAAGCAGAAACTATCCAAGTTTGCCAAAAAGTACATGGTGTGGCAAGCGATCTGCTCTTGCGGAAAGCGGAGCGCCCCCTTCGTGATGACCGGCACGATAAACGGGCAGGTTTACCTTAAGGAGTGCCTACAGAAGCGCTTACTACCACTATTGAAGCAGCACGAGGGCCCGAGCATCTTCTGGCCGGATCTCGCTTCGTGCCACTATTGAAAGGACGTGTTGGAGTGGTACGAAGCCAACGGGGTCACCTTCGTGCCAAAGGAAATGAACCCTCCCAACACGCCGGAGCTTCGCCCAATAGAGAAATATTGGGCGATTATGAAGCAGGCCCTCCGGAAGAACCCAAAAGTTGTCAAATCGATGGCGGACTTCAAGAGAAAATGGATTTCTGTTCAAAAAAAACTACAACCTGACGTTGTACAGAACCTTATGGACGGGGTAAAGAAGAAGGTGCGAGCATACGGGCTTGGGCTCGAAGTATGAATAAAAAGGAAATGCCAAAAGTTGTTTAATAGTTTTTATTTTACTGTCTAAAATTTTCAAAAGGATCGGTCTACTGGGCGAATTTCTACATCGTTTTTTCCGTGATGCAATTTGATGTGACACACCCTTTAGTACCTAGCTGTTTACAAAAAAATGTCAAAAATCGAAAATCAATGTGAATTTCAAAAACCCATGTCCGGAATAAAATGCACATTCAGAAAATGATTTTAAATCCGGACAGTCATCAGTTGACGATTAAATTTCTCATTGAAGGAGGTGTATAAGGGTATTTTAGAAGCCTTAGTATGCAGTATGGAGTGTGGAACAAAGATTTACGATCCGGGAAACCGCAAGGCTCTTCGGTATACAGGACGGAGTCGATTATATGACCCGTTTGTATGTACGTGGGTAACTTTGTAACTTTGCCTGTAGCGCTGTCCCACAATAAAAGAAATTTAACCCCCTTCCCCCATAATAAATAATTTCTCTCAAAGAATTGCAAAGAAAATACGTGTCTGGATTTGAAAGCAAAAGTGTCCGGATTTTAAATCATGATTAAAAAAAAGTGTCCTGATTTAAAATCACGCTACGATGAAAGAAATTTCAAATTTTGAACAAATGTAACATGAATTTGTGGAATTCTGTGATTCATAACTTACATGAAGGCCTTCTAATTCTATAGGAACGCTAATTTTTCATGCTATGATATGTCAATATTTTTTAGTAGTTGAAGTTACATTCGTAAGCGCTTAAGCGTCCGGATTTCGGTGCATTACTATATATACCCAAATTTTAAATTTTATAACATTTGCGCCATAAGGCCAGAATAAACATAGCCGGATACAAACGAATAGATGTGAGTAAGATGGAAAACGTGAAACAGAACAAGTTAAAAGTTTGATGACATCCAATTTTAACAGCTACTATATTCTCCGCATCCTGGATTATTTTGTTATGAATTGGAGTTTCAAACATTATTCTTGATAAGTTCTGTGTTTTGAATGACCACTTTTGTTCGAACCAAATAGCGCTTTAATATACAACTAAACTAGAAGAAAACGTGCAGCTGAGAACAATCGCATATTTCTGGATGTTTATGACGATATCACACTACTCCAAGTGATAAACTGTGAAAATGATTTCGATATTTTGAATATGAGGATTACAGCATTAGAGACGAGCATCGATCTGAGTTGTTGTTTCAAAAAAAAAGTTATTGTTGTTTCCATCGATCCGAGTTGTTGATAACATCAACACAAGCCGTCCAAAAATAGAAAAAAGGTTCTTCAAATACAACCATAACTAACCGCTGCAACAAACATTAATCTTTATTTCGCTATAGAAAATTGAGTAATATGCAACCGTCTTGTGTCCGAGAGATATTGGTGAAACGGCTTCAACTAGCTTTACATTCCAGGCTTTTTAATCAATGACATAAGCGAACATCCTTTCTCCAGATGAGCCTTCTGTTGTTCACATTCGGGGCTGGCGGTCCACGAAGATGTTGGACATTTCTGCGAAAGAGTACATCATCACTAGCTTTCAAGTATTTTGAAAAGACTCGTTTTTTTTTTCAAAACAGTTTACCTTGAATAGCGTGGTCGGAAGACATTCCATGAAGGCTCCTGCGATGGAACTGCATCCGTTGGCATCCTTCTGGGTCCCCAAGGCGGACACCTGGGAGTAGCATGCTTCGACAGAGTTCCTCGCTACCGTTTGCCAGTCCGCCGACGATCCAACCTCAGCCAGGAGATGGCTCAGGGCGACATCCTTGCTGATGATTCCGTTGGAGAGCAAGCCCTGCTCTTCCAAGACGCACTCTGCGAGACACTGTTGGATAGCTTTACGTGAGTTGATTGAAAATTATCTGAGAAAGACATCAGTACGAACGTTGGCGCCGGGAGGAGGACCTCCTGCAGGTGCAGCCACCATTGGGATCGGATGTTTCTGCATGCACTTGGCAAACACTTCCCTATGAGAGGTGGTGTGAGGGATCGCACAGCATTGTCTAGGATCGGCCATGTTGGGTGGCGTGAGACACTCCTGCTGTGCGTAAATCTAAGAAGATGGAAGCACCGATTAACACTGTGTATCCTCAGTGAAATTGAAGGACTTACCAGCACAGTACAATTTAGAACCGTCAGAAGAACCACGATAAACTTCATTGTTGTTGAATTGCGGTGACCGATAGCACTAGAACAAGCGTTGGATCAGATCTACCGTCGAAAGACCAATGTTCAGTCATTTTAAACAAAATTCTCGTTATGGAATCATTGACCGTGAAGAGAAGTGCTGTTTTTCGTCACGCCCGCCGGCAAATAGAACCGTTTAATTTTGGGAAAAAATTGTCAATTGTCAGCGTGTTTATTATCATGATGAGATTGCACATGCAAACCCGATACTACCATAGTTGTCGTCATCCATAATTGAGAGGTGTAATTGTTAGCATGTCAAGAATGATTGGATAATTATTACTACCTTGAATCTGAAAATACACGTTCATCGATTGGGTTAGAACCTAGAACAACTTTTATTTCATCAATTATAGAAAAATGTACCCTGAAATAAGTTGGAAGATGATAGTAACAGCAAAGTTACTGTAGAATTAGAAGGCTATTAATTTTTATATATTACTCAGCAATGATTCTATTGATCATACTGTCAAATTTTCTAAAATTCAGCTGTTCCAAATTTAACCTGCACTGCAAATGAAATCAATTTGTCATCATATTTCTAAACCAAATATTTAACAACCCATTCGCATCGCAGCAAAACATTAGTGAAGATGAGACTCCAAATAGAAAGTAAAGACTTCGGTCAACCGCGGTAATAGTTTTAGTTACTCATGTTACTGTGGCGTAAGCGCCAAAATTTACCTTTTAAATTTTTGTTATAGATCGATAAAGAATACCAAATACTTCCGAAAAAACTGCGATGTTTTACAGAAATATGAAAAAATGACACCGTCAAAGCTTGAAAACGGAGTGGTTAAGCAACGAAGCAAATTTCACATAACAACAACTTTTGTAATGGACGTTTAGCGTAATGAGAGTAACATGCCTTCTTTCTAGTGAAAACACTTTTCCGAAAAGCTCGCTGTGCCCAAAGTACGTAGAATAGAAGGTAAGGGATATCTCCTGTGTATACACACGGAGAGCGCATGTGTTACACACACAACGAAGTTAGTAATAACAAATCCTCAATTAGTTCGAAGTACTGAAGTTTTTTCAATATTTCTCGATTTTAAAAGTTCCAAAAATCCTGAAAAGAGACAAAATCGCAAGTCGTGCCGACGGTAAACACGATAATATACCGCTTTTTCAGTGCAAGAATGTTTTTATGTGGTTTTTTATCGATTTCATACTGAACAGGTTTTGTTTACTTCAGCGAAATGTTGAAGTACCACGTCCCACGATGCCGGAACAGAATAATTTCGAATGAGATAAACTAATCGGAGACGTTTTCAGTTATCCCATGCATTCGCTCCATGGATCGGGAACGGGAACGACACTGCTTCGATATAACCTCTCAACACATTTGCTTATCGGATTGCATTATTTTTATAGTCTTCTTCTTCTTCAATGGCACTAACGTTCCTAGAGGAACTTCGCCGTCTCAACGTAGTATTACTTGCGTCATTTTTATTAGTACTTAGTTGAGATTTCTATGCCAAATAACACGCCTTGAATGCATTCTGAGTGGCAAGCTCTAGAATACGCGTGATCACAGTGCAAGTCGGAGGAAATTTCTTTGACGAAAAATTCCCCCGACCAGAACGGGAATTGAACCCGAACCCCCGGCATGTTAGTTATGACGCTAACCACTCGGCCACGGGAGCACATTATTTTTATAGTACAGGTGCGATAATTCTACAGTTTTAAATTTTAAAATAATTAAGTAAACTGCTATTTCATCATTTGGAAACATTTTTGGAGACAGTTCTTGTATTATAATTTGAAAAATTAAAAAATGTTTAAATTTATATAGATTCGATCGATGGTTTATTACTATTTCTTGCTTTTTTCCTTTGCTTACCACACTTGAACAAAGCAGGGAGTAGACTACCTTCTTATTCCACGTACTTTGCGCTGTGCCGAATTTTTTTTATCGAAAACAGTCCATCTCCATGCAGTGCTACATTTATGATAGCAATGTTGTTTCAGAACTACAAATCATGTACTTAGCTCTGTTTAAAAATCTCGTCAAATATTGAAATTTTAAGTGTCTTTTATCTTTAGGCATCAAGAAACAAACCTTCTTGACGATGTTTTCTTTCCTCACCTGCTCAATTCCACTTTCGGATGAATTGAAACTCTGAGTGTAGATTGAACGGGAAATGTCGAATTGTTCACCAAATCCGACAGCCGCATTCTTCGAAATTCTCCACCGAAACGCATTTCGTAACAAAACTTAAAACATTCTCGCGTAATTGCATTTGTTTTACATCGGATAATTTCAGACGGCATAATCTTATTTCACACGGAAATTGGAAAACATTGGAGATGTCCATAGTTGCTACAATCGGGTTCTCAACTACTTTAACCTGCTCGACGCATGCTACAAAGTCGGAAAATGTGTAGAACTCTTCTTCCTGATCCGTCCTCATTCTCCGCCCAACGGCGGCATTTTGGAGAAAATAATTGGAAACAGATTCTCGCATATGTACTTTGATGGATGTACACTAGGGTGCCAATGAAAATGGTCATCTCTAATTTCAAAAAGTTACCTCATAAAAAATGTTCACCACCTCGAAAAGACACCCTATGCCAAAAATCAGCTTAGGGGAGAGCTGCGCAAAGCGGTCAAAGTTTGAGTTTTTTTTGAAAATCGAAAAATCACCCAAGGGGGGAGTAAAGAAAATCGGGGTTTTCGAAAAAAAAAATTTTTGATGCCAAATATCTTAAAATTGCATGAAACGTCGAGATCTAGTGTCATCTCGAAAACAAAATTTTGGTCAAAAATTTCGGACTTTTTCGGAATACGAAACGAAACGTATGATTTTGGGTACCAATAAAAATAGTTATCTCCATTTTTCATTCGGAACTTGGTGCGAAATGTTGATTTGCACGATGATATACCCTTTTGCAAAATATTAGCTCATTTGAACTTCATTTATTAGTGTCACAGACCTAAAAATCCGAGTTTTTTTTTTAACGAAAGATCTCCTCCGAAAATCGGGGTTTAAAAAAAAATGTTGATGCCAAATATCTTAAATTTGCATCGTCGGGATTTACTATTATCTCTAAAAAAATTTGTAAAAAAAAATTTCTTTTTTGCTGGTCGTTTTCCCGTCTGAATGACGAAAAAATATTGAGATAACTGTGAATCTCGATGTGCCATGCAATTTTAAGACATTTTGTACCAAACAAATTTGTTGAAAACCCCGATTTCCGGTGACCCAAGAGGGGATAGTTTTTCTATTTTCAAAAAACTCAAACTTTGACCGCTTTGCGCCACTCTCCCCTAAGTCCGATAGCTGATATTTGGCATAGGGTATTTTTTCGAGGTGGTCAACATTTTGTATAGGGTAACTTTTTGAAATTTTAGTGTCGATTTTTTCCCATACATTCACCATGCAATGTACATTTTTTTTTTATATCTGTATTATAGTGATTTTCAACTCATTTGGCTGGTTCGTCACTTTTACTTCCATTTTTTTTTTTGGAAGAATGTCGGGAGTGAGAATTGAACTCGTGACCTTTAGCGTGAGAGGCATGGATGTTACCACTACACCAGATCGCCTCCACACCCCAATGTACATATAATGAACAAATATGTAATTAAAGACAGTATAGTTGTTGGTTGAAAATAAATACATTTATTTTAAATTGTTTTTCACCAGTAATCAATCACCGATATGATATCCCTTCGATTTTAAAACCATTATCATGTGAAATGCTATTTAGAACATTGTTCCTTGGAGTTGAGCTCAACTCATTCCGAGACCAACCCGCTGTAAGGACACGGTGTGTTGAGATAATCGATCTCATTCACGCAAATACTGGTGCGATTGACGGTTGAACAAGCCTGCATGAAAAAAAATATCTGTATTTGAGTCACGGTTTTTACAAAAAAAAACTAATATTCTCACCAGTAAAAGATTTCTACCGAAACAGTCTGCAGTGCTCAGCAGATCGATATTACAGACAGCATCCAAGAGATTTGTGGTATTCTTCATCAGCTTATCGACGAACTGATCGTAATTTGTGCCAACGATACACGATGATAAGGCGTTCATGTACAATGTAACTCGATCCAGAGTAGCGAGCGGAGAATTCATAGTTGAATTCAAACCATCCGTTAGCTGTGAAAGGATACATCTAGAGCCGCACTGTTGGTGAAAAAAAAAATTAATAAATTTGACATTCTCGAACATTATGATGCGGATGTCTTACCATGCCTGTTTTCTTACCACCTGCCAGCCACTGTGTGTGTGTTTTGTTACAGGTGCTCAAGTTTACCGGCGTGATCAGGACTGGCACATGACAACATGAGGAAATATTCATACTCGAAGGGGGTTTCGTACAATTCACGCTGCTCCCTAAAGAACTAGAACTAGAAATGACCTCCAGTGCATCACAACCAACGGCAGATAGAGCGATTAGTGCGAGGGTTATAATTTTGCACACCATTATCACACCGCATACGAAAATTAACTGAGCGATCGCACTCGATTTCGGACTTTTTATCACATTAATCCAATTGAGGTCGTCTGTTGGGTGATTCGATGTGCATTGTCGTGTGATTACGAAGTGGAAAATGAGTGGAGTTGAATTATTCAAAATGGGAAAATAATAGCAGTAGAGTTAACCTGAAGATATGACACATATGATAGACTCTTTATCTATGTTTCCGATACTGAGCTATTCACTTCATTTCGTAAAGTGTAAAATGGGGTTTGCCTCCTCATTCTCAAATTAAATGAAATCACTAAATGCGCGAAATACCATTTTCAAATATGTTTTAATCGTCAAATCCTCAAAATATTTTTCTAAATTTTAGACAATCATCATTAACACTGCACCTTTCCATAAAGTAATTGTATATTAATTTGAAGAGCTTTTCCTTAACAGCAATAAAATTAGTGTTACAGTTCTATAAAAGTTCAACTCGCTCTCAATGTACCACCATTTATACAGTCGACGTTTCCCAAAATGATGGTCTTGATCGTGCCGATGTTTTTATTCCTAATCGGTGCGTTCCATTGTGCCACGGCGCTCAACGATACCATTCCAGCGAGTTGTTTCAACAAGAAATTCACCATTGATCCTTTCTTCTGCTGCCAACCGCCGAAACTGATAAGCGAACCCCTTGTCAAGCAATGTCTGCAACTGTTTCCTGTGCCAAAGAGTGAGAGGGATGAATTGAAACCGGACGTAAGTTACTCAGGATTTGGATGAATAACAAACGAAATTTAATTCAATTGCTACCTTCCCAAGTGCATGTCCGAATGCGTGATGAATCGCACCGGAATATTCAATCCCCAAAAAAATATCAACGGTGAAAAGGCAATGGACGCCTTCACCGACAACCTGGTCGATCGTTCCCTTTGGATCGGTATCGTGGAAAAAACAGTAAAGGACTGTCTCAGTCAAGCTGCTGCTCGTAAGAGTGACTTCGAAAAGGACAGGGTAAATCTGCAGGCGCAGTACAAAACGGATCGCATCTGTTCCCCCGCTGCAGCATTCATCATGGAGTGCGTCCACGTTTCAGTATATAAGGTATGGTTAGTCGATTTTCTCAAGCTGATTATTGTTATCTGAACATTGTTCCAGAGCTGCCCTGCGAACATCTTCAAGAGCAATCAAACCGAATGTGTCGCAATCAGGAATCATTTGGCCCAATGCCCATTCTATACAGCTTTCCCGCAACCAACATGATTTGGAATGTTATCATATAATAAAATAAATGCTTGTATTATGATTGATTTAAAAACCTATGTTTTATTTCTAACAGAAGTCAACAACAAGATAGTCTTTCTTTATCCAAATTCGCGTTTTTTCGACGACACGAACATAAAAGCAGCACCTCGCAACATTCAAGCTCTCTAAAAAAAAATACAGCCAAAATTAATAACAACGATTATTGTCATCGAACGGTTATACCTGGAAATACGGCTGTAGCTTAAAATCCAAATCCTAAACCGGTGCTCAACACTCATTGCGTAGATTCGCACTGGACATTTCGTTCCACTCCAGCCACTTGGCAACTTCGTGGGGCATCTCCGGTTTCAGCTTGGTCGCGTACTCGGTCCCATTGCCAAGCGCCACCACCCCGTTCTCCAGTTTCTCCAAGCACTCCGTCGAACTGGTCGCGGTGGCAATCGGCTTCAGCAGTGTCGCCATTACGTCCTCCACCGAACACTGGATGACCCGCTGGCGGCACAGCGCGATACAGTGAATGAACCCGTCCGACGGGCCAATGAATCGATGCTCCATGAAAATCGATTGGGTGTCCCAGTAAACAATCTGCGAAAGTGATAAACGAAGTTGGAACAGTGGAAATGGTTAACCAGAAACAAACAGTTGATAGGCTTCTCACCCTCGAAGTGATGCTGAAACGGGTAAAGGGGCGTATAAATCTCCGATAGCGAATGGTCGTTGCACCCTGCACCACCGAGCCACCCTTGCTGACGATTGTCCGGTAGAGCAACGTACGCTCGTAAAAGTCCACCCGGGCAAAGTCCACTTCCCGCAAGTAGCGGGCGTTGTTCATATGGTACAACAGAGTGTCGATATCGTTCGTAAGACAGAGTCCTTGGAGGGGAGTGATATAAAAGAGATAACAGTGAATTATTTGAATCATTTTAGTCGTTTTAATGATATCTATTTAAAAAAAAATCCATATCACAAATAAAGTAGATTACCTTTATTCATTTATTTTCAAATCACAGTTGAGAAATAATGTTATTTCAGTAATGAATAATATAGACAATCATAAACTGAAATAAAACATCCATGACATAATAATGAGACTATTAATTTCATGTGTATGGAATATTGTTTGCAATTACACATGTTCAAAGCATTATTGGCGATCTAACGTACAAATCTACACCTAAGCGGCGCTGCGGTGAAAGTGATGATGGTTTTAAATTTTGCCATGTGAGCTTATGGAAGGTTTGTAGTTCTTTCCATAAATTACAATGTTATAATCATAAAAGATTATTTGATTGCGATGAGTTTGTAAGAAATTTAATTCTGCGCAATTTTATATATAACATGTTATTTATTTGCCTCTTAGTAAAAAAATAACATGTTATATATTAGTAGTGAAAACTATAAAAATGTTGACAATGGTTGAATTAAAGAAGGAAATTCGAAAGCACAATCAAACACAAGTAGAAAAATGCACGATTCCTGCATGTGAGAACTACCTTGGAAAGCCCTGAAGTAAAATATACGTGATTTGTTTTTTTTAGTTTTAGGTTACATTAGCATCATTTTCTTAGTTCAAAAACAAAATCCAGATGTCTCACCGATCGTTTACGTTTTGCGTTAGATTGCCAATTGTTATGTATGAAAATTTGCTCCATAAGGTCTTGGATCGACACACCTTAGTGCCCCGGTCCTGATCCACATTTGCTAGAAATGTAATGATTTTTTATCACCTAACATTTGCATTAAAAAAATTCATTTATTTTATTTTATTTATACTTCAGTAACATAAGACTTGCTGTCTTTTTTGGTTACAAACGAAAAAATAAGTATACATGAAGTGCGCCACGAATTATCGAGACAAAAAAAAATCTAAACTAGTACAAAAATAACAAACTAATACAAAAAATTACAAACTAGAAAATTTCGCGACACCTTTTAATGAATGCTGCCTTATTAGATATATTGGATACATCCTGGGGAAGTTCATTCCAGTGAACAACTCCTCTTACGAAAAATGATTTACCATATTGTGCAGTTTCGTATCGAGGTATAATGAATTTACGTAATCGAGCGCCTTGAAATGGACACAGCTTGTTGTATAAATATTCAGGTTTGCGAGTAGTAATGAGCTGATGAATGAATATGGCTGCACTAGCTTTTGGGAAATTGTAAAAACAGTATCCCAACAAGTTCTTCTGCAGATGAGTAACACGAGAAAATCTGTTAAGTTTGTATACAAAACGCACACAATTGAACTCTTGTTTTATAAATGCAACTCTGATTTTATAAATTGCAGCTGCTGATACATTAGTCAACAGATAATCTACAGACATAAAATAAGGAAGTATCAGAGACTTGAATAGCTTGAGTTTTGTATCTGTATTTATATAATAAGCCCATGGGTAAATGGACCGAAGTGCTCCATATATTTTACCACATTGCTTTAAAACATGCCTATCCCAGTTGAAACTGGAATCAATGTTGACTCCTAAACTAGTTGCATGGTCGACAAAACGTATTCTCTCTTGTTCCAAAAAATTAGTGGGTTATATCTATGATATAACCGCAAGGTTCACGTGGAACTACCTTAGCTTAGCAATCATTCGTTTGTATTGATTAAATTCTTGATTGAATGAAACAGTTTCCAAATTCAATTGAGTTCAATATATTTGCTCTGTGAGTGAAAAAAATGAACAAATGCCGTGTAAAGTCAATTCATTTATTGTGATTGATTGTTCTTCGTTACAAGTAAATTTAATGACGGACCTTTTACGTTTGGTATGATGACTAGAACAAAATATATGTACGGAAGAATTATCAAACGTTTGATGAACCAGCCTAAGGCTAAAAATCTTTCCAATAAAGACAAAAAAAAATAATCAAACGATTATTTTATTTTACATTTCCCTCTGAAGTTTACATCCCAAAAGTGTACATACTTCTCGAATCTCGAATTTGCTTGAAACTGGGAAGTTCATTCGCTTCTAGTGGCTGCACGATTTTCCCAGGTTCCTAAGTTTAGAAGATCATGTTAGGACAGACATATTCCACTCTGCACAAAGGCAAGCGAGGACAAAAGTACTTGCAGTTTGCATTTATTTGCAGAGCCGATTTCCCCAGAATCCTCGGTTTTGAAGTCTGTGTTAGGGAAACACATTTCAATCGGAACAAAAATACCCCCGATTTGTATGAATTCGCAATGCCGATTTCCCCACGCTTCATGGATTTGAAGTCTGTGTTAGGGAAACACATTCCAGTCGGAACAAAAATACCCCCGACTTGCATGAATTTGAAATACCGATTTCTCCTGGCACCTTGGTTTAGAAATCTCTATTAGGGAACACATTTCGGTGGGAACAAAAGCTCCCCCTACTTCCGTGTGTTCTTCTTCTTCTTTTTGGCTTTAAGAGGGTTTAAACTTTTCAGTTCACTCGCCTCTAGGCTCTTTCGTGTGTTTGCAATGCCGATTTCGCTGCTTGGTTTTAAAGTCTGTGTTAGGGAACATTTTTCGATGAGAACAAAAGTCCCCCTACTTTCATGTATTTGCAATGCCGATTTCCCCAAGGCTGCTTGGTTTTGATGGCTGTGTTAGGGAAACCGTAAATCGGGCCAATCAAAACGATGCAGTTAGGGAGTTTAGATAACGCCTAATATTTTACAGTTATTCAATTGTTTATCTAATGAAAAACAACATTTTGTTAGTTGCGATAGATACGTAGAAATATTCCCTATCAAGTGATGCAAACATCTCTCCTATCCAGTACGAAATGTTCGAGCTATAAGCATTCGAAATCTTTCATTTTTTCCTGCATGTTCTGTGTTTAGGTTTTCATTTTACCCTCCATATATTCCGGTTAGACGTAGTCCCACGTCAAAACAATTCTGGCAAAGCAGGTGATCTGCAGCGTGATATGAACAGAGCATTGGTTTTGGAGGCATTGATCTGCATTACATTTGCTTTAGACCAGTTTGCTATATTCTGTAGTTCCTCGTTAAGTATAACATTTATTTGTTCGATACTGAATTTGGTGCAGTCGAAATATAGTTGCACATCATCAGCAAACATGTGTATATAGCAGTATTTCAATATTGAAGGTAAATCATTCACATAAAGCGAAAACAGAATAGGCCCCAGTACTGACCCCTGTGGTACACCGGACGTAATAGGCAAGAAACAAGAAAGCTTTCCTTCATGAAATACTGCTTGTTGGCGACCTTCCAAATACGAATTTATCAAAGAGACTGCTTCAATACGAAAGCCAAAATTATGACTTAATTTTCTACATAAACAAGCATGCGACATTGTGTCAAATGCTTTTGAATAGTCTAACAAAATCAGAACTACCGAATTACTTTTGTCTAACACAACAGCAATATCATCAATTACTTTTAGCATGGCTGTTTTGGTACTATAGCCAGCACGATAACCTGATTGATATGGTGAAAGTAGGTTTTCATTATTGATATATGAGCAAATTTGCTTTTTGATAATTCTTTCAAAGGCTTTTGATAAAGCACAAAGAATTGAGATGGGACGTAGATTTGAAAGTGAGTTTGCATTTGATTTCTTTTTTATTGGAATGATTTTTGCATATTTCCATCCATTTGGAAACTTACACCATCGCACTATGGAGTTGAATAGATGAGTTATTGGTTGTAGCAATATTGGAAGAATTAGTTTTATAAATTTAATGGGAATCCCATCCAATCCTATGGCATTTGAATGAATTTCGTAAATTGCGTTTACTACATCATACTCGTGAATTGAACTAAACAGAAAAGTAGATCGAACACTGTCATCTACATTAAAATTAAAATTAGTGGTAGGAACGGAACTTGGAAAAATTTGTTGAGAAATACTCATTTATGTCATTGGCCGAAAAATCATCCACATAGCTATTTGTTGATTTAATTAATCCCACGCTCTTAATCTTCGTCCAAAACTCTCCGCTACTCATGTTCGAAGTAAAAATTTGATTAAAATAATTCTTCCTAGCATTTTTTACCATTAAGCTTACTCTGTTTCGCATTCTTCTGAAGCTTGCTAAGCCTTGATCGTCTCTTGACTGTTTCCATGTGCGATGCATTAGATCACGATCAATTATTGCTCGTTGAATATCAGCATTAAACCACGGGTTGTATGGCTTTTTTGAATGCCAGGCTTTAAGTGGTACGCATGTATCGTACAAGAAAATTATATTTTCATTGAATGATTCTAAACGAACATCAGGATCATCAGAATTAAAAAAGATATCCCAAGAGATATTGTTAAATTGTTCAAGAACATATTGCGGGTTCACATGTTTGTAATCCCTATAAGAACTAACATTGTTTGGAGCCGCAGTATTATAATCGAATGATGCAAATACCAAGTCGTGATTGGACATACCCGGAACACCTACTTGGTTAAAGCGAATCAGTTTGGACGGTCTATTGGTCAATACTAAATCTAATTGCGAAGAGCCATGAGCATAAAAATAAGTTGGTTCAATACCAGCACTGATTAGACCGAGGCTGTTCAAAACATTATTGAATTCACATACTTTATTCGTGTGATCCAACAGATTTGTATTGAAGTCACCGAGTATGATTATGTCAGTGTAAGCAACACCAATCTCACTAATTTTGTCATAAAGTAGTTCACTACATGACAAACACGGAGGATTGTAAACCGTTCCCAGCAATATTTTGTTGTTATTCATTGAAATTTCAATGAAGATAAATTGAGTGTTATTCATACCCACGTTATACGATTTGCTAACCATCTTGTGCTTTATAGAACATTTGATGTAAATCAAGATTCCTCCACCCAGCCTACATACTCTATCATGTCTTACAGTATTGTATCCATCGATGTACACAACATTATCATTCACTTTTTCATTCAGCCATGATTCTACAATACATATGATATCAACGCCCGATGTACTGATAATCTGGTTAAGCTCTTCAAATTTGCTCATTCTCCTAGCACAGATGCTTTGAATATTCAAACAACAAACCGATAACTTATTATTTGGAAGAGCCAACACACGGTAAACACACATTCGAAGAGGTGTTGTTAGTTGGACTGAGATCATCCATTAGAATACATGAGAGCAACTAAGAAAACATTCAATAAAAGGTGTCTTGATATAGCAAAATGCGTTAGATCGCCAATTGTAAGATAAAGGAAATTGAATAGCGCAAATTCAAATAAAGGCGCCAAAGAAAAGTTCTATGAAAAAAATGGCCAAAATTTGCCGATTTTTCATGAGTTTACTCTCACACGCACTGACGAAACTACCCATGCAGCATCAATCATAGTAACTCAGTAGTCAGCAGAAAAAAAATGACAACTCTATCAGTCGAACTCTAACCGTGATGGCGAATACAGCGAAGCTACTCTGTTCAGAAGCGTGCGCGTTCAAAGAACGGTACCCCGCCCCGTCGAAAACGAACATCCTGCGACACGCCCGATACGCCCGTTCCGGCATCTACAACATCTTAGCACTATTGGACAACAATAAGAGCATCGAAAGAATGCCCGAATCCGGACGGCCGACAACCCTGAGCGACAAGAAGCTACAATTGGTGCTGAAGAGGAAAATCGAGGGAAAAGGAAAAGTGGAAAAAGTGGCTACATCGTTGCGTGCGCTTGGCCGGGAGTTCTATGCAACCGGCCAAATAGTGAAAAAGTACCTGGCAAACATGTCCATACATGTCAGGAAGCGGAAGTCTCGTCCACTGGTCTCGGACCTGCAGGCAATGACGCAGCGGCAGCAGCTGAATAAGATGGTCAAGTCGATTTTCCCGGCAAATCGCGATGTGGCGGTAGTGATGGACGACAAGACCTATCTCACCCTGGATGGCAACGACTGGCAGGGCACTTCGTATTTTACTTCCCCCTCGATGGAAGTGAACTTCGAAGTGATGTTCATTTCTCACACCAGGTTCCCCAAGAAGGTGCTGCTGTGACTGACAATCAGTGAGAAGGGGATGTCAAAGCTGCTCTTCTTTAGCTCCGGACAGGCCGTGAACGGGGAAATTTATAGTGCGGAAGTTGCGTTGTTCATTAAGAAATACCATAAGGGCGAAGACGCGATGTTCTGGCCGGATCTGCGTCGGCCCACTACTCGAAGCGATCGTTAGAGGAGATGGAGCGGCTGAATATCGATGTAGTACACAAATCAGCAAATCCGCCCAACGTCCCCCAGCTGCGTCCCATCTAAAATTTCTGGGCAAACCTGAAGCGTAAGATCTACTCCAATAATTTTGTCGCGAAAACTTAGGAGGAATTGATAAATAAAACGAAGAAAAAGCCTGAGCTGGAGCTTGGACGCAAAACGTAAACAATCGGTGAGGCATCTTGATTTTGTTTTTGAACTAAGAAAATGATGATAAGGTAACCTAAAACACAAAAACAAATCACGTATATTTTACTTCCGGACTTTCCAAGGTAGTTCGCACATGCAGGAACCATGCATTTTTCTACTTGTTTTTGTACAATTGGACCTTCCATAAGCTCACATGGCAAAATTTAAAACCATCATCACTTTCACCGCAGCGCCACCTAGGTGTGGATTTGTACGTTAGATCGCCAATTGACGAATTTACGCAAAGCTGAATCAGCTCATGTGAAACCTACATTAGAGCTCAGAACTACAAAAGTGAGGGTGTTTGTTTATTTTACGCACTGAAAAGCGCGATTCGGTCGTAATTATTAATTTTATTTTTATTTAGATTCATTTCAGCCACTAAATGTCGTCAGTATATGGTTAGAAAATTATTGTTTTGTATATTGCCGATGGTTTCAACGAGCGATTTTACCAAAGTCATAGATAATCTTCGGAAATTTTAGGTTTGATGATGCATACCGATTATTGATACTATGGATAATTGCGATGAAATCGATATCATATCAAATTGGCTGATATCATTGATTATGTAGGGGCCGATACGAGAAGGATTTGCAGTATTTTTAGCGCAAAACACCCTATTCGTCGTTTACTTAGTTGAAAAAAATCAAGTTACAATACTTATAACAAGCCATTCCTCGTAATATACGTAGCACATTGTAAAATGATGATTTTCTAACCTTTTCAGCGTGGAAAGTATACATGAAACCGGAAAATTTGAAGATAAATTCTGATTTTTCTAAAAAATTTGAACGAAGTTCATACCAAAAAAACAAAACATCCTCATTTTACTCGCTGCGCCATCTGGTTGTAAATCCAACGTAAATTCGTCAATTGGATGCATCCATTGGCGATCTAACGTACAAATCTACACCTAGGCGGCGCTGCACTATGGGGAATTTCCATACAAGCAGGCGGACAAAAATATTTTCATCATTTTATCGACAGTATTGGCATTTTTTCTACTTGGTATGGTCGAGCCAAGTTGATTAAAATCATTTGTTAACATATTACGGTCAAATTTTGATCGAGGTATGTCTTTTTTTAATAAAACCAGAGGAAATAATTCTAGGATTTGTTCGGAATTCAGCCCCACCCCTTTCTTAGGCTGCCCTCTAATTTTTAATATGCCTCTGGCCACCTGTAATGTGCAAGGAACATGTATGCCAACTTTGGTGAATATTGATCAAGCTTTCTTAGAGATATGGTGTATTATATTTATAAATATATATATATATATATATATATATATATATATATATATATATATATATATATATATATATATATATATATATATATATATATATATATATATATATATATATATATATATATACAAAAACGATTTTAAGAAAAAAAAAGTTTTCTTTTAAATGCTACAATTTTGCTCAAAATTGTGAAGATTGGTCATCAGCCTAATAAATTAGATTCGCATTTTTTTTAATTGTCCATTAGGGTGCCTAGTTTTGATGATTTTTTAAATTTTCAAACATGTATAGCTGCAATTAAAAATTTGAAGGATTTTGACGTTGAATATCAAGCAGATAGGTAGGTGGAATCTAATTTATGTGTGTATAGAATTTTCAAAACGCTCCAAATCTCGCCGTTGCAGGTTGTTGCATGTAAACTCTTCAGCACTTGTTAGTATACACCTTAAACTAGAAAATAACCAAGAACTCGACTCCGGAACTCCATGGAGCAAAAAGATACCGACCAACTAACTTATCACTTTTTAACTGATGAACATATTTTTGATTTCGTATAATTCCTATAAAACCAAAAAATTTCAAAACGCTTCAAATCTCTTCGTTGCAGGTCGTTGCATGTAAACTCTTCAGAACTTGTTAGTATGCACCTTAAACTAGAAAATAATCAAGGACCTGACCCGGGGGCTCCTGGGAGTAAAAAGATGCCGATCAACAAAGTTAAAATTATGATTTTTTTTCTTCTTTTCTTCTTCTTTTTCTTCTTTATTTTCTAGTTTTCCCCAATAAAACTAGTTAACTACTTGTTTTTCGGAAAGCCCAATCAATAACGTTTTCAAGAATATAATGAACTTTAAATTTATTCTGTTATTTGTGACTAAACAAAGATTTTTTGTAATTCGCTTTTATTGGAAAAAAATTGCATTTTTTTTAATTTTCATGTTTATTTCTTAATATCTCAAGTATGGTACCTGCTAGAGTGCTGAAATTTTGAACTTTTCTTAGTTAAAGTGTCTTCTTTCTATAGCAAATATATAAAAACAGATTGGTGACAGTCACTTTTCCGATTTTTGTCCGCCTGAAATCCTATAGTGCGCTGCGGTGAAAGTGATGATGGTTTTAAATTTTACCATGTGAGCTTATGGAAGGTTTGTAGTTCTTTCCATAAATTACAATGTTATAATCATAAAAGATTATTTGATTGCGATGAGTTTGTAAGAAATTTAATTCTGCGCAATTTTATATATAACATGTTATTTATTTACCTCTTTCAGTAGTGAAAACTATAAAAATGTTGACAATGGTTGAATTAAAGAAGGAAATTCGAGAGCACAATCAAATACAAGTAGAAAAATACACGATTCCTTCAGGGCTTGGAAAGCCCTGAAGTAAAATATACGTGATTTGTTTTTGAGTTTCAGGTTACATGAACATCATTTTCTTAGTTCAAATGTCTCACCAGATGTCTCACCGATCGTTTACGTTTTGCGTTAGATCGCCAATTGTAAGATAAAGGAAATCAGATAAAGGAAATTGAATAGCGCAAATTCAAATAAAGGCGCCAAACAAAAGTCGCAGATAGAACAGAAATGTCGTAGATAGAAGATAGAAGATATTGAATTAGAAATACGAAAATTGTGTTCAAACATAAGAGATATTAAGGTATTTCAGTGTATAGTACTAAAATATTCATATTCAAAAATACTTTCAATTCAGGGTTATCGAGGAGAAAAAAGATATTGAAACGTATAACGAAAAATCAGGAATCATCGAGAACCTACAAACATAAGGATTTATTTATTTCGATAACTGTGAATTCACATTATCTTGTAGGGAAATTTTAATACATTATCATCGAATAAATATTAAAATTACGGAAAGCGTTTCGATCGTTGCTGAAGCAACCAGGACCATTGGTTAACTTTGAAAAATCATAACTCAAAAACGATAAAAAAAGCCTCTCTGGTTTCGACATATGTTATGTGAAAAAATCCTTAGCTTTCCAGAAACAATATAAAAAAATATAGCGCTTTTGGTCCCGAGACTATGAAAACAATAAAAAATGAATACAATCAATAAGAACGAGAGCAGAATTATTTTTTCAAAAAACACCTGGTGATTGGCTTCAATTTGATATGTCGATCATCTGAATCGGTGTTGTAGTTCAAAAGTTATGAATTTTTGAAAAAAGTCATTTTTGGATAAAAGAGGAAAAAGTTGATTTTTCGGACAACCTTAAAATGGAAATGGTCGCCCTAATGAAAAAATTCAAAAAATACGGGTCTAATGTTTAGCGATAAGGAACAAAACTACCAATTTTCACGAAAATCTGAGAACCACTATATCGGTTTAGCATGGAATGGCTGAATATATCCTTCTTCCATGTTTGAGCTCTGAATTGTACAGACGTATTTTAATAAAAATTATTCAGGTTTTACTGTTACCACATTTATTTTGACGTAAAATTCCGTAAATCAGTTTTTGGTTAAACAGTTGTTAATGCACATTGCTAACCTTAACTCCTTCAAAATTCGAAATTTCGAGCTTTGGGTGTTCAAAATAAAGACAAAATATTCCAAGTTTAATCCATTCGAACCAATACACAAGGGCGCATTCAAAAGCTTTTCACCAATACTTGCAATGTTTTTGACGAGGAAAATTAAGACAAAATGAAAATAACTTGCGTTTGTTCTAAGAATAATACTTACAAATGAGCAAAATTAATCATTGAAGTTTATAGATAGTTCAAAAGATTATGTATGTCATATCTTTGAATATGAGAAACTTTCCTCAAATGAATAAGTATATAGTCGAAAAAATCGATTGTGTTTTATTCGAGGATTATTTCATTTAAGCTTCATATTTTCTTTAAATTTGCTTCAAATAAAATTAATTTAAGAAAAATTCTTGTTTCAGCGTAAATACGTTAAGCTTAGTATCAAATTTACAGTAATGACATTTCCGCATATACGTACGTATACATTCCGACTCACCTCCGACCGTTGCCGTTTCGAGAATATGTATCCGCTTTTTTATGTACCGAGCCGCAATCAAACAAAGGCACATCCTCAGGAAGTAATGCAGCTCGAAAAGTGCATACAGAGCCACAATCACCCCCAACACAATTGCCAGCACCGTGCACAACATTTCGCTCTACAATTTTTGTTTGCCCGAATCAAGCCCAACAAATTTTCGTATGAAATTGATTTTTCACCTTTTCCACACTTCCACACAGTTCGCTTGATTAAGTAATCTTTATAATTAAAACGGCACCATCGAATTAGGAAAATCGATTCCAGGGAAAGAACAAGAAAACAGCTGATTTCAACTTCTCCGCATCGCTGATGTTATCAGCCTTGATGGAATGTGGTGTCAGTGTCCCAGCCGATGGACACGGATTATTCACATTTTTGCTCTTTTCGATTAACACACGAGGGAAATTTTATCGAATTGGTCTCATTTTTCCCCTTTAAATATGTGAATTCGGGAATGCTTCACGCACTAAAGAGTTTATCGACAAGTAATGATCGGCCGATAGGTACATAAATGTGACAACCTCATCCGAGACTGGGAAATAAGGATTGTTTTGGTGGCAAGTTCGCATGCGCCGAAAAATGCATCATTCAATGTGCTGTGGAAGGATGTTGTGAACGCATGGAACGCCCGAGCATGGTTTGAGTACTAAAAGGTTCCATATGTACTAGATGGTTGATTCAAATTCGAATTTATTCAAAAATTCTTTCTTTTAATGCTCTTGTTTAAAACAACTGGAACTCGAGGAAAAAAAGAACAAAAAAAATTATATTAAAAGAGTTTCAAAAATATTCCTCTAACTTCATGTTCAATTAGATTTTGATAACACAACTTGCGCATATTAGCATAAAAACGTTTAATAGGGGTATACAGAGGATATTAATATTAAGTGAAAAAAAATATATCAGATTCAAACTACTTAAGAATAAATGTTGAGCATTCACAAATAGGGGATCGAAATGGATAATGAGTACTTTGCCGTCTTCCAATATATCACAGAAGAAGAGCAGCTATATCATCAAACAATGCACGCCAAATACTACAATCTTCGTCGGCTTCCAATAATCGGATTGATATATCACGCAGAGTGACAGCTGTTGACAGCTCGAATCTGTACCTCCCACAACTTCCTCTAGTTGTAGCTCAGGGCGAGACGACAAGATTTCTTTATAAACGCAAGTTTCCATTGCAAATCAATGCAATCATACCTTTCAAAATGAAGCACCATTCGCTTCTTTGCGCTAACGTACTCTCGTTGATGGCGTTGTTCTGGTCTAGTTGCTTCGCAGCCAACCTCTGCCTGGATGGACCTCCGGTGAAAACGGTACGATCATGATCAATGATGGAAACGGTTTGTTTTTAATATTTTCATCGTTGTACTTGATTAACAGAGCCCCTCGGAATGTTGTGAAACGCCAGCGCTTATTGATCCACCGATCATGATGGACTGCTTCCAAAAGTGGGGTGAACAAACCAAGAGACAATCGCGGATGGAAGGGATTCCCAGAGGATGTGTAAGTAGCATTGATATGGTTTATTTGGAATATGATTTTGCTTCAGTTATAGCAGTCATCGGGTAATGAAAAAATGAGACCCGCTTTTATGCCAAGAATCTCACACTTTCATTCCTTCCTACCAATAAGAACTCTTGAATCGGAGAACTTGGGGGATTACATTGTGTTCAAGTTAAAGAAACCGATCCCGCCCGGGTGGGCTTAGGAGCAGCAGTCGTTTATCAGCGCACAAGTTTCGTTGGGTTGAATACAATGTAGTCCTTTGAGTTCCTCAAGTCAGTTCATTTTAGTCGGAATGGAAGTTAGTTGCAGACTCGCGGTAAGAATATTGTACAGTGACTATTAGAATTGCAGCAAATTACCCACACTTCGTAGCCAACCTCAGAGAGCAATACATAAAAACCAGAGCTCTTTTTCCTGGATTATTGAGGATCGATGTGGGATATGTTGGAACAATACAATTAAGTTTTGGGGTTGGGAGTGAAACATTATTTTGAATCATTTAAACATTTGTAGATTTCATTATTCGAAGTATTTTCTTCCAGCTTCAATGATCCATTCCATAAGGCTATACACAAAAAAAACAAATGTTATATTATAATTTACGTTCATCCATTGATGACAAAACATAGTTCATTTGCATGTTTTGAAAATACAGCATTATAGTTCAAGAGTCGGAAACCGCAAAAAAGCTTTTACAGTGATTTGATAACGATGCAAATATACGATCTAGTTCAGTTTGAAAAGTGGCGTTCAACGCTTCGGATGAAGCTAAATGTCGTCGAAAACTATCATTTTAACTTTGCCTTTTTTTCTGGAAAAGAAAACAAAAGGGTGCCAAATGAAGTGACGGCGGATAATTTACGACACAAACCCGGTTTGAAGCCAAAAAGTGCACGATTAATGACTTAACGCGTTATAATATAGAAGAGCCCAGCTTTCTGGAATGGGATTCTAGCCATTAACTACTTCAAAGCTTTAAAATAATATCCAAAAACCCGTTTGGCTCTCAATACTTCATAGTTGGTACTCCTGATTGTTAAGATATAACTTTATTGATCATCTTTAAAAAAAAGAAAACAAGCATTTCATTGAGTGAACACCGGAACCAGTGCAACATGTGATCTGTCATGACTCAGATTGTCATGGATTTTTGACATTTATCGTTTAAGGGATGAATTTATCAATAGTGAAAATACTTATGTTGATTTGTTCTTTTAAAGAAGTTTTAAGAACCTATGCCAATGGTACAACCAGTCCGTTTTGAGCCTCCAACTTGGCTACTGGTTTGATTTTAAATTAAAAAAAAACTATGACGCTAACCATTCGACCACGGGAGCACGAGACCAAATTTCAAAGTACCCGATTCCTATCATCATCATGGAAACTTCTATAAGTATAATATATAACATTGCTAATACGTGCTTGTTAGATATTATTGATATTTATTTCAAAAACAGGATATAATCAAATGAAAATTAAACTCCCTAGTTTATTTATAGTTCAACTTTATTCAGCTTTAATAGTCATTTAATTTGGCCTATCAAAAATAATGTATTTTTTGATACTCCAACACAAATAACAAAATTCGAATTTGTTTCTTCAATTAAAATCAGAATAAATTTTAACTCAATATCTCAAAAAAAACTGTGTTTCATTAAAAAAAAAATTTATATGCACTCAATGAAAGGCCCCTTATAAGATACGAGCAATGTTCAATGCTCCTATACTCGCGCACCGGTCTCACAGACCGAAAAATCAATAATGACAATATGACTGCGATTCTCGGTAGCTTCCTTATTTGTTATTCGTTATGGTTTAGTATGGCATGTTTTGGTACGAAGGGTGTACGACGTGTGTCACTTTTTCACTTTATTCGGTCTGTGAGACCGACGCGAGTATAGGAGTAATTTTTTTTTCTCTTTGAGATTATTGTTCAATGAAAAGTATAAATTAATTTTAATGAATATTTATTGGGTTCAATGCCTTACTTACTACAGGACTATTCTCTTTAGTTCTTTGTCTTTAGTTCGTTTGGTCACCGTAATGAAAGAAGAAAGAACAAGGACGTTTCACGTTAGTTTCATACGTGCAAAATCAAAATACAAAAGTTTGACTTTCGTATACTCTCTATATTTAATGGATACACATAAGAGTGCCAATGGATGTATGGAAAAATTGGCCTTCGAATTTTCAAAGCGGACTTGATTAAAAATGTTGATTCCCACGAAAAACTACCATATGCGAAATATCAGCTCAATCGGACTTCATTTACTAGTGTCGCACAGCCGTCAAAGTTTGAGTTTTTTGAAAACCGAAAAATCACCCAAGGGGGGAGTAAGGGAAAACGGGGTTTTCGAAAAAAAAATTCTGATGCCAAATGTCTTCAAATTGCATAAAACGACGAGATCTAGTGTCATCTCGATTTTTTTTCTTCAAAAATCGACACTCTGGGACTTCGATATTTTGGAATACGAGGCAAAATGTATGGTTTAGGGTGCCAATGAAAATCGTCATATGCATTTTTCATACGGGGCTCCCTGCGAAATGTTGATTTGCACGATAAAAAACCCTATGCAAAATATTAGCTCATCCGGAGTTTATTTACTATTGTCGCAGATGTCAAAATTTGAGTTTTCTGAAAATCGAAAAATCACCCAAGAGGGAAATCGGGGCTTTCAAAAAAAATGTTCGATGCCAAATGTCTCAGAATTGAATAAAACGTCGAGATTCACTGAAACCAAACTAGGCATGTGTAGGTTTTAGGATGCAATAAATATTTCTATGGTGATTAGACACTCCTCTGCCCTCTCTAAGGGGGAGCCGCCATACAAATGAAACACAAATTTCTGCATAACTCGAAAACTAATTAAGCAAATTATGCCAAATTTCGGATGTGAGGGATTTTGGGTACGAGAAATGTTTATATGGTGAGTAGACACTTCTCCCCCCTCGGTAAGGGAGGGGGGGGGGTCTGCCATATAAATGAAACTCAAATGTTTGCATTATTCGACAATTAATCATACAAACGAAACCAAATTTGGCATGTGGAGGTTTAGGGGGCAATAAATATTTCTATGGCGGTTAGACACTCCTCCCCCTCACTAAGGAGGGGGTGGGGGCTTTGCCGTACATATGAAAGCAGAAGCATAACTCGAAAACTAATCAAGCAAATGGGGCCAAATTTGGCATGTGAAAATTTTAGGGAACAAGAAATCATACAGATGAAGCATAAGTTTCTGCATAACTCAAGGACTAATCAAGCGAATGGAACCAAATTAGGTATATGGAGATTGTAGGGGGGCAATAAATGTTTCTATGGTGGTTCGACACATGTTGCCGGACGAATTTCGGGAGGATGTCGAGTTTAAAACCTCTTTTTAGCGACGTTATTTGTAACACAGCTTTAAGCTAGAATTTATTAATTTTTAGATTAATGAACAATTCTTCATAAATAAGTAATTCTTACATTTGGTTTTCTTCTCTCTCTTTCCTTAATTCCTCCGGTCTCTAATTATTTTCTCCTTATCCGTTCAATTCTTTGATTCATAAACTTTCATAAACTTTCTACTTTCTTCAAACTATGGCTTTCCTTTTAATTTCAATTTTCTATTACTTCAATTCACTCTATCAATCTATTGTTTGTTTTCATTCTCTTCATACTTAATTTTCATCTGACGTTTCTCCCATAAACTTCACACTTTCATTTGTGAAGGGCGTAATCGGGACTCACTTGGTAACCGGTGGTAACGGCACAGTGGGTGCGGCAACAACACACCCTCTCTGCTTCGACACAAATGAAACACAAATTTCTGCATAACTCAAGAACTAATCAATCAAATGGAACCAAATTTGGGATGTGAGGGTTTTTGGGTACGAGAAATGTTTATATGATGGTATGACACCCCTCCCTCCTCTGGAATGGAAGGGGGACTCCATAAAAATAATACACATATTTCGGTCAAACATATTCCACCCAAACATGACAATTGAAAATTTTCGGAAAACTCTGAACGAAAATGGGAAAATTCGAAAAATTCAATTCGCTTGTGTTCTACAATTACATATTTACAAGAGTTGTTAGTCCATTTGATCTTTGCGCTAACGAAATTGATCTTTATACCAAAGTGGACATGGATTTTAATGTGATAAAACTCACTCCTACAGATTCTTCTAATTATATAAATAAAAATGAATCGCCGAATATGTTGATAAAAGCAAAACTCGAAAAAGGAATTGTCCGATTTTGGGTTGTCTTTATTCTATCATATTTTCTGTATCAAACATTTATTCCACGTAACGGAGAAACATGTTATTTGCAAGTGGATGAAAAATCTTGAACGACAATTGTGTCTGAAAATAATCTGATATTTTAATGACGAGCTCTGGTAGAAGTGCTAGGAATTTTATAGTAAAAGGTAATTTTAAAGGGTAGATTAGAAGATCAATCAATGAACAATTCTGCGATTTGACCCATGAACAGCGCTTAATAAAAAAACGTGAATGTGATAACGGAAAATACATTTTGGGCGAGATGATGTTTGCCGGGTCAGCTAGTCAGTATATAACTAAATCTCCTCGTACAGCATAGATTGTATCGTCCGTTTGTCTTACCTTCATCCTACCAAATAAAAAAAAATTAAAGTTAAAAAAGAACAATACATTTTTTATTTCAACCTCAGAGAAACCTATTCTGCTTATAGCTGTCTCCATCGAAAATTAATGGCAGGTGTATACGACCCGCGGCAAATTAGTTCTAGTACACAACCTTGCATACAAGCGAGAGAAGCATAGCAGCGGGGAAAACTTTTCCCGCCGACAATACCGTTCGATTTGAATTTTACGAGAATTGAAGACAAATATGCAACTGCCCTAGAATATCAAATTATTAACGACATTTCATTTCACAGTGTGTCGCGGAATGTGCGATGAACGCCACGAAACTGTTAACGGGTGGGAAAATCAACCGCAAGGAGATGAAGAAGATTTTCCTGGCCTCGGCCAATAGTACCCCCCAGTGGAAACCAATCGTGAAGAAGACGCTGGAAGAATGTTTAAAACAAGCGGACGGTAACAAAGAGGAAATCGAAGCCGGCGCCAAACTGCTCCCAAGCTACGAAGGGGAAAAAATTTGCCACCCAATTTCCGGCAACATTTTGCGCTGCATGAGAATGAAGCTGTTCACCAAATGCCCGGCCGGCATTTTCCGTGGCGGAAGTGATTGTGATCAGTTGAAACAGTACCACGCCGCGTGTCCCCTGAACTGAGAGAATACGTTTTTTTCTTGCAATCGCTGTTGTACATTAATCGTAGCACCAATATGCACTAGTTCACGATAATCTAAAAATAACAGTTTATCAGCACACATGTGACGAATAAATACAATCGTGTGTATGAATCATTCACCGATCATTTTTTTTAGAAATATCCGTTGTCATCGTGATGCTGCAGCGGATCAACCTTGTGTGACAATAACCATGATCATAATAATGTCACGACAGCAAGGTAATTACGGTACTGTTCGAATCAAACAAAACATTTCCCCGTATCAACTTTGCAAATAATATGCTACCTGTGTTGAGTGCGCTATACTGGATCATTCGTCAGTACTCGAATGCATACTTATTTGCTAGAGTTTGTTTGATGGCACGCAGCAATAGAACATTGTAATAGAGCCTCATCTAAGATATAATTTGCATCGGCTATTGTGTGAGCGATCCACGTGCGTGTTTGTGTGTGTCGAAAATTAATTGACTACGAATGCAAATAAATATGCAGCTGCGAACGGTAAGATGATTTAGTTTTCATTTTTGTTCCCGCGGAAGTGACAGTGACTATCTCTAGCGACTCAACCATGACATTGGCATCCGCCGCTGGAATTGCCGCGTTTGCGTTCGTACTACAGGTCGCCGTGATTGGTGCCGAAAATCCCTGTGTAAATGGACCACCCGTCGAAAAGGTACTGTTCCAAAAATTGATGCTCGAGGACGGACATTATATTGAATGAAGTTGTGTTCGTCATCTGTAGTGAATTTCATGTGGAAACAGTGTTCGAACAGATGGCTTGATGAATAAAGCCAAAGATCCAATGTTGAATGTTTCCTATAGTTTTCGGTTGCGTGAATCAATTTAATGTCATTTCTATAAATGGTTTCTCCATTCGGCAGCTATACCAAACCCGACGAATAATAGCTAACTTTGGACACGTGCATACGGTGCGCGATACACGCTTATGTGAGAATGATAGGAAAGCTTTTCAACGATACTTTGTATTTTATGAAAACTTCAAATCCGAAGTGGATGCAGAAATGGCTCAGGAGCTTAGCACGTTTATTGCTACCATCCGGATAGAAATGACTCAAAAACATTCCAACTCTATACGGTGTTGCGAGACCGCTTAATGGTGACGAAAAGCTGCACTCGGACAGATTGCATTTTGACGTACGACTACACTCTGTGCAACTTCTATAAGACCATCCTGATTCTATTTCGTTGCAACACAAACAGTTAGAATTTCAACAAGATATATTCATACATTGTTGAATGCTTGAAATGAAGTATATTTAACGACAACTTCATTCAAAAGAGTTGATTGTTTATTTATTGTGCCTCAATATGATAATTTCAGCTGTCCAGTTTCTATAAGACCACTTCAAAATTAATAAGTATTTTCAATGAAAAATTCAAAACGATCAGCTTATTTACGTGTCGATAATTGGCAATCTTGCAATTTCGGCTAATAACCTAGAAAATTCGTGTCGGAATACTATTTACCAAATTCTGCTAAACGGATATTTCTCGATATTTTTCTATTTTTTCCGAAATTGCGACCTTGAGCTCTTCAATCTTGGTGTACCGCTTTCCCTCAGTGTAGATTCTGTGTTCAAGGTTCCCCCTATGATTATCAACAGGATTCAAGTCTAGAGAGCGAGCCGGCCAGTCAAAAAAAAATAAGATTTTGGTCCTTAATTCATTGCTTAGTTTCCTTGGTGTGAATAATAGCATTGTTCTGGTGGAATGTGAATTTTTTGTGGCGATATCCACGCAAAAACGGTAGGAGAGTGGATCCCAGAACTTGTACGTAATTCTTGAATGATGTGAAAGCTATCTTGAGCTTTCCGGCTGCACAGAATCTCGCCCAAACCATGCACAAGCCTCCACCAAAATTCCTGGTTGAAAAATACTGTTTCTTCTTCCGTGAATCACGCCAGTACACGTTGCAACCATCAGGACCATCCAAATTGAACTTTTTTTCGTCAGTGAAGATAACCTTTACATTGAAATTTTCGTTATGGTATACAGCAAAATGTATTCTTTTGGAAACATTCTTTGTCACAACATACCATGTCCCACTGTCGGTTCATGTGAGCTTTGGCAAAACTCAGACATCTTCCGATATAAGATGGTGTAAGATGAGGAGTTTTAACTTTTTAAGCCCTCTTTATATGAGGTTTTTTTACCAAAATTTGACGAATTGTTACCCGAGCAGTTGAGTAGTTGAATATTGATTTATTTGCACATGCGATTTTGAGGTATTCAAACCTGTTCTAGCTATTTCCCGCTTATCCCGGTCAGAGAGCTTCGATTTACGTGGAGCTCTCTCCTTCTTACCGTATCCTTCAGAATTCGCCAAATAATTGAGCACTACTTGATGGGACCATCCAATCCGACGAGAGGTTTCTCTGACACCAACGTTTTCTTGGTGAAATGCATCGATTTGTCTTTCTTCTCTCTCCGTGAGCACTTTTCCCTTCGGCATTTTCCAAATTTATTGATCAAAACATCTAAAACAACGGAATATGTAACTGGTCTTATAGAAATTTGACAGGTGAAAATACAAAAATATTCGTTTACGCTCAGCGCTTGCACACGCACATATGGAAATCATGCAGTGTGTGGTAGTCATCAATACCTACACACTAGAATATAAATTGAAGCATTGTTTTTTTACAATGACACAAAGCAGCAAGATCATCACCTGGTCTTATAGAAGTTGGAGTGTACAGAGTGTACGTCTTTCTGTAAGAGTGCCAAATCATAAAACAGATCACGATTTTGACGTACGACTACGTCTTTGATTTCTATAATGGGAGAGTCACTCTGAATTAAAATTTATGGATTTTAAATGCATATTACGCAAAATTGTTTTTGCTATATATGTTCTATTATACCATTAGATAGGAAATTTATTCAGCAATTTTGTAACACAAACAGTGAAGATAGTGAAAGAAGTAAAAAAAATAACGAATAAGGTAGGCATGTTTTTTTTTAGATTTTACTCGATCCCACAGCACAGGGGGAGTAGTAACAAACAACATATTTGCATACAATTCGAGCTTTAGCCTTCTTGGTAGAGATGGGCACACCGTTCACAAACAGTACGAAAGAACTAGTAAATGTTCAATTTAATGAGTTTTTTCATTTGTAATATTTATGCACTTTCTGTTTATCAGAAAAAAGACCATAAGAAGTTGAGAAAGTTAATTGAAAAAATATTTTTTCCTTGCTTTTGTATAGTCTTCGATAAAAAGGTCACTGGAATACGGTTATATTTAATACAAAAACACGTGATACGAACAATTCTTCGAATTCTTCTTCTTCTTCAATGGCACTAACGTTCCAAGAGGAACTTCGCCGTCTCAACGTAGTACTACTTGCATCATTTTTATTAGTACTTAGTTGAGATTTCTATGCCAAATAACACGCCTTGAATGCATTCTGAGTGGCAAGCTCTAGAATACGCGTGATCACAGTGCAAGTCGGAGGAAATTTCTTTGACGAAAAATTCCCCCGACCAGAACGGGAATCGAACCCGAACACCCGGCATGTTAGTTATGACGCTAACCACTCGGCCAAGGGATACGAACAATACGGGTACGATTAACGATTTGTTAACGATTAACATTAAACAAGAAGCTGACAAAGTACGTCTGTTCGTTACAAGGGTTTTATTAGAACTGATCTAAATCAACTGAGTGCGGGCCCAAGTCATCTGAGTCGGGCCTTACTGTAGAAAATTACTGCTACTGCTATTACTGCTATTATAGTAGATAGTATAAGTGTGAGTGAGTTCCTCCGCTGGTGCACCCGTGGCCGAGTGGCTAGCGTCTCACATTATCATGCCGGGTGTTCGGGTTCGATTCCCGTTCTGGTCGGGGGATTTTTCGTCAAAGAAATTTCCTTCGACTTGAACTGTGGTCACGCGTATTCTAGAACTTGCCCCTCGGAATACATTCAAGGCGTGTTATTTGGCTAAAGAAATCTCAACTAAGTATTACTAAATGACGCTAGTTAATGCATACCTTGAGACGACAAAAGTTCCACAGTGAACGTGAACGCCATTCAAGAAAAAGAGTTCCTCCGTTCTCGCCATCATCAGTAAAGCTGATGATCGGTACAGAGTAGGTTCGGTGGTCGAAAGCTTTCCTAATACTATACAGCTTTCAATAAAAATAAAATTATAGGAGGTTGTATCCAAGATACGACCGCATTGTTGACGTAGAATTACGCTGTTATTTAATATATGTCGCTTGTTTATACCTTCGGATATTATTCTATAATGCTGTGAAATTTTCGAAACAACTGCTTAGTAGAATAATCTTTGAAATGGTTTTTCATTGTAGAATCAGTTGACGATAATTGATTGATGATTCATTCTTGCCCTCGCAAAACAATACGCCAAGCAAACGACGGTATCCAAGTTGGATTACCACTGGTGGGCTCCAATCTTAGATCGAAGCGCAGCGAAAGCAAAGTGAACTGGATTGCTCAACAGTCCGATGCCGAATGAAAGTTTGCCTCAGCGAGATCCACTGTTTATACTCAAGGCAAATATTCCCCTCCATTCTTCTACTTTACCTTTGTTCACGGCGACTTCAAATCCTACGATTTCCCCTTCGTTGGTCGTCGATAAGTTGCTCGTTATTGACAGCTCTGTTGGGGAAAGCACACAAATGGACAGAACAAATATATGGAAAAATGGAAACGCCTAATTTTTTCATGAATTTTAACCATTTACAAACCAGGGGATTCTAATGTATAGCATATTAAACAAATCTTAGGGAATTTCCGATTCGTTTAGTATGTAAATCGCTAAAATCCGTTCGCGGCAAAAATAGTTATTAACGTTAACTTTATTTCATGAAAACGTGACCTATTTTCTGATTTGGTGCCCTTAATGAAAGACGTAGTTCTACGTCAAAAAATAAAAAAATGTCGTTACGGAACAAACTATTATAAAAAATGTTCTTTGATGGAATCTAGGTTGAGTTCCAATAGAAAAATAGGAAAATTGCGCGAATCAAATTATTACATACAGCATTCTCGAGTGAGAAGCATATTTTGACATACAATTTGCGTTTTTTTAAAAATGCACCTTTCGTTTTCCAAGCAATTTAAAAAAACCATACAAATTAGAAAATGAAAACCCTTACACATGCCCACGCGATGTTCATATTCCATATTTTTGTTTAACACGTACATGCTTTTCGCTAGTGTTCAATGTTTATCCCAAACACGCCTAATGATGCACAAACACAAACATCATAAACACGCGTTTCTCACAGCATGAACAAATATGGTGTTTATAATTCAAACACATAATGTACGAAGCATACCATCCGTTGTCGCAGTATTTATTGCACTCCCTTTCTTTTCATGCACAGACTAAATAATTTTTTTTTGTAGAATACTTTGTAGAATACTTGTAAAATAGTATTTAGTTCGTAACAAATACCCAAAAATTAGTTTTAGATGCATGTTCTTGGTAATTTGATGTGGGTAAATAAACATATCCGCCATTTTAGTATTTGTTGAAATAGCTAATAATTGCGGATGTAACAAAAATTCAATTTTCTAATTGAATCGTGCACTAAAAAATGGTATCAATTGTGAAGAACTCTGATATCAATTGACGCATATTTGTTTCAGAACAGATAAAGAGGTGCATTTTATTTGCCCAAATTTTTTACAAAGCACCCATTGTCATGAAGGGAAGCTTTTTTTATTGTATTTTAATTTGTGCATGTTGTGTGGCGTGATATGAACACGTTTCTGTGGAGTGATTTACATGTTTGAGACTTTTCATTGTTCCATTGATTCCAGATGGCATGGAATTACAGAAAAAGAATGGACAAATAACGTTGGAAGAAGAAGGAGCTTGCAAGAGCAACGCAGACCATCAAAGACGGATTTTCCAAGTACAAAGAAAGTGTTTGAAAATGCTCGAACAACAGTGAAAAGATTCATGCAGAATTCGGAATGGTCTCAATGCAGTTTTTCTGGTCCAGAATCTGCCCAAGATACCTGATATCGATCCCAGAACACTGTTACTGATTGAAATATTATCCTGAATTATTTTGCATAAATATAAGTAGGGGAAATCAGGGTAAAACCGACACCCTAAGGATTTCCACACATTTCAAGGATCTCCCATGTTTCTCCGACATCAAATGGTTACAGAACTTCTCTTCAACTACTAAATAATCTTTCTACAGTACCTGATGATCTTTTTTTGGGTAGAACTCGAATTTTGATAGAATACAAAAATTGATGTTTTCAGGTGAAATAAATGGGAGTGCGGGTGAGATCGACACCCAGTCGGATAAAACCAACACCTTTAGAGAAACGAATGTAAACTTGTTACAATAATTCCTAAATATCAAGAGGCCACTTCCAACTTCAGGATAGTTGGAAATTTAATGTAATTGGATTGCTCAGATTTTGAATAGTAAAAGCAAACAAATTCAACTGCAATTAAATCTCACAGCTCTCGCCGCTGATGTAGTCTTAGGAACGAATATCTGGTCTAGAAATCACTTATGTTTATGTTCCAGCTTAGGTGAGCATCCACGAGAGATGTGCCGATGAGCGTTGAAGCTCTGCCAGGTTTTTTTGATTGCATGGCCGATTCATCGTTGATTTTGGCTGTTTATCAGTCGTTTTGTCTTCCAAATATAACATGCGGCATCTACGGAAAGTAAGGACGCATTTCTCCTGTCAGTGGAACTCAAACCCTGGTGTCGGTTTCACCATGACTGAAGGTGTCGGTGTTACCCCGAACAGACTCGAAATTGCAAAACAATGTTTTCGAGCATCGATAAGCAACAAAAACACCTACCGCCTCACAAAATACATTCAACAATGATCTAAGATGACTTATGCTCTCAGAAGTAGCGAGTTTTCTAAAATTTTCCGACAAAAACACTCAAATTCAACTAACGAAATTTTACACGGACTAACTCCTGTTTGCTGACCGGTTTTGTTTTGTTGTTTATTTTAACAGCAAAGCGACTTCCTCAACTGTAGGGTGACTCGAAACGAAAGAAATGAGAAGTGTGTATAGGAAGCATCGGAAAATTTGCCAAACATTGCTTCTAACTGAAAAAAACTAGGGGTTGTCGGCTTTACCCTGATTTCCCCTATGTTTTTTTTCGATGAAACACACACATGACCAAATTACCCCACAGACTGTCCAAAAATCATCTCTTTAATTTTACAGTCAACTCTCCCTAACTCGATATCCAAGGGGACCATCGAGTTAGGGAGGTATCGAGATACAGAACATTTTTTTCATCATAAATTGCAAATATATTATATTGGGGTAAGTGTCCCATGGTATGAATTTGAATTTTTGATTCATCCCCTTAAAGTCAGAAAACACCTTTCTCGCATGAAAAAAAAAATCCAGAATCGCTCAGGAGGTGATAGACGGTTATATTTGACGAAAAAAAAACCTTCTAAGCATATGTTCGAATTTCAACGATGACAGAGTTATAGAACCTTTTTTTGTTTCGGACTCAATTGCCTCAAACTGGCTACATTGAAAAGTATACTACGTAAGACGATTCTGTTGCTTTCATTTGAAAGATGAGAAAATTCTGTACAGGATATAGTAGTGGAATATCTAAATTGGTGGATTTTAATAACATTTTGGAAGTGGAAAATCTAAAAGTTTAAAAGTAATTTTTAATGTGTAATTTATAATTTAATTTCAAAACTTTATACTAAACTTGATTGTTTCTATCAATCAAGTTAAAGCTCTACAATTTATTCTTTGACACCAAACTTCTATCTCTCTTAATTTCCCTGCAACATCGAAATAAACAATTCCTGATGAAAATGCAAGCAAAATCTTCAAAAATCGCGATCTTTAACCCACTGTATTTATAAAAGCCTCTTAAATTTCACATTAACGTTGAAAGGTTACATTTTTCTTGAAATAAATCATATTTGAATTATAAAACAAAATTTTAAACTGTATATAATCGAGTCTAAAATTGTATATAATCGTAACGATCTCGCAGGAACTGTTCAATCACAAAGAAATGTTGAAATAGTTTTACAGGAACATTTTCAGTTGGTTTTAATATCCCGGACATATTCTTTAGGTTCGATTTAATGTTCGAAGGTGTAATTTCGACACAACCATCCGAACCTTCCTGAATATTCTCCATCTCAATAGGACTACTATCTTCAGCGTTTTTCTCAGCTTTTACAATACTTTTCAACTGGCATCAGATCAGAGCAAATCACGTTTAGGTCCTTTTTGCACTAATTATTAAAAGACATTTAGCAATCGAACGGTATTGTATTGTCGACATCAGCAAGCTCACGACGCAAACTAGTTGGATATTCAATAAATGCAATGTGTCAGTGTCGGTACAGACAGCGAGCAATCAACATGGGCTCTTGTGAATGATATGAATATTTGTACTAAAAAATTCATTCTTTAATTTTAACAATGTTTATTTACCTATAAGTACAAGAAAATGGTTTCTTGTCCTCCAATAGATGGTTTATCGGGTGAAGATCGGTACTGAGGTTCTTCCTAAACCTACCATAGTTCACTAGTCTTATGGAAGCACAATCCTGCCTATGGATCGCTGAACGCTACATCTACTTTTCCACGATGACATTCGACAACGAGTAATCAGAACAATGTTCAATCATCAAAAAATATTGAATCTTGGAATTATCAATAACACGTCGTTGAATATATTCATTTCAATCCTTTTTCAGAACCCAGCGGAATGCTGCAACACCCCAATGCTACTTGATAGAAACATCATGATGGATTGTTACCAAAAGTATGGTGAGCAAACCAAGAAGCAGATGAAGATGGAAGGAATTCCTCGAGGATGCGTGAGTACACAACTTGATACACTTGATACAATCTCAAAAATTACCATAACTTCACAGTGCATTGCCGAGTGTGGTCTGAACGCCACCGGTCTCTACTCCAACGGCATGATCAATCGGGACGACATGACCAAAATGTTCATGGAATCGGTCAAGGATATGCCCCAGTGGCAGATGGTGGTACGTGACTCGCTGGATGAGTGCTTCAAAATGGCCGAATCCAAAATGGATGAAATCGAAGCCGGTGCCAAGCTGGAACCCAGCTTCGAGGGTGAGAAAATCTGCCACCCAATCTCCGGCACAATTTTGCGCTGCATGGGTATGAGCCTGTTCGTTAAGTGCCCAGCGGGAATCTACAACGAAAGCGAGGATTGTAACAAACTTAAGGAGTACTCCAAGATGTGTCCGCTTCTATGAGTTAGTAGGTCCAGACGGGCTGCTAGAAATGCTGATTGTACAAACTGTGCTAGGTGCTAGAATGTTCCAATGGGATCCGTATCTCGTTTCTTAGTAAATAAAGTTGTTATGTTGTTTGCAAATCTACGATATCAATTTATTTCAATTCATGAGTAAGAAAACCATACGACAGTATCGAGAGCATAAAAACAGTGTAAGAGTATCTCCAGTATAATCATGGATTACTCCCTCCCATTATTATCTAATGAATGAGAGCAGAGCAACGGCTGAATCATAACTGTTAATAACTCGTTAATTTATCCCATCAAACGACGCGCCGCATTCCTACCGGGAACAGCAACAGGAAACTGCTGCTCCCACTGACATCACGCGGCGATAAGATTACCACGAGTGTCGCCAGACCTTCCGATTGCCATAAATCTAGGCTCACGTTTGATTTACTCATAATTTTTTATGCAGTGGCGCGCAATTGCACGGATTTACCCAATGTTTGGCTCTTATCAAAACACCTGGCATTGTTGACACACTTGTGCAAGCTGTCGGCAAGTCGTTGAATGAGACTTCGCCTGCAGGTGTTCGATTCATGTGGACGATATGTTTACCACGACAATCGATAGCCCCAATTAAGCAAATAAACAACACTTGATGACTTGATGAGGTGTGAGAGAAAATATATTCTGTCTTGAACACTGGAAGGTTTATTTTTCTGATTTTTGCTACAGTAAAAATCGTTCTCAAATCATATCACAGGTTCCACTTTGTTTGCAGTTACGGCCTCCACACGCTCCCGGAACGCACGGCAGGTTCTAATAATGTAGCCTGGATCCATTTCTCCCCAGGTACGAGTCAATGTTCGTTTGAGGCTTGCTGTACTCGGGTGGCGTTTGGAACAGTACTTGGCCTTTATGTGGACCGCTCACGAGATTTCTCGTTTTCGCGTTCATTCTTTACGGACTTGTGTGAAATTAGTGGATAAAAGTTCTTGATGCGTGCAAGTATCTGTTCAACGTCTTGCCGGATTTAATGTATAATGAATTATTTTAATTGAAATAAATTGATTGTTTATCAAGTAACAACCTTCAAAATCATACTCATTAGATAGAGAAATGAATTATTCTTCTTTCCACATAATTCATTTTTTTTCTTGATCGTTACAGAGAAACGTTATAAGCCAAGTTGTATGGAAGAAATTAATTATGTAAAAGAAAATTGAAAAAAGGTATTTGAAAGGAGATAGTACTTATTCGATATTTTTATCTATCTTTAGCAAAATTTCCATTGGTTGGAAAAGGGTCTAAGAAAAGTTATAGCCCAATAATAATTTATCATTTAATTATTAAATAATCAATTTAAAAAAAAATTAAAAAAGTTATTTGAAAGGACCCAAAAACATTTTTGAGATAATACTCATTGGATAGAGAAACTTTTATCCACCTTCTGCCAAATTTTCGTTAGCCGGATTCTGAGAAAAGGTATGGGCCAAAATGTATACAAGTTGTAGGAGTAAAATTAATAAATTAATCAAAACTAGAAATAGAACTTTTAGGAGCCGATCTGGCGTAGTGGTAACATCCATACCTCTCACGCTGAAGATCACGAGTTCAATTCTCACTCCCAACATTCTTCCAAAATTGGAAGTAAAAAGTGACGAACCAGCCAAAAGTGTTGAAAGTCACTATAATACAGATATAAACAAAAAAAAATAGAACTTTTTCACACTCGAAAAAAAATGAAGGAACAGAATCGAATTTTTTAGGCGCTTTTTGAAATGCTTCAAAATCGTTAAATATCAACGCATGAAGATAAGATATAAATTTCTTTAAAGCATAATTTACATGGATTTACACGGAATATTTTACAGATAAATTTGTGTTTCGATGTATGTAGATGTAGTGGATAAAAATATCGGGAAGAAATGTGAAATCCATTTCTTTCTGTTTCTTCCAAAGATAGCAAATCCAATTAACGTTATCAACTATCTTTCATTTGATTTCTATAACGTTGTTGTGGTCCATTCAGTACTGAGATATGATTGTATGAACGAAAAATTTTAATTCGTATTTGATAATAAATAGTTCAATAAATAATCATCGAAAAACAGTTTTGAAAACTCTAACAAATTCTATACACCCAGGATTTCTTTACGCAGTGGATAGAATTTTGTTATAATTTGTCGCGGTACACCATAGTAGATGTACTTTGGGGATTTTCTTAAATTTTCATTCCCAAGCCTATTGAGAATGGGGAAAAAAGAAAAACTCATTTTTCCACAATAGCTTTTATAGTGAACACTACAGGAGAATTATCTGATTATTATCTGAAAAGAATCACACATATAAAAGGCGTAGGAACACATTTAAATACGAATTATAGTAGTACTGAATATCTAAATACTAAAAAAATTCAATATTTCAAGATTTTTTGTAGTATTTCATTTTTTTAGCCATTCATTTTTTTGATAACTTCTCTCGATTATCATAGTAAGATGCACTTTCAATAATTTTCCCTATTTTTTATCTCAAAGCTGTTGAGAATGGCGTGCTAAAAAATGAAAGATACGTTTTTCACCATAGATCCTATGGACAGGGACTCGGAAAATAGTAAAAATTTCTACACAATAGACCAAAGTAAGCAACTTCAGACAAGTCAAAACGTGCGGTCCCAGGCGTATGTCTTACATATTTCTTCCCGGTCCTTAAAGTGTTCAAATCCTGATGTAAAACTTCGTGTTTACCTTGTCGCCATCTGGAATGAACACTGGGTTTATTTTTTTACCATCTAAAGGGTGTGTCACATCAAATTGCATCACGGAAAAAACGCTGTAGAAATTTAATTTTTAGGGATTATATCTTCAGCTTCCGCTTATAATCAGATAAGAGTGTATAGATCACGTTGGCCATGCTTCACTGTCAATTTTTCGTAAATTTGGAAAAATGTCGTCGAACGAAAAAGAGCGTCGTGAATTAATCTTGTACACTCATTTCGAGAATCCGGAGTTGTCACATCGGGACATCGGTAAGATGCTGGGAATCGTCCAATCCACGGTCAGCAGAGTACTAAAACGATACTTCGGGAACCTAACCATCGACCGGAAGGTGAAGAACGGCAAAAATGGATGCTCCGTCAGTGAAAAAGATCACAAACGCGTAGTTAAGCAGTTTAGACGTGATCCGAGAAGTTCGGTCCGGGATGTCGCCAATAAGCTGAATTTGTCAAGTTCATTCGTCCAGCGGACCAAGCAGCGGGAGGACCTGCGTACATACAAGGTTCAGAAGGCTCCTAACCGCGACGAAAGGCAAAACATGGTGGGGAAGACGCGAGCCCGGAAGCTGTACACCGAAATGCTGACGAAGTCGCATTGCCTGGTAATGGACGACGAAACCTACGTCAAAGTGGACTTTCGTCAGCTGCCGGGCCTGTTGTTCTTCTCCGCAGAGGACAAATTCAGCGTTCCGGAGGAGATTCGCAAGCAGAAACTATCCAAGTTTGCCAAAAAGTACATGGTGTGGCAAGCGATCTGCTCTTGCGGAAAGCGGAGCGCCCCCTTCGTGATGACCGGCACGGTAAACGGGCAGGTTTACCTTAAGGAGTGCCTACCGAAGCGCTTACTACCACTATTGAAGCAGCACGAGGGCCCGACCATCTTCTGGCCGGATCTCGCTTCGTGCCACTATTCAAAGGACGTGTTGGAGTGGTACGAAGCCAACGGGGTCACCTTCGTGCCAAAGGAAATGAACCTGCCCAACGCACCGGAGCTTCGCCCAATAGAGAAATATTGGGCGATTATGAAGCAGGCCCTCCGGAAGAACCCAAAAGTTGTCAAATCGGAGGCGGACTTCAAGAGAAAATGGATTTCTGTTCAAAAAAAACTACAACCTGACGTTGTACAGAACCTTATGGACGGGGTAAAGAGGAAGGTGCGAGCATACGGGTTTGGGCTCGAAGTATGATTAAAAAGAAATTGCCAAAAGTTGTTTAATAGTTTTTATTTTACTGTCTAAAATTTTCAAAAGGATCGGTCTACTGGGCGAATTTCTACAGCGTTTTTTCCGTGATGCAATTTGATGTGACACACCCTTTGAAATAGCGATCGGTTCTGGAATTTGATAAGGGATCGACGGTAAACATTCAAGATTCAAGATTTTCTGACATCTCTCGTCTCGTAGCTCCAGGATGCTGTTGGTAATCATGTGAGTTTGTTTTCCGTTCCCCCCGACATCGCCCCGCAAACTTTATTTACGATCTTCCGTGCCGTAAAGTCACCGACTCCGTGTTCCTTCGCCTTTTTCCTTTAACTGAGCGCACTGGATCCCGAATCTATCTTTTGATGGCAACGATAACCCTCAGAAACCGAGCTGACCTCGGACGATCTTTGGCCTCCTTCGCGGGTTGTTGCTCTTTTTATCCCGGTCTAAGCTCCCTTCACGGTCCACCGGAACACTCCTATGGCGATTGAGATGTCTTTAGCGACATATGCGTGTGTGACAAATCACGAATACGCTGCCACTCCGTCACGTTGCAACTGTCAAACTATGGAACTTTTACTCGCTGCCTATTATGATATGAATTATAGCTTACGAGCATGCAAAGAACATCAAAGCATTGTATGCACAGGTGAAAAGGGAATCTTATTTGTACGATGGTGCAAATATTATCAAACAGACGGAATGAAATCTCGGATGACAATTTTATTGAATCTGATGTACATCGAGAGCCCAGCTATACGTTAGAATGAAGTACGCTCAACAAAATAACATCGTAGTCTCCAAAAAACAATTGATATGTTTCAGCATCTCAATGGAAGACTGCTTTAAATTGCTTCAAAAAAGGTTTTTATTCTCATTCGCGCAGCGTTTGTTTCGTTGTTTTTTTTCCCAACACGGGTAAAACAAAAATGAGACTATTAAATTTATCAACAACAAAATAATAAATAATGTTTGCCTCTGAAAAGTCCAAAAACATAGTGCACGTTTGATATCTTAACCCAATGTAGCATACATCAGTGCAATTGAAAATTTGTGCCACAAGAGAACATATCGAATTGAAAGATTATAATTAGAAAATAGAACAGAAGATGTTTTCAAAATCGCTTTAGCTTCTGTTATTATTTTAAACGCAGATATGTATATTAGGGTTGTGTCCCATTCACCCGAAGCACGTTTACCCGAAGCACATTCACCCGAAGTAACACATACCCGAATGATATTCACCCGAAAGTAACGAATATCCGAATGCGACCTTTACCCGAATGCAACATTTACCCGAATGGAATGTTTACCCGAATGAAGAAGGAAAAAATCCAACAAATCAGATTATGAGTATTGTCGAATCTCCTGTTACGAAGGTACGAAGTAAAATGAGAAATTATAATGAGGAAATTCGAAAAAGATGTTGAAGACTTCGCTGTGTCATTTATAGAAATTGGTGTAGGCACAATTGACATGCCGAATGACATTCTATCCTTTCCATATTGCTTTTTAAGGGCAAGAGATCATTCAGAAACGAGCATGGGTTATGGCATATCCCGAAAATTAAGCAGGTAACTCTAACATAAACATTTAAATTAAAGTGTGAAAAGAATAGATAAGAAAAAATGGTACTTACGTATTTACCACCGTAGCGTAGTTTTTATCATGAATCGTCGGAAGCGGTGGCCTCTCGCAAGCAAACCTGTGTTCCACCGATTGCCCGGTTTGTTTGAAACATAGGAGACGATCCTTTAGTCAGGTCCGACCGAGTGTTATGGCGGGTTTACATTACGGAGATCTATAGCTATAGATGGATTTATTCACGCAAAAATAGATGTAAACGGGTGAGAATATATATGATACATTTCTTCGAGGTATATATAACCACTTTGAATAGAATAAATTCAGGCATATATAAACGCTGGTGAATTTCTCACTGATGAGAAATCACTAAAGTAGGATGCAGTTCTACTTGAGGTGAATAAATTCACCGAAAATATGAATATATTCATTATATAAGTTCGCGCTAGTGTAAACGGTTGATGCGATTTCTATAAATTTCATCATATTTCTTCACATGAATATATCCCTAGTCTAAACCCACCCTTAGCGAGCGTCGGACGGTATACGTTTACCTGGTGCATTAAGTTTGCCCGGTTAATTATACATGTCATGTATTTTGATTGCCTGGTTGCAAACGTGATGCATCAGGTAAACGTATTCTGCCCTTACTAGAGGACAATAAAAAATGTAAAATTGTGCAATGTAATAATGTAATGTGTAAAATATGTAAATTCATTTGTTGTAATGTTATTAGTAAAATTGTGAAACAAAATACACTATTAGAAAATTGTGAACAAATAAACTCTCAGCTCATAAACTCCAGTGTTGTTTAATTATTGTCGGCACTGCTGTGCAATTTAATACATTGCGGGATGTGAAATTCATCAATGGAATTGAAGTGCAGGGATACCAGGTGATTTTTTTCAAATGTCTTCACATGGTACGAAAAAATGTCTTCAAATGTCTTTACAGTCATATCGAAAAAACTAAAATTCATAGCTTACATTTGGACAAAGTTTGATAGCTCATTTAATGTTTATATTAATTGGCATTGTTATATAGCGCATTTTACTAAACTTGCCTTGAGTTTTTGAAGATTATCTCAATAAATGTGAACAAAGAATATATTTCACAACTGCGAACTAAATTTCATGCGTTTAGAAATGATAATTAGCCTGACATACCGTTGATTGAGTGAATATCGCCCCGGTTTCCACAAAAACGTAACTGTGATTACTCAATTTGTTTATTTCAGCTTTGAAGTTTTGGTTGTAGCTCAAACCATATCCAAAAAATTGATTATTGAAACGGTATGTAACCGGAAAACCTTCGTTTTGTGAAGTGGTCGTTTGAAAAATCTAGGTTAATCTATTGTACAATATAGGTCCAAATTAATAAAAATACAATGTCACAATCAATCAAATTTTCTAGTGCAAATGAACTAATATCTTCTAGAGACATTAAAAGTCCCTCGTTGTTAAATTCATGCTATATACTGATGGATTTTCTGCCTGGAAAATATTGAAAAACAGGAACGAATGACCCCGAGACTATTTTTGCGCAGTGGCGATATCATAATATCATGCTAGATGAACACTAAAAACCCGAGGCAAAAGTCTCTGATGATTACTAAGAACAAAAGTAAATAAGTGACACTGATAAAAATGCGATCGATTGACACTGATACAAAAGCCTTACTTCTTTTGACGATCTTTCCGGCCAATAGTTAGAAATTTATGAAAATAATATCTCTTAAAAATTCACATACGCTATCATACTGAAATGTCTTCGCATATTTCATAATGTCTTCAAAATGTCTTCACAAAACCAAATGACTCCACAGTGAGTCAAATGTCTTCAAAATGAAGACATGTCTTCAAACCTGGCATCCCTGTTGATGTGGTTCCCGTCGGCACTATTCGCGTTGCATTAAGGTTTATTCGGACAATGAATTTTACGCCTGGAATTGTTCGTTTGGTCAACATGATCAGCATGGAGAGTAATGTAAGGTTGAAGTAATATAAATAGGCCCGGTGATCAACAACACTGAGCAGGAATGAATATACAAATACTTCCTAATAATAAAATTTGCGTATTATTCAAATATATTCTTCTTTCGGGTAAGTGTCGCATCAGGGTAGATGGTACATTCTGTTACCGTTAAATTCGGGTAATTGTTGCATTCGGGTAAATGTGGCATTCGAATAAGTGTCAGTACGGGTAGATGTTACATTCTGGTGAATGGGTTTCGGGTAAATGTGACACAATCGTATATAAGTATGTTCTATTATTTTTACAAAGCAATGATGCTAATGTTTCCAGATTTTCTGGCGTATTTCTCAATATTCAGATATGCATTAATTTTTACCTGATTTTACCTGATTTTTACTTCATCAGAACACAGGAAACCCTGTTTTTGTGCGGTTCCTTTTTTGCGTGACTCCTCGTTTGTGCAACTCTTTTTGCGCGATTTTATTGTGGCATCGGGTCTTGAATCACACAAACTAGTCGCACAAATAACAAAATCGCACCTAAACTGTCACACAAATGAGAAATCGCACAAACAGCAACTGCACAAACACAGGTTTTCATGTAAAAAATTACCACAATGAGTGAAGTGTTGAACACTGAAAGAGAACTTTCATAATCTTTTCCTCACTTGAAAACGTACTTGGAACATCGCAATCTCAACGTAGTGTTACGTGAGCCGTTTTGATAAGAACAAGTATTGAGATGAGACTGATGTTGAGCATATATTGATGTTGAAATTCGAGAATACTTGTGTGCCAGTGCAAATCGGCATATTTTCTGTGGCAAAAATCAATCTAATTATAAAGGAATAGTTTTACAATTCTTTTGAAGATATTGGCATCGACACTGGCACAGTTTTACAGATGGTTAGTAGTAAATCACCTGAATGAGCTAATCCACAGTGAAAATCTCGAATTATTTTCATTACACTTAGATGTTTCGAGACTTTTCAAAACAGTTCTGGATAATTTCATAAAAACATCAATTTGAATTTTTCAATTCAAATATACGTAAAATCGACCCAAACAATACCAAAAACAGTTTCTATATTTCCACTACTTCTATACTATCCTTATTTGATGGGAATGAATTTAATCGAAAGCATGAATAATGAATTCCGGGAAGTTTTCAATATTGGTTTGAAAAATAATCAAGATCAATAAATTTGGCGACACACTAGCTTTTCCATTTTTGAGAGAATAATGATCCTGTGTTCAACATCTGCACAGACCGATTCATTTTACCGAAAAAAATTGAGAATGTTCCGGAGGAAGTGAACTTTAAGTTCCAAACAAAAAAACGTTTGAAAATTCCGCTTGTTTTCATCAATGCAGGTAATAAGAGCAATACCGAAGTGTATATTGATAGTTTGGAGGACCGAATACTTCTCCGGGTAAAAGCCAACTTTTCTAAATATTAATACGTTTTCCTACAACAGGATGGAGTGCCATGTCAAACGTCAAAACGAACCCAACGATAGTCTATGAAAAAAATGTCGAAACCTTAACCCGTTGGATTAATAGATTTGGACGTATGTAGAAGCACAAGCTTGCAAAACATCACACCCTGTAGTCTGTCATAACACGCTTGTTCTAGCTTCCGGCATTGTGGATGTCACTGATAAAAATAGAGGAACCATTGGGTAAATTTGTTTGAATGGGCCTGATAAAGATAGCTGAGCTCGAATAAAGGGTGTGTCACATCAAATTGCATCACGGAAAAAACGCTGTAGAAATTCGCCCAGTAGACCGATCCTTTTGAAAATTTTAGACAGTAAAATAAAAACTATTAAACAACTTTTGGCATTTTCTTTTTATTCATACTTCAAGCCCAAGCCCGTATGCTCACACCTTCCTCTTTACCCCGTCCATAAGGTTCTGTACAACGTCAGGTTGTAGTTTTTTTTGAACAGAAATCCATTTTCTCTTGAAGTCCGCCACCGATTTGACAACTTTTGGGTTCTTCCGGAGGGCCTGCTTCATAATCGCCCAATATTTCTCTATTGGGTGAAGCTCCGGCGTGTTGGGAGGGTTCATTTCCTTTGGCACGAAGGTGACCCCGTTGGCTTCGTACCACTCCAACACGTCCTTTGAATAGTGGCACGAAGCGAGATCCGGCCAGAAGATGATCGGGCCCTCGTGCTGCTTCAATAGTGGTAGTAAGCGCTTCTGTAGGCACTCCTTAAGGTAAACCTGCCCGTTTACCGTGCCGGTCATCACGAAGGGGGCGCTCCGCTTTCCGCAAGAGCAGATCGCTTGCCACACCATGTACTTTTTGGCAAACTTGGATAGTTTCTGCTTGCGAATCTCCTCCGGAACGCTGAATTTGTCCTCTGCGGAGAAGAACAACAGGCCCGGCAGCTGACGAAAGTCCGCTTTGGCGTAGGTTTCGTCGTCCATTACCAGGCAATGCGGCAGTCTTCCATGTTTCACAAAAAACACTGCGTCCGGGATAAACATGTCCACGCTGCTGTTCGCAGTTTTGTGTATGAATACAAACATGATTTTTTCGTACCTATGTTTGAAAATGTGACATGTTTGTATTCGTAGTAAGTTTGGACATACGATGTTTAATCCTAATGTTTCACATGATGTTCAGTTTCTCTTGTATTTTCACCCCAAGCACCGGCAGTGCGTAGAATAGAAGAAGCGAATCGGACACCACACCACCACCACTCAACGCGTGGTGTGTTGGTATGTTGACATGCAAAAATTGCTTTCCTATCATGACAATGGGTGCTTCGTTTAAAATATTGGGCAAATAAAATAAACCTCCATCTGTTCTGAACAAAATAAACGTCGATTGATATCAGAGTTTTTCACAATTGATAAAATTATTTAGTGCACGCATCAGTTTATATATTGAATTCATGTAACATTCGCTATTATTAGCTATTTGAACAAGTACTAAAATTAGATAGAGCGTGGCGGAGACGTTTAGTTACCCACGACAAATTTTGATTACAATACTTCTATAATTTTAATCGAATATAAAGTACCATAATTATTCAGCAGTGACATGTTAGGCGTTACGCTAACCACTCGACCACGGGAGCAACGATTTTGACTGGATCTTTGAATGTTTACAAAAGGCTAATACTGCTTGTTCTCGACCCGAGCTATAAAACGAGCGAAGAAGAGGAGAAGAAAGGATGATGCAATCGCATGCACACATAGCATATGTAGTATAGTGTAAGTGTAGCTTTTAGTTTTTTCCTTCATTCAGTTTGTGATAACATCGAGAAATTAATGGTGTGTTTTAGTCGCTGAAATTTCTCTGCTGGTTCTGCTGTGTGCCGCTGAAGGTTGCATATAATACTAATTTTTGGGTATTTATTTTTTTGGTCAGCATTTGTACGACGTCGCCCGCTGTGCAGTCGGTTCCCCAGACTTCAATTGCCGACATGCACGCAAAAAAAATTCTCTTAGAAAGCTTCTTTCTATTCAGAGAATGTTTTGTTTGCACGAAACCAAGGATTATTTAATCAGACTTGCAAAATGTGCATGAACTCATAGCCTCTTGGTTCAAGCAACTTTTGTAATGCGAACTAAATTTCAAGTTCGTTTCTGTGAAAAAGTATTCTACGAAGAAATGTTTTGGGATGAATAATTTCTTTCCGTGTATGAAAAGAAACGAAACGAAAGCAATGAATACTGCGACATCGGGTGATATGTTTGTACATAATGTTCTTGAATTATGAACATCGTGTTTGTTTTCACATGTTTATGTATGTGAATCATTGTTCGTGTTTGGGATAGACATTCAATACTAGCGAAAATCATGTTCGTATTCAAACAAAAACATGGAATGTTCACATCGCGTGGACATGTGTAAGTGTTTTTCGGATCACTGCAATGCGGCTTCGTCAGCATTTCGGTGTACAGCTTCCGGGCTCGCGTCTTCCCCACCATGTTTTGCCTTTCGTCGCGATTAGGAGCCTTCTGAACCTTGTATGTACGCAGGCCCTCCCGCTGCTTGGTCCGCTGGACGAATGAACTTGACAAATTCAGCTTATTGGCGACATCCCGAACCGAACTTCTCGGATCACGTCTAAACTGCTTAACTACGCGCTTGTGATCTTTTTCACTGACGGAGCATCCATTTTTGCCGTTCTTCACCTTCCGGTCGATGGTTAGGTTCTCGAAGTATCGTTTTAGTACTCTGCTGACCATGGATTGGGTGATTCCCAGCATCTTACCGATGTCCCGATATGACAACTCCGGATTCTCGAAATGAGTGCACAGGATTAATTCACGACGCTCTTTTTCGTTCGACGACATTTTTCCAAATTTACGAAAAATTGACAGTGAAGCATGGCCAACGTGATCTATACACTCTTATCTGATTATAAGCGAAAGCTGAAGATATAATTCCTAAAAATTAAATTTCTACAGCGTTTTTTCCGTGATGCAGTTTGATGTGACACACCCTTTATTACAGTTTGAACGTTATAGTTTAAAAGAAATACCATAATTTGAACGACTTGTCCGGTATGATTCCAAGGTCCTCTCTGAGGAACTTGTGCCAAACTTTTTGACATTCTAGATTCCTTGAACCTTTACAAGAAACGAAAGGCAAAGCGACGAATCTCTGCGAGGTGTTGAACATTTCTGAATGTATTACTCGGTTTGAATTTTTGCAAGCGCGACTCATAAATTAGCTTTTCATTGATTCAAAAATGTACAAGAAGCAGTGGTTCAAAAAAAGTATTCTTCCGTACATTAAAGCTCACAAATGACCTGTAAAGTTTGCCCTGATTTGGCAAGATGCCACTACAGCGGAGATGTACTACAGTAGTATCGAGACCAGGGCCCGACATCTTCGAAGAAAAAACATGTAAATCGACTCTCCTTTTCAGTCGCTTCGCTTCAACTTCGACTTCGGCTATACAAACATACAGTCGAAGCGAAGCGACTGAAAAGGAGAGTCGATTTTCATGTTTTTTCTTCGAAGATGTCGAGTCCTTATCGAGATAACGATGCTTCCGTTACTATCTGCTCTGCGATGGTCCATTTCATTTTTCACCGTCAAAAGAACTGCTCGGCACATTGAAATGATCAGGAACTTTCGTTTTCATGAGTTTGTGGATGGGTGAGTACATTTATATGTAAGAATACGTATTTTTTTCTTTATTAGAGAGATTTTGAGCCAAAGGCTGATTCATCTCTATTAGAATGCGTATGTATACGTGAGAGTATCATCACGCCTTGCAATTCTCGTACGAATAAAATCATGAAAACGAAAGAGTGCGCATAGCATTTTGAACTTCAGGTACAATATGCATTGAAGTGATCCTTTATCTGCTCCAAACTTTGATCGTTCGGCTAAAAAAACAGCTGAACGTATCAATATGAAACGTTCACAGGGGTTATGGCAATATTCTAGACCAGGGATTCTCAAACTATTGTGGGCAAGAGACCCCTTTTCAAGAATGAATCGCTACCATCGATCACTGTAGTCAAATTAAAAAATACTTGCCAATTCAAAGTCTTTGCAGTTGTTTAAGTAAGTCAACTTAACATCATTTCCTCATCAATAAATAGACATAAAATTCAGTAAACATCAATATAAATTACAACAATAATACTTTCTACTAAAATATTAGCCATTCTTATAACAAGTCGATTCACGTAACACAACTTAGTATCTTGGTATCTTGAAAGTTTCTAATGAGAACTTGTGTTAATTAATAGGGGTCATTTTTTAGACCTTGTCAACCGCCAAAATCAGTGTTCCTTTATGTCGACCCCTGGGAAACCGACATCGAATTTTTCTGCTAACTGAATGTAGTGCAACATTTGCAAAATTACAAATGATTTTCTTAAACCCTACTTTTGGTACTTTTTTAAAATTGATGCAAAAAAATTAAATGATTTATTTTTCGTCAATGTAACAAATTAAACTTGTATATAATTTATTTGAGATTTCAAAACTACCTTTCGGTTCGCGGTGCGTTGATTTTTTATACAATTATTAATTATCAAAGGTGAAGTGGTAATTTTTCATTCAAACAAAAATATCTCTGAATGGAAAGGTCATACACGAACGTCATAAGAACCAAATGAAAGCTGGTTGATAAGGTTAATTGAATTGGCTATTAAACTGGTTAGCAAACAATTTTGTTAATTCACAAAATATCTGTACAAACAGAAATAAATAGATTTTTTGTTTCTTCTCGATATTTCTGTCCACTACATCTAAACACACCAAGACCATGTTCGTGAAATATACCAAAAGCTGAAGGTTTAAGCTTTAAAATTATTTATATACCATTATCTAAATAGAATGTTTCGAAAGCTTGTTTCTGACTTTCAAACGTAGTGAAAAAAAATCTACATGATGAGGTACGATTTCAAGTTTGGGTCACTGTATTTCCTCATCAATTTTATTTCATAATCATAGTTCCGAGCTAGATTAATCAATCACTATATTCGCCCTTATTCATGAGAATCAATTTGAGTATCTAGAGTAAACGAAGTAAAAATATTGCAAAAACAAAATCACCCTCTGAAAGTAGTCGCCAATTAACCCATCACAGAAGTCAAATCTTATCCGGAAGCCCATAATTATATTTGGTTCACATTCATAAATTCTCTTGCTATCTAAGACGATTCAATCGAATCAATACAGTACGTAACAAACAGGTTTAACCAAATTTACCTCTGCAATGTTCGCATTTCTGATTTACAACTGAAAGGAGGCGATGCTAACGGAAAGCCATATATAATTATTATTCATATATTATAAACCTGCTGATCACACATTCTCGAATCTGCATGTAGTGTTAAATAAGTTCAGCTGGAATTACATACATCCCAAAAACAAGCGCTGTGCCAACGGCTCCATTCGCCCCGCATGTGGTGAAATGTTTTTCAATTCAATTTAACTCGTCTCAAGAACGCTCCACATAATCCTTTTTTATCACACACCATAGCCGCTGAGAACACCCGTAGAAAACAAATTTCAACCTTATCACTGTCTGCGTCTTCGTTGATCCACTAGAACGCGAATCCGGCGCAGAGGAACTTTCAGTCACGGAACGGCACTGGAAGATATTGGATGTACGCCACACAGTTAGTGCCAAAAAATGGAAGACAAATTGATCGTTATTTTACTGTTCGTTACAAGTGTTACAAATGTTCTCAGTGATACCTGCCCCGTGTTCCTGACGTTGTCATCGCTCTCAAAGCACATAGAGGACGCCTCAGTGGTTATCAATTGGGGTCCAGAATGTGAAACGCCCCCGGCCTGGATAGGATTCTACCGGGAAAATCCAGCGCTGTCCAACACTCCGCCGTTGGTGAAAATTCTAGTGGAGGGACAGAAATCCGGGGAGATTGTCACGGAGCAAAAATTTGGTAAACTTCAGTTGCCTGGAGGATGGAGTCACGACGAGGTCCTGCGAGTCCTCCCGAAGCGTCGATCCAATCCACTGTGTTTCGATTTCTACGTGGTTAGCTACGATGGCGATGACGAACTGCAGACCTTCGAGTGCCTTAAAATTCAACCGAACTGGATGTTTTCGGAACAAAACATCGGAAGTGTTCCACTAAAGGATCTATTCCTCCCCGGAACCCACTGTTCGGCCTGTTACCAAACCAAAGCGAATGTTAACAATGTGTTCCTGAAACGAGTCGGCTTCCGCCAGGATTTGGACATCTGGAGTCAGCTGATTTTCGGTATTCGCTATCTAGACTTTTCCGTGGGATTCTTCCCATCACACAACGGAACCCGTAACTTTTGGGTCATGAACGAAAGCTACCGGGTGGGAGGGATCGGTCCCATCCTGGATGACATACGGCGCTTCGTCGTGCTGACCGAAGAAACTGTCATCCTCGATTTCCGCCGGTTTCCGCTCGGTTTTCACAACCATCCGGAGCAGCACGGGGAATTTCTACAGGTGCTGGATCAGCGGCTGGGTGATCTTGTCTTTCGGCGGGCACATTTTGGAGATGACGGAGTGGAAGAAACGAATTCGTACCATCTCACAATCGAGCAGATGCGACGCGAAGGAAAATACATTCTCGTGACGTACAATCATGCGGCCAGTCTGAACGGTGAGTGAGCGCTGTGCATTCGACACATTCTAGAAGCTAATCAAGATCACAGTCATTATCTAATTTGTGGCGAGACTCATAATGCATATGTGGGGTTCTTTCATTCTGACGGGACTGAAACGATTTCCACCACAATGTTTAACAAATTCAATCCCATTCTTTTGGTTGAACGCGTTTGACTTTGGTTTATCAAAATGGACTTAAATTTATTTTGATTGTGAATTGCTTATTACCTTTTGGTTAGGCATTATGGGGTTTACCGGCTATTACCGAAGGCTAATGAACTGTAAACTTCAATCTGATTAAATATTTGTTTTGTTTTGGTTTGTCGGATTCCGATAGGTTCGTTAGTATCACTGCTTAGTGAACATTTGTAGTGACCTCGATATACCAATATAACTCATACCTCGATAGGAAGAAACTTGTATGTTATGTCAAAGCAAGAAAAAATATTTTTGAAAGTATCCGAAATTATTCATGATTGATCAAGCAAACAACAAAAACTAACTTTCAGTCACCTAGCCGTTTCATTCCGCTTTTCTATCAGATACGTTTAAACTTTTCTATCAGATGTATTTGAACATTAGTAATTTGAAAAAGGGAAGTATATCAACTATGATCTACAGCTAAACCGGTTTTTATGCGTAATGAAATGATAGGAGTAACTGAAAAAAATCGTTTAAAACTTGACAAATAGCTTTGAAATATAGGACCATATTATTCAAGTCGATAAAAAATTTGCTCGTTAGCTCTGTTTTGCCATTATAAGGGTGATTTTTAAGCATTTGATTTTTAATTTACCGGGAAAAACACAGGAAAATTGTTGAAAAAATATAAAATTTATTATTGGTAGTTAAAAATCAAACTTTGTCATTTATTTTTCGATTATTATTGAGTGTACAGCAGGGGATAATATTGATCGAGTTAAAAATGTATTTGATATCAATCTTGGAGAAGGGTTTAGAACTTTTATTCCAAAGCCAATAAAACCGACATTGAAAATTATTGGGATGAGTGATCGATATTCCTCTGATGTTTTCATTGACAACTTGAAGAGTCAAAATGAAAACATTTCGATTAATGATGTCAAGTTCGTTGCTGAATATCAAAATCCACGCTTGAAATATAACAAATACAACACGATAATTGAAGTTGACCATGATACTTACAGAAACCTGATGACTGCTAGTAAAGTAAGCATCGGATGGGATAAATGTAACGTGGTTGAGGCCTTTAATGTGTTGCGCTGTTTCAAATGTGGAGAATTCGGGCATAAGAGTGCAGATTGCGAGAAAGAGAACAAATATGTTCAAGATGTAATGAAAAAGCCACAGTAGGGTTGTGTTCGAGATACGACCGCATAGTTGACGTAGGATTCCGTTAGGCTATCTCTTTGATAATGATTTGGTGGCCTCCTGAAAAGGGCCGTTATGTATGGTTGTTGGGTATTGGTTATTCACTCCATCAGTGTTTACCGAGTGATGATGATAGAAGGAAGGTAAACAGTCGTTGGATGGTGCGTATCAGATAAAAGATACCGAAGTGGAACGAGATATGATGAAAACCGCCCTCTGTGATCCTGGACGAGATGCCTCTTGTGATATGTATGGATGAAATAAAGAAAAAAAACTCACCAATGTAATATACTATAATTACCAATACCGAACACGATTATCAATTTTTCTCATCAGTAAAAACTTGTTACTTTAATATAGAGAAAATGTATTTGAAATGGAAAAGGATTTTTTATAATTTTTACTTTCTGAGTGTTTATTCAACCCAATGCGAATTTTAATTGGACTAACAACACCTTATACTATAAGTAGAGCAATCACTTTTTCCAATGTTTCTTAACTTTTCCAATTTTTCTCGCCGTATAAACTTTCCTTGGGTGAAAATGAACACAACAAAACAGACAGCTTAAACCAAACGACTCGTTCTCGAGCGGGAACACACCTTGGTGTGCTTATTTATGAAAATTGAAAAAAATTCTTTTCATACATCAAGTCAATTTTTAAACAACTGCAACCATATACAATTTTACTGTTACACTTGTGCTAATTTTTTTACAATACAGATCGGTCATTGATATGAAAGCAACTAACATTTAAGTTCCAAATTTGAATTTTATTTGCTAGAATTAATCATATCACTCACCTAACTTGCAATATAAAAATGCCTCCGACTTTCATATACTTGCAATGTCGATTTCCCCCAGGCAGCTTGGTTTTGATGTCTCTGTTAGGGACCCGCCGCATGTGTCGTCAATTTCGACCAATCAGAAGTGGGTATTTCCGTTAGGAAAGGGGTTGAGATTTTCCAATTGTTCAATAGTTAGTTTCATGACATATATTATTTTGTTCAATATAAAAAATAATTATGTCAATCGAGTGTCGAAATCGATTGAAGCAAAAATTTCATCAATCCATCATGAAATGACTGAGCAATAAGCGATTGCAATTGGACAATCCTCACGATGTGCTCGATTTTCGATTTTCAATTTGTACCCCAATATGTTCCCGAAAGACGTAATCCTACGTCAAAACATAAAACATCTGAGTGCTCATCAAATGAATTGAAATGCACAAATTGTACCAAGTTCAATAGGGAACGGAAGCTGAATTTGGATATAAATCATCCAGCTTATAGCACACAGTGTCCTGTCTATCGGAGACTGTTGGAAAAATAGTAACATTTTCCAAACTAAATAGCAATTTAGAAGAAAAATATATGTGAGAAGAAGTTAGCAATAATTTATCTGAATATTGCTGGGCTTCCTACAAACTACGCAGAAATGCGATATCTTGTAGAAAACATGCGTCCTCAGATAGTTTTTGTTTCTGAAACTCACATAATTGATGAAGAATCATATGATCAATACAATATTCCTGGTTATAAAGTTGCTTTTTGCTTGTCACACTCCATGTATTCTGGAGGTGTTGCAATTTATGCAAAAGAATCAATTAAATTTAACATTCGGTTACACGAAGCTGTTGGAAATAATTGGTTCTTGACTATTTCAGTTGAAAGAGGCATGCAGATGGGAAATTATGGAATTTTATATCATTCCCCCAATTCTAGTGACCAGCGTTTCCTAGAAATTTTAGAAAACTGGTGGGAAAGCTTTGTTGATTGCGGTAAATTAAATATAATTGCTGGTGACATTAACATTGACTGGCTTAATGTGCGAAATTCGAATCAATTGAAACAATTATCACATTACTTTAATTTAAAACAATTTGTTAACGAAGCTACTAGAATATCTAAATATAGTAGAACTCTAATAGATCAAGTGTATTCAAATTTTGCTACTGTATATTCTTTTACAGAGGCTAACTTCAAAGTGACTGATCATGAGACAATTTTTGTTTACATTGAGAATGGACAGGATGACCGTGATAGAAATAGAATAAAAAGTGAAAACTGTAATATTAGGCTGTCAAAAAAGTCCTGCGGTATTTTTTTTTTTTGAATTTTCATTTGTTCATAAAATTAGTTACAATCATCTGTTTTAAGTCAAATATGCGCCGTTTTGTTCGATGACTTGTTCCCAACGAGATGCCAACTTCATAATACCCCTGTTATAGAAGCTCGCTTCCTTATTGGCAAAAAACTCGGATAGCCAATTTTCACAGGCCTCTTTGTGGCTAACTTCTGACTACCTAGCTCGTTCGCCATGGACAAAAACAGGTGGTAGTCACTTGGTGCAAGGTCCGGACTATACGGCGGATGCAAAAGACCCTCCCATTCGAGCTCCCGGAGCTTCTGGCGCGTCACCAAAGAAGTGTGTGGCCTGGCGTTGTTCTGATGGAAGACAATGCAGCCTCTGTTTATCAAAGATGGTCTCTTCTTCATGAGTCCTACCTTCAAGCGATCCAGTTGTTGGCAGTACAGGTCCGAATTAAGCGTTTGGCCATAGGGAAGCAGCTCATAATAGATTATTCCTTGACAATCCCACCAAACACACAGCAGAACCTTCCTGGCCGTTAATGAGGGCTTGGCCACCGTCTGAGCCGCTTCAGCGGGCTTCGACCACGACCGTTTGCGCTTCACGTTGTCGTAAGTGACCCACTTTTCATCGCCAGTGACCATCCGCTTCAGAAACGGGTCGATTTTGTTGCGATTCAGCAGCGATTCACATGCGTCGATACGGTCAAAGATGTTTTTTTGCGTCAACGTGTGTGGCACCAATACATCGAGCTTCTTTGTGAATCCAAGCTTCTTCAAAAGGTTAATAACGGTTTGATGACTTATCCCCAGCTCTTGGCCGATGCTACGGCTGCTACTATGCCGGTCTTTCTCGGCTAATTCAGCGATTTTGTCGCAATTTTCGACGACAGGCCTTCCGGAGCGTGGCGCATCTTCGACGACCTCTACACCAGAACGAAAACGTTGAAACCATCGTTGTGCGGTGGAAATGGAAACTGTATCGGGTCCATAAACTGCACAAATTTTATTGGCAGCTTGAGATGCATTTTTGCCTTTGTCATAGTAGTACTGTAAAATATGTCGGATTTTCTCTTTATTTTGCTCCATATTTGCACTGTCAAGGACTGTATTATAGTGCGCAAAAATACCTTTCCAACAAGCTATAGTATGACTCGATACAATGAATACAACTAGAACTACGCGCTTACAACGACACCTCGCGGAAATACCGCAGGACTTTTTTGACAGCCTAATATATACTCCAAAGGAGCCATGTCTCAGCTTGTTTCGACAGACCTGGGTTTTGCAGCAATGACGGGACATCTGAACGATAAAGCAGCTGTTCTGACTGATATTCTGAGAGAGTGTACCAATAAATTAGTGGTTAAAAAATATATTGAATTAAAACATTCGAACAGCTGGTACTCTTTTGATCTGCTGCGTCTCAAACGCAAAAGAGATAAAAAGTACAGAAAGTTTATAAGGACTAATTTAGAAAATGATTGGAGTAGGTACACCTTCGCGCGAAATATATATTCACGGACCTTGAAAAAGACTAGAAGTGAATATATACAGAGGAGAATCGATGAACATCAAAGTAATAGCAAAGAACTATGGAAATTATTGAAAAAAATATTAAAATTCTAAAAATAGTGTACCGCGATCCATAGTTTTCGAAGGGTTCTGACCCTTCGCAGTCAGACCAAACTATTGCCGATAAATTCAACAGTTATTTCGACAATAGTGTTCTGCTGATCAACCAAAGTATTGACTTGGTCAGTGAACCTAATGAAATAACACAGCCGATTAATATCAATTGTAGACTAGATTGTTTTTCACCCATCACCTTTGCTGAGTTAAGAGATATTTGTTTTTCATTGCAAAAATCGGCTGGTATCGATAATGTCAACGCAAACGTGATACAAGATTGCTTTCATGTCATTGGACACGATCTACTAGACCTTATAAATGAATCTCTACGAACTGGGCACGTGCCAACGGTTTGGAAGGAATCCCTTGTGATTTCGATCCCCAAAGTTAATGGGACGGATAAAACCGAAGAGTACCGCCCTATTAACATGTTGCACATATTAGAAAAAAATGTTAGAACTTGTTGTGAAAGTCCAGCTGATGCATTTTGTAGATAACAACAATTGGCTGATACCGGAACAGTCGGGATATCGAGAGGGACACTCTTGTGAAACCGCTCTGAATCTGGTGTTAGCAAAATGGAAAGAGAATATCGAGGCGAAAGAGACTATATTTGCGGTATTTCTGGATCTTAAACGCGCCTTTGAAACAATTTCTAGGCACTTATTGTTACAAACATTGGAGCGCAATGGAATTGTAGGAATGTCGTGCAAACGGTTCGAAAGCTATTTGTGCAACAGAACTCAAAAGACTCGTTTTAATGATTCTTCTTCCGATCCCATCGACAACTCAAAAATATTGCCAAAAAGTACGGCGTTTTGTGTCGTTTGAAGAAATAGTTCACAATAAATAGTAAAATTAAGTTATATAAATAATTGATCTCATCACATAAAGACTTTTGCTCAAACACAAAGAAAAAGCACAAAGAAACACATTTTTTCAACCCGATGCCCAGGGAAATAAAACGAGCGGCAACAATGGCAGAGTTTAAGAGAATGTGTATTTCCCACGTTAAATCTGTTTTGTAAACAGGTTTTCGAAAAAAAATTAATTTATTTATGTTTACTACTTATTGAAATTAAAAAAAAATACTGGTACCTCAAACTGCCATGTTCGTACTGATGATGATGATGTTTTTTATTGTATTATAGATTAATAAAAAAAACAGGAAGTGGGTTATATATATGGTATAACCGCAAGGGTGACGTAGGACTATCGTTGATTTAGAGATCATTTGTTTGAAGTTGAATCTAAATCCTTTCTGAATGAATGAATAAATGAATATTTGGGAGACTTCGAAAACGAGAGCGTTACGTTGGAGGCACAAGGTTTTATGCATCCAATATAGGATACGAAAAACCTTGTTCTGAAGAATAATCTTCAGAAGCTAACCTGCTAACTGTACTTGATTGACAAATCACAAACCCAAATGTATTATATGGATATTTTATGGATAGACAACATTAAAATAAACTCTTTCACATGAATGTAATTTTAAATTCCCAGAGGAACTGGCAGATTATTTTCAGTAACGATTAGATATTTTCACATTTTCCTCGATACTGGAAGCCCACCAGTGGTTAATACTAACTCGATAACCACCTGTTAATAGTACTTGATTGAAAAATATTTGGTCACAGTGTTACATGGATAGAAAACATTCAAATAAACTCTTTCACATGAATGTATTTTTAAATTCCCAGAGGAACTGGCAGATCATTTTCCGGATCTTTCTCGATGCTGAATGGCATCCAAACGGAAAGAATTCCGCGCGTGTATGTGTGTGTGTGTGTGTAGCGGCTGCTTCGAGATCTTCCCAGGGAACCGTTTGTGGCATCACTCTCCTCCTGATAGATTCCCTTCTGGCCTAGGGTGCACAAACAGGCTCTTGGTGACACCGTTCATCCGCGCTTTCATGATAAATAAAGAGCTTCACCGCAACAGCGACAACATGCTCCAATCGCTGTTCAATTAGAACTGAGTGGATTTCTTTTTTTTTTTTTAAATTAAATTTTTTTGTTTATTATTTTTCTTTTGTTTGTTACAATGGTTTACAATTTTAATTGATTCAACTTTCATACATGAAGTTTTTCAGCTTTAGTTTTCTTCTTTCTTTGTTGGTTCAAATTCTTCCTATAGCGGGTTTATACATTTATGTCTTGGTAGCACATGTTCCGAAATATTTTAATTAACTAAACCTAATCCTTACAGCCTAAAAATTTGTTATTCTACACGGAAACAAAAAAAAATAAACAAAATTTGTTATTGTAAGTATAAACATCTTATAGTTTCCGATTCGGAAACCAAGGCTTTACTTCTGACTCTATCCGTGTGCATTGTGATTCTATTCAAGATAGTGTCAATACCCGCCATCCGATGAAGCTCAGTAGTTCGTGTGTGTCGTGGTTTGTTCAAAATCATCCTCAAAAATTTGTTTTGGACAATTTGGAGTTTTTTGATATTGCTCTTTGCGCAACCCTGCCATATAGGTGAGGCGTACTCTAACATCGGTGCAACTACCTGCTTATAGACCGCTAACTTGTTGGAAGGGGACGTCCTAGAGCGCCGCTTGATGATGGAGTACAAACTTTTGAGTAGTATCATACTCTTTAGGACCCTTTCATCTATGTGGGAGCGGAATGATAACTTGTTATCCAGGATGAGACCTAGGTAACGAACTTCGGATGACCATTCTATGTCCATATTCTGGACGCGGATTTTCGTCGCTGGGATTAGGCGCGGACTCTTACTGTGTGGGAAAACAACTGCCTGAGTTTTCGTTCCTTTTACTCATATCTTCCAAGTGGAGAGATAGTTGATGTAAGCATTGAGACCGTTCTGGAGTTTCGACACCAGCGCGCGGATTATTCTGCCCTCAAAAGAGATCGCAGAATCGTCAGCAAATAACGATAGCGTTCCTTCGCCCGGCAACGGCGGGATGTCAGAAGTATACAAATTGTATAATATAGGCCCCAAAATGCTCCCTTGGGGGACTCCTGCGGTAACATCATACGGCTGAGAAAGCGAGTGACCGATGCTGACCTTTGATGTTCTGTCTCTTAGATAGTTTGATGTTATTTTTACAAGGTAGACCGGGAAGTTGTATTGGTAAAGCTTATGGACCAACCCGTCGTGCCACACGTTGTCAAAGGCTTTCTCTATATCCAAGAAGGCCATCACTGTTGTCTTTGAAATCGTTTTGTTTCGCCTTACAATATTTGCTACACGTTGAAGTTGGTGGACTGTCGAATGGCCACGTCTGAATCCGAATTGAACGTTCATGAAGATGTTGTTGGACTCGGAGTGGTTGAGGAGCCTGGTATAAATGCACTTCTCGAAAAGCTTACTCAATGACGAGAGCAGACTTATTGGTTGGTAGCTAGACGGGATGGTTGGGTCCTTCCCTGGTTTTGGAATTGGTACCACCTTGGACTGCTTCCACGCTGTGGGGAAGTAGCTAGACTCGAGACAACGGTTGAATATTTTCACCAACAGGGTATGAGATTTGGGTCCAAAATTTTTCAAAACGATGTTGAAAATGCCATCGAATCCCGGAGCCTTCATATTACGAGAGAAGCGGATGATATTCTTCAACTCCTCGATTGTGATTTTATTGTTCTCAGGCAATTCATTCGGGGCTGCATTAATTTGCGACACGCTTTCAGTTACTTCTGCTTCCATCGGGCTAGCAATATTTTGCCCCAAGTTATGAGAAGCCATAAAATGACGAGAGATTGAATTGGCTTTTTCAACAGATGTAAGCTCAACACGGTCATCATGCCTTAAAGGTGGAATGGGTTTCGGCTTTGATTTTAGAACTTTTGTAAGTCGCCAGAAGGGCTTGGAATAGTTGGGCAAGGCCTTAATGTTTTTTTCAAATTCCCTGTTTCTGATCTTTTGAACACGAGCTAAAATGATTTTATTTAATTTTTTATAAAGGACCTTTCTAGAAATATTTTGCGTTCTTTGGAATTGCCTTCTAACACTATTCCTAAGCTGAATTATTCTTCTGGTTTCAACATCAAGCTGCAAAAACTTACGTGAAACTTGCGTTGTTGGAACGAATAGGTTCACCGCTTCTTGAACACCGGCTGGTGAGAAAAACGTTGGTGAGTCCGGATGGAGTACAACATAATGTCCGGCTTGAGCGTCATTGGCTAAAACGATTCCATTCCTGTTGTTTCTAACGTTCCCCCAGATTGAGTGGCGTGCATTGAGATCCCCAGCTACGATGAAATTACCTTTCCAGCGAGTCAGTTTTTGGATGTCGTTTTTCAGCTTAGTCGAACTGCCGTCAATTTCTTTACATTGCACTGGACAGTAAGCAGCGATTATGATGATCGGTCTGTTGGAAGAGGTTAGTTCGATGCCAACTGCCTCGATGATGCTCAAACGGAAGTCAGAGAGCAATTTGAACTGGAGACCCCGGCGGATGGCTATGGCGACACCACCTCTCCGAGCTTTGATGCGGTCGAACCTGACGAACGTGTGCTCCGGCAAGGAGAAATTAATGTTTGGCTTGAGGTGCGTTTATGTGATGAAGGCAACGTCGATTTCATGGTTTCGTAGAAATTCGATAAACTCTAGCTGTTTATTCGCCACTGAAGCGGCGTTGAAGTTAAGCAGTCTGAGCGAGAAGGCTACGGTGATGATAATAGAATCGCAGCATGACTGCGACTTGTTCGTTACTTGTCTTGCATACGCGAGTCTGTTTGTCGAGTAAATCGAGTAATATCGCCATATGTTCCATTGAATATAGTGTGTCCTCTGGGGTAACAGCAGCGACCTGTGCATATGTCCGGAAACCAGGCGTGGAATGGCTGCAATCTGTCCTATCAATTTCTGTTCTTCGTTGTTGCGGAAGAGGAAGAGGTAATAAATTCGGGATGGGTCTGCTTGATGCCAGTAGCCCTGGGAAGTTGTTTTCGTCAAATGCGATGTCATTTCGCATCGGTTTTGTTTTAGTACGCTGAGCCGCATTGTTCCGGAATTTGATGAACTGTTCACGCTTCGGACAGGATCGGCTTGTGGTTGAGTGTTCTCCATCGCAGTTGAGGCACTTGATCTTGATTTCGGTCTCAGAACAATCCGGGGTCTTATGATTTTTACCACACTTGGCACAGCGGCTCCTCATGTGACAGTGCTTGGTTCCATGACCAGGCATCAGGCAATTGCCACACATTGTGACGTCGCGGTGTACTGGTTTATAGCGTTGCCATACTACGGCGATATGGTGCAGAGTTCGGATTTTCTGTAGTTCTTTGAGTGTCGTTGATCCCTTGGTTAAGTGGATAAGATAAAGCTGATCACGGTACTTAATATTCGAGTTATGTCGTTTCATTTTAAAAATTTGTAAGGGTTGCAAATTTACGTGCTTCAAAGCTGCCTCCAGCTCTTTGATATCAATATCCATTAGACCTCGAAGGACGACTTTTAAGGGTTTCTCAGCAGCGATATCATGGGTAAAATACTCAATATTATATTCTTTCAGCTTATTGGCGACTGACTTGTAATCAACTGATGAGGTGGTGGTAATTTTCACTCCGTCCGAGCACAGACGAATTTCAGCTCGGAGACCAGCTGTGATTAAGTTATTAACCAGAGTGATGACTGTCCCTTGCTCGCCTTTTGTGTAGAAGGGTGGCATTTTCTCTTTCTTCCGCACTTCTTCTTCCGGGAGGAGCGAATACGGATTACTACTCAGCAGTTTTTTGTTTGACGATGAGTCAGCATCTGCGGAACCGCCGCGACGCTTATTGCCGGAGGATTGACCCTGATTTGCACCAGGTTTTCCCATTTCTGGGTTGGTTTGGTTTGCAGCAAACTGCAACGCGAACGAAGAGAATGAAAACACGAGAACTGATGCCAAATTATCCGCTTATCAAGTTGTTTTTGATGCAAAAACAACAGTAAATGATTCTGATATACTTCGTTGCACTTCTGACTGTTCATTCGTGTTGATGGTAAGCTATCTAAATCAGGCCTTTTTGAGAAAATTCCCCCATACCATCAAACTGCCGCCTGCAAAGTTACGAGTTGAAAAATTAGATGACACGTTCGGTAAATCCTTCAAATATGAAGAAATTCTATTCAAGTTAAATTTCTTTTCATCAGAGAAGTTCTCCTGCAATAGTGTAACCCATGGAATTAACTTACACATTAGTGCGAGTCCAGCTTTGAAAATTGGATTTTTATGGTTTGGGGAGAATTTTCTCAAAATGGCCTGGTTTAGATAGCTTACCATCAACACGAATGAACAGTCAGAAATGCAACGAAGTATATCAGAATCATTTACTGTTTTTGCTTCAAAAACAACTTGATAATCGGGTAATTTGGCATCAATTCACAAAATCCGGAAGGTTATGGCATGGTTTAATGAATATGGGCTTCAGATTCTGGGCTGGTCAGAGTGTTTACCAAATCAATACCCTGTTAGGAACTTATGAGGAGTGATCGGACGAATATTAGATGCAGCTTACAAGCAGAATGAGTGATTTGAAAAGCTTAAACGAGCAGTATCCTCTGCGTAAAACGAGATATATACTAAAACATGGCTCAGCTTGGTCGTAACCACCCCGAATGGGTTATTTGAACTGATTGAGAACTAAAGATGTCCTACGAATTAGAAACTTATCGTAATTCGTGTTAAATAGCGGTTAATTTTGTAAAGTAGTGAGAGTTTTTGACGTAGGATTACGTCTTTCGGGAACATATTGGGGTACAAAATGAAAATCGAAAATTGAGCACATCGTGAAAATTGTCCAATTTCAAACGCTTATTGCTCAGTCATTTCATGATAGATTGATGAAATTTTTGCGTCAATAGATTTTGGTATCCCATAACAATTTTTTATATAGAAGAAAATTATATATGACAATAAACTAACAATTGAACAATGAAAAATCTCAACCCTTATTCTAACGGAAATACCCACTTCTGATTGGTCGAAGTTGACGACACATGCGGCGGGTCCCTAGTAGAGACATCAAAACCAAGCTGCCTGGGGGAAATCGGCATTGCAAATACATGAAATTAGGGGGAGCTTTTGCTCCCACCGAAATGTGTTCCTTAACAGAGACATCGAAACCAAGCTGCCTGGGGGAAATCGGGATTACAAATATATGCAAGTCGAGGACATTTTTATTTTTATATTTATATTTTTATATTTTTATGATTGATACTATTAATTCCAGCAAATAAAATTTAAATTTGGAACTTTAATGTTGGTTGCTTCGTGAAATTTCATATCAATGACCGATCGTGTATTGTGAAAAATTTAGCACAAGTGTAAGTGTAAAATTGTATGTGGTAGACGTTGTGTTAAAAATGACTTGATATATGGAACGATTTATTTCAATTTTCATAAATAAAAACCAAGGTTTCCGCTCGAGAACCGGTCGTTTGGTTTAAGCTGTCTGTATTGTTGTGTTCATTTTCACCCAAGTAAGTTTTATACGGCGAAAAAAATTGGCAAAGTGAAGAAATATTAGAAAAAGTGATTTCCCATATGGTCTACATATAATATTGGTTGTTGATAGTCCAATTAAAATTCGCATTGGGTTGAATAAACGCCCAGAAAGTAAAAATTATAAAACAAAATTACCTTTCCCATTTCAAATGTATTTTTTCTATATTTAAGTAACATGTTTTTACTGATGAGGAAAATTGATAATTGTGTTCGGTATTGGTAATTATCTTATATTACATTGGTGAGTTTTTTTTATTTCACCCATACATAACACAGGAGGCATCTCGTCTGTGATAGAGGGCGGTTTTGATCATATCTCGTTCCACTTCGGTATCTTTTTTCTGATACCTTTCATCCAACGACTGTTTACCTTCTGTGTCCTTCTGTCAACACCACTCGTTAAACACTGGTGGAGTGAACAAACAATACCCAAAAACCAACCAAACGGCCCTTTTCAGGGCACCCAATTCATTATCAAACAGTTTAACGATGTAATTCTTCAAACATATCCATAATCAACAGATAGCCTAACGGAATCCTACGCCAACTATGCGGTCGTGTCTCAGACACAACCCTCCTGTGACTTTTCCATTCGGTTCTATAGTTATGAAACACTGGAATTTTAGTTTTTTTTTAATCTTTCGCGTCTGAATACAACAATAAAGCTCAAATAACCAGTCTTATAAGTCAAGATAGATATTGTATTCTACACTATATACTTCAATTCAACCGACTTCTTACACACCTCTGGAAACTCAGAAAAAATGAGTGGTTCTATAGTTGTGAAACGCAGTGTATTATTATATTTTTTCTTGAAAGCTGAGGAGTTATATAACATATCCAAAAACAAGAGATGTGTTTTTTTTATCGTTTTTGATTTATTATTTTTCAAAGTTAACATGATTTAGTCTTCGTTCGATGTTCCTATGCGACTAGACGAGATCTATGCAAAAAGAATTCCATTTTTTCGCAAATTGAATATTTTTTCCAATGAAGACTAGATCATTGAATTAAATTTAATATGTCGATTATCCAAATCTGTTAGGTAGTTCAAAAGTTATGAATTTTTGAGCGAATACGGATTACTACTCAGCAGTTTTTTGTTTGACGATGAGTCAGCATCTGCGGAACCGCCGCGACGCTTATTGCCGGAGGATTGACCCTGATTTGCACCAGGTTTTCCCATTTCTGGGTTGGTTTGGTTTGCAGCAAACTGCAACGCGAACGAAGAGAATGAAAACACGAGAACTGATGCCAAATTATCCGCTTATCAAGTTGTTTTTGATGCAAAAACAACAGTAAATGATTCTGATATACTTCGTTGCACTTCTGACTGTTCATTCGTGTTGATGGTAAGCTATCTAAATCAGGCCTTTTTGAGAAAATTCCCCCATACCATCAAACTGCCGCCTGCAAAGTTACGAGTTGAAAAATTAGATGACACGTTCGGTAAATCCTTCAAATATGAAGAAATTCTATTCAAGTTAAATTTCTTTTCATCAGAGAAGTTCTCCTGCAATAGTGTAACCCATGGAATTAACTTACACATTAGTGCGAGTCCAGCTTTGAAAATTGGATTTTTATGGTTTGGGGAGAATTTTCTCAAAATGGCCTGGTTTAGATAGCTTACCATCAACACGAATGAACAGTCAGAAATGCAACGAAGTATATCAGAATCATTTACTGTTTTTGCTTCAAAAACAACTTGATAATCGGGTAATTTGGCATCAATTCACAAAATCCGGAAGGTTATGGCATGGTTTAATGAATATGGGCTTCAGATTCTGGGCTGGTCAGAGTGTTTACCAAATCAATACCCTGTTAGGAACTTATGAGGAGTGATCGGACGAATATTAGATGCAGCTTACAAGCAGAATGAGTGATTTGAAAAGCTTAAACGAGCAGTATCCTCTGCGTAAAACGAGATATATACTAAAACATGGCTCAGCTTGGTCGTAACCACCCCGAATGGGTTATTTGAACTGATTGAGAACTAAAGATGTCCTACGAATTAGAAACTTATCGTAATTCGTGTTAAATAGCGGTTAATTTTGTAAAGTAGTGAGAGTTTTTGACGTAGGATTACGTCTTTCGGGAACATATTGGGGTACAAAATGAAAATCGAAAATTGAGCACATCGTGAAAATTGTCCAATTTCAAACGCTTATTGCTCAGTCATTTCATGATAGATTGATGAAATTTTTGCGTCAATAGATTTTGGTATCCCATAACAATTTTTTATATAGAAGAAAATTATATATGACAATAAACTAACAATTGAACAATGAAAAATCTCAACCCTTATTCTAACGGAAATACCCACTTCTGATTGGTCGAAGTTGACGACACATGCGGCGGGTCCCTAGTAGAGACATCAAAACCAAGCTGCCTGGGGGAAATCGGCATTGCAAATACATGAAAGACTAGATCATTGAATTAAATTTAATATGTCGATTATCCAAATCTGTTAGGTAGTTCAAAAGTTATGAATTTTTGTAAAACGTCATTTTTGGAAAAAAGGGAAACATGAGTTTTAAACCAACGATTAACTTTGAAAAATTATAATTCAAAAACAAAAAACAACACATTTCTGATTTTAGGATATGTTATATAAAAATGTAATATATTAATCGAGTTCGCCCTGTTACTTCAGGACCCCTTCAGGACTTGTTATTGCGGTTTTAGTTGAACACCTGGCTAAGAAAATCAATTTTACTCTCGTTTGTTTGCACCTGCGACCTGCGTTTTGCAAGGAAAGAGCATGCAAACATTTGTTAACAAATGTTCTTTTTATACTGTTGCATCAGAATTGAATTGTCCTTGTACCTTAATTTGTGAACTATCGTTGCATTTGCCGGAAAATAGTGTTCAAACATTTTCTTTCGGTATTATATTCATGCGTCTAAACTTGATTCAAGTTACGAACACTACTTTAACGTTAATTTTAAGAAAGATTTTTTCAGAAAAGTTTTTTTTTAAATTTATAGTAAATTCGTAACGAGATTCTTACCGAACGAACATATAAACAGCAATTAAAATACAAAAATCGAAAAAATCCACGCTAATGCAAACATTTTATCACTGGTTTTATTTCGATTTTATCACTTTTTTTGTAAATTTTTAATATTATAAATTATAGGCAATATCTATACCTGTGAATTAATTTTAAAATGGAGCCTACAAACCAAAGAATGTTAGGGTTTTTATTATGGAATTATTCATAACATGAAAGTTCAGTAAATTCTCATTTAAAAATGATGTGTTCGGGCCGAAACTCGATTCAAATTCCGAACTCTACTTCAATACTAATTTTAATAAATATTTCTGCATAAAATATCATTTTTTTCATCCGTTTAATATAGATTCTTACTTTTCTAGCACTTTACATAAAACAGCAAACAAAATAGTTTGAAAAAACTACAAAAACTGAAAAAATAATGGTGCTTGTCTTTTACGGAATTTACTAACGCATTTACTAACATTTTATCATTGGTTTTGACTGTCACTTTTTTTTGCAAATGCTTAATATTATAAATTATAGGCTGTATGAAAATGAAATGTGAAAATGTAGCCTATAACCCAAAGAATGTCAAGGCTCTTATTATTCAACTATTTATAACATTAAAGTTCAGCAAATTTACATTTAAAATGAAGTGTTCGGAATTTGAATCATGCAAAGAAACTTGATTCAAATTCCGAACACTACTTCAATGCTAAGTTTGATAAATATTCCTGTATAAAATATAATTTTTTCATCCAATTATTGTATATTCTCACCTTTTCTAGCACTTAACATGAAAAAAAGCAAACAAAGAAATTGAAAGAACTACAAAAACTAAAAAATTAACGATGCTTGTTTTTTTACGCAATTTGCTAACGCAAGCATTTTATCTTTGGTTTTGACTGTCACTTTTTTGCAAATGTGTAATATTTTAAATTATAGGCTAAATCAATACCTGTAAATGATGTTAAAAGGTAGCTTATACCTCAAAGAATGTCAGGGCTTTCACTATTGAATTATTTGAAACATTAAAGTGTATTAAATTTACATTTAAAAATGAAGAGACTGATCGGAATATGATTCCATTTAACAGCAGTTTGCACTGAGCTGCGCGAGTAGAAATATTTCTTATCGGTTGATGCATATATCCCTGCGGAATATCAAGAAATTGCGAAGCTTAAACTGCAGTAGTTTCTCTCCCCTCTCTCATTGCCCGTAGAACGAACGCTCCATCTGATTCATGTCTCACATATATGTCAACGTTCTTCTAGAACAAATTACTGATGAAGAAAATCGTCGAAAGCTATTAACGCTTTTCGTTTTTTTTGGTTCCGTCCTCACTTTACGATCGAACTGCGCTCCCAACTCGTACCGGACACTTTTTTTCACTCAGACATCGATCACAAACTAGAAACACCTTCGCTCCTATATTCCGCTTGAGAAGGAATCAAACCCCAGAACATGCAATAGTTCTGAGATTTGAAAGCATACTTCCGTGGAAGACACGTTGTATCTAAATAAATGCAGTAGGGGAAAAGCGGTTAAAATGAACACCCTAAGGAATATGCCCATTTACTGCGTCCACATACTGCTACAATTTCCGTTCTTCGATGAATATTATAGCTTAACTAACTGTTGTTCAAGATATCTTTATTATAAAAAATAAAAATAGTACATTTTTCATTAAAAGAAAATAAGATGTAAAATCGAGCATTTTTTTATCGTGCGATTAAACTAATCACATGGTGGTGGTAAAATGAACAATTACACATATCATGCTAAATGGGATAGATTTATGCGTTGTTCCTTATCTAAACTTGTTTAAATAATTATTAAAATAGTAGGTACATGTATGAATCAAGCTAAGCTTATTCACCTAGAGTAGTAATTAGAATTTACTCATACGTGTGAAAAAGTAGTGAGAAACACATAACGCTTCATATATTGAGGTTTGGTTTTGGTCGAGGTGGCATATTTTTTGAGGGTCAAAGCCACAAAAGGAACTTCTTGAAAAACAACATTTGATGAGGTAGTTCAGCTTTGGAAAACATGACATTGTTAGTCGTTATCCAGTGGTGGCTCATTTTGCCCCAAACAACAAAGTAATTTTGACTGCGAATTAATCACTGAAACCAAACAAAATATCTGTTTACCTTTCATTGAATATGTGAACAGTTGTTCAAACTGATGATTTTATTTGATTAATTTAAATTTCACGGGAAATTCGCCCAAATTACATCAAAATGGCTACCGTGAGACAAATTTCTGTTTTATTTATTATTTTTTACATTTGACAGTTTCATGCATAACAGGGTGTCTTGTTCTAAGAATAGGATAATGAAGAAGTATCAATTTGTTTATAGTTAAATTATCGAAGGTTGAGCACTGGTTCATCTTACCAATCCTGTTCATTTTAACCTCATTTCCCCTATATGTTCATACTCCAAAATTCTGTATACTCTCCCATATTCGCAAAGGGACGAAAAGTTCCCGTATACTGCAGGCACTTTCATTGTCGTAGCTTCCACCTTCTTCGAGGGTGTGTAGTGAATGTGAACGAAACCCCACAGCTTTTTTGCAATATCTTCCATTCTTGTATCGAGCTGTGTGTACATGTGTGTGAAATCAATATAAGGCATGAATTATGCCCGCTCTTTGTTTTGTTCTTGCTAGCTCGCTCGAAACTGTGGTTTCATTTCATTTCATTCCATAGTTGATTCCAAACTTCTCTAGCCCTGAGAAGGGCCCTTGTGGAAAGAATCCCTACTCCATACTCCTCCTTCACCTGTCTCAAGAAAGACAATCCATTCCCGCTCGATGTTCGTTGGCAAAGATGTCGCTGCGATGACCTCCAAACGAGAAGTGGTGTGGTTTCAAATCGCGGATGGCTTATTCATACCAAATAAGTTTAGAGCGGACAGAAACGATCGTTTTTGACTGTACAGGAAGGTAAGCACACAAATCGACAGAAAAAATGTATGCGAAAATGGTAATGCTTCCAGTTTTCATTAATGTAAACCGTTGAGGATTGGGGAATTGTAATGTATAGAATATCAAACAAATCTTAGAGAATTTCCGATTCGAATGGTATACAAATCATCAGAATTCGTTCGCTGTGAAAATAGTTATCAACGTTAACTTTATTTCATAAAAACATTACCGGTTTCTGATTTGGCACCCTTCCTGAAATACGTAGTTCTACGTCAAAAAATTACTGTCATAATTTTTGGAACTGTTTGATTTACTTGTTGCATCCCAGTTTGGTTTGATTTGCATCCCTAATAGTTTGATTTGAGAAACACTCCAGAAACCCTCCAAAATATACAATTTGCAACACATGTCGCGGACCGCAAAAAGAAGTAAATAAAGAAGGGTAATGTCCAGGACACGACCGCATTGTTAACATACAACTACGAAATTACACCCCGAAATTTATTAATAAAAATCTTTGATACAAATATTTGATACCAATAACAAGAGCCAATAAATGAATACTTTCACTGAGTCAGGAGGGCGAATGTTTCGCGAAGCAATTTCAGTAGATTGTCAAATTAATTCTAAGCACTAACATGTACTGTTGATTCTCGCTGTCTAGAACACTTAAACTGAAATACTGCCATAGAAATCATGTGCACAAAACAACAATAGTGAATCAAACAACTCATGATCAGAATTGAGGCCATCGCAATGCGTTAATTACATGGTTTAGATATGTATATCCGATACAAATGGTGTGCAAGCATGATATTTACAATATTTGTAAGTGTTATAATCCAGAAAAGGTCTGAATACGTGCCAAATAATCATCTGGTGATTGATTAAAAGTTACCTCTAATAAAGTGTAACTTTTAACACAAATAGAAAGTGGATTTTATAATCCTTTAAAACGTGTGAATCCGTAAAAAAAATACTACAAAACTACTGTAAATCATGAAAAAAAAATATTTTTATGTTTTGAAACATTAGAATACCAGATTTGACACAGGTGCGCTAAATTAGAGCATTCAAAAAAGTGGCAAACCATGATCATATTTTCGACTGGACAAACCAAAATCATTTACCTTATACGGTAAAACAATTCTAAAATCAAAAATGTTGCAACTTCGACTGTTTACCTATAAAAAGACTTCGTTCTCTTTCTCGTGCCTTCAACAACTAGGTTTCCCTGAGCCAACGGGATGCTGCAAAAAGGTTCAACTGTTCTCATCAGTACATCTGCAAAACATTTAAAACAGTCAGAATAAATTTCCGATAGAAGTCAAGAGCCCCGGAATACACTGAGAAACCGTTTTCGACGCCTAACTCCCAATACCGCTGATCGATAAAATAAATACCCCGGGAAATATATTTTGACGACAAAAGTTACTTCCCTTTTTTGAAGACGCACATTCCCAGAAACGATCGATACTATCAGATACTATTCCATGGATAGTTCTTCTGCATCCCCAAACTTAAAATATAAGTTTAAACAGAAAGTGATTCTGTCTCATTTAAACAAAAGAGGTATTTCTAAGCCATGGTTTATGCACGCTGGTTTGACTATCAATCAAGGTGTGTATCAGAATAAATGTTCGAAGAAACAATTTGGTCCCGTTTCAACAAAAACATCAGAATGGCAATACGTGTTTTGGCGTGATAAAGTGTCATTGCATTACACCAAAAGAACAATCGTTCCTAGGAAGCATTCGTAAAGTTGACATGAAGACCATACAACGTTCCTGTTCCGACATTAAACGGAACCTACGCCGAACAGCCAATTGCGGACCGTTTTGAAATGTTCATTATTTTTCTTTAATTTCAAATAATCAGATCTTCTTCAAGTAGGGTAAATGAATCTTGGTTTGTCCGATTTGCGGGGTTTTTACACAACTAGTAAATACAAATCAATTTTCCTTCATGAAATAACATATAATCGATACCAGTTTGCCACAAGTCTCTAGTTGCTAATACTACCATAAGGCGTTGGAATTATTTTTATGTTTTTTAACGATTTTTCTCAAATTGGAATGAGGGTTTGTCCAAAAATGATCATGGTTTGTCCGGTTTTAGAAATCACCATTTTTGAATGAAAACATTCGAATTCTCAAGTAGATGTTGCATTTATAATTGTTTGAGTTTACTGTCATCATATTGATCCATTCATAATTTAGGCTTTTTTCACAATATTATATTTTATTGGGCATTTTAAAAGTGTTCACCTCAAGACACTCAACATATGGAAACTTCATTTCTGCTATGCGCGAAGGACACCATAAACAAACTGCAGCGCGCCAAGTGGTTGCCATAGAAATCATGTGGACAAAACAACGTTATTGAATTGGACCACTCATGATCAAAATTGAGTTCATCAAAATGCGTTAATTTAATGGTTTAGCTATGTAAATCTGATACAAATGGTGTGCAAGAATGATGTTTACAATATTTGTAAGCAGGGTTGCCAACTATAATTTTGAAAAATCAGGAAGAATGAAAATAAAAATGAGGATAAATCAGGATAGCTCATAACGGGTTGTCCGAAAAGTTAATGTAAATTTTTGTGAAAATAAAAACATAATTTTCAATCAAAGCATTATAATTTAATGTTATATCCATAGTTCTGTTTCACAATCTTCCGCCATCTTTCACATAGCCTCAATATTCCATCCTCCCTGAAATTGGTTGTTTCCTCGTCGAAAACTGCTGCGAGCCAAACATGTGAGAAACAGGTTGCTTGGTAGTAGCTCATAATACAGAACTTATTCCAAATCCCACCAGAAACAGAGTAAATATATCTTTCTTCGGGCGGAGACCGGATATGTAAAAGAATTAATAAGCATGGTATAAATCCTCGCATAAGCGAAAATGCTAGTGTTTCGCCTAACCTTTTGATCGTTATATTTTTTCCGAGAAACCTACAGCATAACTACAGTAAACTGCAGAGAAATCAATATTCAAATTTTCACTGAATTCATCGTCCATACTTTGGAATGAATCTTTACTCAACAAATGAGCAAAACATATCAGCAGTGGATCAGCTTGTTGATTTTTTCCTAATTTTTATGATATTTAGTACGGTTATAGATATATTTACCATAGTTCCATCGTTAAAGTTGATTCTACTTTGAATCTTTGAATAAACTTTGAATTGAACTTTGAATAAAATCTTTTTATATTAACCGTGGATTTAAAAAAAAATTCTTTGAGTAATTTTACATTCTGAAACGTATTCATACAATAATAACTCTGGGGATACATCTACATACACATTATCCTCAATAAAGCTCGTAGTAATTTCATAAATTCGTCAGACAATCTGGCTTCACGAAATTTTGTAGCACCGTTTTGGAAAGCCACGAAATAATTGAGGGTAGAGATAGAAAAATAAGTCCAGCTTTGCGTCTAGAGAATTTAACTTAATGTAAGATATATACAAGTGCGAACCGGAGAACTATCATGATAGAAAACTTTGACATGGAAACCAGTATATTTATTACGAATAAGGTAAAGAGTATAAAAATCAGGAAAAATCAGGACCATTTCAGAAAAATTAGGATATATTGAGTGTTCGTCAGGATATCAGGGAGCGTACTAAAAAGTCTGGGAAATCCTGAAAAATCAGGCAGGTTGGCATCTCTGTTTGTAAGTGTTATAATCCAGAAAAGGTCCGAATACGTGCGAAATAATCATCTGGTGATCGATTAAAAGCTAGCTCGAAAGAGGGACGCATTGACACCAATGGATGGTGTATTTTATAATCCTTTAAAACATGTGATTCCGTAGAAAAATACTAGGAGTCTAGAGTCTAATACTAGGAGTCATGCAAAAGACAATTTTATTTATATGTTTTGAAACATTCGAATACCTCATTTGACAAAGGTGTGCTGAGTAAGAGCATTCAAAAAAGTAGACAAACCATGATCATATTTTCGACTGGACAAACCAAAATCATTTACCTTATTCAATCATTTACCATTTACCTTATTCAATCGGAAAACCCAATATGTACGCAATTCGTTCAAACGAAAGTTGGTAAAATTCGAAGACTCTCTATCAAATTCGTATATAAACCAGGTACCGATTAGATTGTTCTATGTTTTCACATGGAAATCATCATTTTAGACTCACAGACACAGTCTCTAAAATAAGTGAGTAATTTTGAAATGCTTCAAAAATTGAAAATTTAAGAAAAGTTCTGCAGAGATAGTACACATATAAGGAACCAACCCTCGTTAATGATATTCTGACATTAGATTTCAATTCCATACGAAATGAGTTATTCCGAAAACGTTTTATTCCTCGGGTTGGAATAACTATTCATATAGTGTTCGTTGCAGTATTTTTATTTTTTGGTTGACAGCACTATCTTCAAAGTCCAAGCGTAGTCTAGCCTCAGACGATCAATCTCATTTTTTACCGGGAAGTCTACTAGTATACCAGTCTCCGTAGGTGTGTACTAAAAAATATGACGACAATCGTCAGTGCACTGATACAAATAATAAATATAAATCAAAACTCACCTTCAGACTAGTGTTAAATCCCAACATAGTAATTTGAATAATATCCGTGTAATGCTTATCGAAGGCACCCAATAGCACACTGTTCGTCTTGTACGGATAGTTGAGAACAATGGCATAAACATTTGTAAATTCTACCAGCTCTTCCCCACTCTGAACACCCCGCGAGGTGTACCAAACCTCCGATGTGAGGGTATCGTTTTGATACTTCCAGGGTTTAGTTTTATAAATTGCCTCCCCGTTTGTTTTGAGCCACCGTCCCATATCGGTCAATCGTTCCACAAATATCGGATCGATGGTTCCATACTTCGAAGGACCAACATTGATGTTAATGTTTCCGCCGCAGCTCACCGTAGTTGCGATCTCTCCAATCAGTTCATCCGACGTGATGAAATCCTCGAATTTAGCATTCTGTCGGTGACCCCAGCTTTTCTTATCGATTGTCATTGCATTCTCCCACTTGTGCGGCTGGAGCACTCCTAAAATGTTTTACTTAATACTAGTAAGTGTGTTATTTAATGTCATTTAATGTACGTTTTACCAGGGTTGTATCGATCCGAACAAGTGTAGAAATCTCCATGCAGACACAGCGTTCCCATTCCCCAGCGATCGTTCGTCACAACGGTATCCTTCACTGGTGAATCGTTGTACAACCAAGTGAAAAACTCTTTCGCCTTCCAGTACTCATCGGGTGCCTCCCAGTCACCATCGCTCCAAAGAATTTCCGGCTTGTACATATTGATCATCTCTTTCAACTCAGGCCACACTTTGGTGTCGACATAGTCGCTTTTCAGAAAGGCATGCAACTTATCATCGTTGTACAGTCGATTGAACCACTCAAACAGCGAATAGTACAGACCAAAGGTGAGCTTTGTGTTCTTCCGAATGGCGGTCGAAAGTTCACCAATGATGTCCCGATGGGGACCTATGTCAGCCGAGTTCCAGCTGTAGGTATACTTCGATGGCCACAAAGTGTAACCCTCGTGGTGTTTGCTTGTCAGAACAACATAGCGCGCGCCGGATTTGGCAAACAGTTCCGCCCACTCGGTGGCGTTGAAAAGTTCCGCGGTAAAGTCACCGGCGAAATCCTGGTACGTGAAGCCCGGTTTGTAATTGTTTTCCATAAAGTTGACATACTCATCATATTTGTAGCCTAATTGAGAAACAGATGATACCAAAATAGACTCAATCAATCAATCCGTCTAGTCAATCAGTTCGCAATAAGAAGGTGGAAAGCGAACACAATGGTACAATATCTCAGCAACTTCTAAAGCTTATCAGTGAAATGAGATACTCTAGATTACATTTCATTTAGAAATGCATTCCAATGTTTGCTTTGTCGACCGTTATGAGAACTATTCCGTAGAACTGAAGACTGGGTACCCACCTTTCCAATTGATCCAGAACCACTCCGATCCATAACTTGGCACAGAGTAAACGCCCCAATGAATGAATATGCCAATCTTAGCATCGTCATACCATTTCGGCAGAGGTCTCGAATCTAGGCTGACCCATGTGGGCTGATATTTACCAACATCTTCCTCGGTTTCCACAGCATCTCGAATATCGTTGGACTCTTGGAAATTACTGGTCGTCGATGAAATCCATATCATCAAGAACACAAACAAACTCTTCGGGAATACGCCCATTCTCGTCACAAGCAGCACAGCTGATTTGCCCTACCGGCACGAGTTGAGGAACGGCACTGAACTGGACATCTGTTTTGGGGCTTCAATTTAGTCATGCGGTACACAAGTTGTGAATTTGTTGCATCGGTTGTTTCGCCACTGATAGCTTGAGATAAGAATATGGGGAGGTGATTGTATACCACAAGTTTTGAGGTAAATTGAATTGAAATTTCCATACAATCTGTCATGCAATAAATTGTATGCTAGTATTATCTACGCAGAGCATATACAATGGGTGGTGCCAAATAAATCTCAATCCAAAAAATAGGTTATCAAAAATTCATGCATTGAATAAAAATATGTCTCGAAATATGTCATAATTTTGATTGCATTTACATATGTGATTATAAATTGTTTTAATATTCTACTTTTTGACATAGGACGATGTCTTCGCTTTCTATATAAGGGGGTCACTCTACGAAAAATGTAACGATTCATTAAGAGTTTTCAAAGGCATATTACGCAAAATCTTTATTGTGACATATATTTAAAACATGAACAGTGTATATGGTAACGAAAAGTTAACAATTTGACAATTTAAATGGTAAATTTTGAACAATGAAAAAACTCAATTCAAAAGGAAATATTACTCACAATCACAGTCCTATGTCAAGATTTTGTCCGTGCCCCTAGGCCCAGAAGCATCAACTATTTTTCAATTTTCGCCTTTCAATCGAATTTGGAAGTTCTAGGACAAACTTGGGCTTCTAGTCAAGGAAATATCGTCTGAATTTTATCAGCTGCCCATAAACCTATGTATTGTCCCCTACCTATAAGACCAGTACAAGTCAGACCCGGTTAGATACATTTTAAAGAAACATATTTTATATAATTATAATATAAATTAAAAGTAAATACAAACATAAAGAAGATTTGGAGGTCTTCGTAGCCACATTGGTTGCACGTTCGCTTACTAAGCGATCGATCGTGATTTCAAAACACGGGGTCCTCAATTGACCATCTTTGTATTGTTATAGAATAGCTATGTTCACGTAACAATCATCATGCAAGCTCTGCTTACAACAAGAAAAAATGAGTGGGTTATACAGGGTCTTTCAGATTTAACGCTCACGCATAAAAATCGAATAGCTTTTTTATAAAAAATTTGTTTCGCTCCGTCGATGGTAACACTGCATTCCTCACTTCGGTACGATAATAATCGGCTACTCTTTCAGTCTGATCGGATGGTTTTTAGTGTCAAGATGTACAATTTACAAGAACGTGTGTTTTTAGTGAAATCGTATTACTCGAGCAACCGAAGGCTTAATGAAACTTTGTCCTCTTATGGGAAGAATTTCAACATTTCTCGTCATCGATTACTTCCTCTGGGGGTACGTGAAGGACCGTTGGTGTGTTAATAAGCCACAAAATTTGAAGAAGAAATAACTCGGATTTTCAACAGCATCGAAGTCGTAATGTTAGAGTTGCGTATGAAGAATTTTGTTCACCTAAACGCGTCATCGAAAAAGGGGTGGTCACATCGAAAATGTCCTAAAATAAGCTTTATTTTGGTTTTATAGAAATAAAAACAGTAAGTGGGTTATATCTATGGTATAACCGCAATGGTGACGTAGGACTATCGTTGATTTAATGATCATTTGTTTGAAGTTTAATCTGAATGAATGAATACATGAATATTTGGGGGACTTCGAAAACGAGAGCGTTACGTTGGAGGTACAAGGTTTTATGCATCCAATATTGGATACGAAAATATCCTACTGATGGGGAATTATCTTCAGAAGCTTTCCTGCTAATTGCACTTGATTGAAAAATCACAGAACTAAATGTATTTGGTCGCAGTATTATATGGATAGAAAACATTAAAACAAACTTTTTCGCTTGCATGTAATTTTCAATTCCAATGGGAACTGGCTGATTATTTTGCAGCAACGATGACATCTTTCCGGATTCTTCTCGATTCTTCTCGAAGTCTACCAGTGGTTAATGCTAACTTTATAACCACCTGTTAATTGCGTCAAAATCGATTCACTTTTGTAGAAGTTATTAACATTTGTTGCGTGAGCGTTTAATCTGAAAGACCCCGTAAAAATAAATCAGTGCAAATCATAGTAATTTTACGTTTACCGAGAGATTTTTTTTTATGATTCGATTATCCGGAGTGGAAAAAAATCAACATTCCGGATAATCGAGTCCGACCTGTACCATGTATTATCCCCCACCTATAAAGCCAGTACAAGTCGGACCTGATTAGATACAATTTAAAGAGAAATATTTTATATAATTAGAATATAAATAAAAATAAATACAAATACAAATACAGGTCGGACTCGATTATATACAGACTCGATTATATGTGATTCGATTATATACAGTTTGGAAAAATAATTTTTTTTTATATTTCAAATATGACTTATTTCAAGAAGAAATGTAACCTTTCAACGTTAAGGTGTAATTTAAGTGGCTATTACATGTACAGTGGGGTAAAAATCGTGATTTTTGAAGATTTTGATTGAATTTTCACCAAGAATTGTTTATATCGATATTGCAGTCAAATTAAGAACGATAGAAGATCGGTGTCAAAGAATAAATTGTAGAACAGTTAAAGAACTTTAATTTAATTGATAAAAACAATCTAGTTTAACATAATTTTTTAGGATGAAATTAATGATAACACACTAAAAATAATTAACTTTTATGTTTTTCACTTCCAAAATGTTGTTAAAATCCACTTATTTAGATGTTCCACTATTATATCCTGTACTAAATTTTCTCATCTTTCAAATGAACGCAACAAAATCGTCTTCTGTAGCGTACTTTGTAATGTAGAGCCACTTTGAGGCAACAGAGTCCGAAACAAAAAAAAAGTTCTATAACTCTGTCATTGTTGAAATTCGAACATATGCGTAGAAGGTTTTTTTTCATCAAATATATAAAAAACAAAAAATACATGCAAAAAAAAACGAATAACACAACTTTTTTTTTGACTCGATTATATACAGGATTCGATTATATACAGTGAATAGAAATCAAAAACTGTATATAATCGAGTCCGCGCTGTAAGACTTAGGGGTCTTCGTAGCCGCATTGGTTGTGCGTTCGCTTACTAAGCGATCGATCATGAGTTCAAAACTCCGGGCCCTCAATTGACCATCTTTGTGTTGTTATAGAATAGCTATGTCCACGCAACAATCATTATGCAAGTTCTGCTTGCAACACGACAAAAAGGACATCGGGCTGTTGTGCTATTAATAACACAATGATGATCATATCAACTGCCTCCGCTGTCCGGTCTGCTGAACAATGGAAGAACAAAAGGAATACTCTTACGCCTAAATGGCTACTTCTGTGTAATTTATCATATGTAGTGGAACAGAAGGATCAAGGATTTACAATTTATAGAGACCATAAACATATTGTTCGGGAACGGATGAAACAACGCACGATTCTCGTTAGCGTAGTGCTCTAAGCTACAAAAAATATTTATTTCAGAATTTGCTTATTCTAAAGATATATATAAAAAAGGAATCCTTACAAATTCAGTGCTTTTTGTTTCCTTGTTCCAGAACGAATTAATTTTAGGTTAAGCAATGGCGAAAGTGATTGTGTATGAACACTAGAAAATATAATAATTTTTTAATTTTACGTTCAATTAGAAATATAATCATTATTTCTATATACTGTACTGCTCACCTCGTATTTTTAATATAAAGAAATCAATCAGTGAAAATTGCCAATTAATAGAACCTATCTTCCCCTCGTTTTAAGTAATCGTTTTTTCTATTGTTTAATTCAACAATTGTGACAGTTCTAAGAACCTGTCACTTCTATTCTGTTTGGTTGGTATTGGATGTGTAATCGGAAGCCAGTAGCAACACATGTACACGATTAAACTCCGGTTCTTTTACTGCTAAAATGCTAATGAGGAGCCTGAATGAATGAACAAATAACGAAAAAATAATTATGATTCTTCGAAAAAAATGCATATTTCAACGTTAGGGTAAAAGTTAAAAGATGTTTAGTACAGTGGAATAAAAATCGTGTTTTTGAAAATGCTAATTCTAGGCTCATAAGGATTTTTTTTAAAATAATATTGCAGCGAAATTTAAAAATTCAAAAAAGAGTTGGATGTTAAAGAACAAATTGTAGGAAAATTCTCCTTGAATGGAATTAACGTTCTTGAAGAAACTTTTGCCGTCTCAACGTACCAAAAATTTCCTAATTTTTTTTCAGTACTATGGCAATTTCATTGACAAAACATCCCACAACTAGAACGGGAATCAAACCCTCGGCAATGTTGATAGTTTGCATGGTTAAGAGATAGAGGGCGCTATATTTTTTTATATTTTTTCATGATAGTTCAGGTATTTTTACATAACATATCCAAAAATCAGAGGCATTTTTTTCGTTTTTGAGTCATGATTTTCCAAAGTTTACATGTTTTCAGTGTCTTCGTTCAATATTCTTGTGCAACTAGACTACCATGCCCCTACATTGATTCACAGCAACTGTAACATGTTAACATTAATCATTTTCATACTGACCCTTGACTATCGTGTTATACGTATAGACTTGAATCAAGTTCTATGAATACAAAAATACGTTGTTATACGTTGAATAGAAACCATAAGGACGTCTTATCAAAATATTGAATCTAAAAGTCTAATAGGCTTCAATGTTCAAGACACAAACACATTGCTGACGTAGGACGACAAAATTATATCATTTAATTCCTTTGTTTATCACTCCGGGTATTGTGTAGTATGCCCAGTTCTGGCAACATGGCCATTGTCTAAGAATGCATGCCGAAACGAGTAACTGTGCGTGTACGAATCTAACGATAGCAAAACAGAAACTGAGGGTTTGAAAAAAATCTATAAATGTATTTCTTCATAAGCCTACATTATTTTTTGCATTGTAAGTGCTTATCTATTCGATTTTTATCTATGTTAGTTTATTCTAACTTTTATTTCAATGGCCAATAATTAAAAAAAAATCAGGTATGGGACAGATCATTGCACATTTTGTAAAATTGTTTTTTTTTGACGTGGGACTACGTCTAACCGGAATATATGGAGGGTAAAATGAAAACCTAAACACAGAACATGCAGGAAAAAATGAAAGATTTCGAATGCTTATAACTCGAACATTTCGTACTGGATAGGAGAGATGTTTGCATCACTTGATAGGGAATATTTCTACGCATCTATCGCAACTAACAAAATGTTGTTTTTCATTAGATAAACAATTGAATAACTGTAAAATATTAGGCGTTATCTAAACTCCCTAACTGCATCGTTTTGATTGGCCCGTTTTACGGTTTCCCTAACACAGCCATCAAAACCAAGCAGCGTTGGGGAAATCGGCATTGCAAATACATGAAAGTAGGGGGACTTTTGTTCTCATCGAAAAACAGGAAGTGGGTTATATCTATGGTATAACCGCAAGGGTGACGTAGGACTATCGTTGATTTAGAGATCATTTGTTTGAAGTTGAATCTAAATCCATCCTGAATGAATGAATAAATAAATATTTGGGTGACTTCAAAAACGAGAGTGTTACTTTGAAGACTCAAGGTTTTATGCATTCAATATTGGATACAAAAAACCTTGTTCTGAAGAATAATCTTCAGAAGCTTTCCTGTTAACTGCACTCGATTGGCAAATCACAAAACCAAATGTATGTGGTCGCAGTATTATATGGATAGAAAACATTAAAATAAACTCGCTTGAATGTAATTTTCAATTCCAAGGGGAACTGGCAGATTATTTTTCAGCAACGATCATTTCTTTCCAGGTTTCCTCTCGATAACCAGCAAACGAAAAGAGTTGCGCGCGTGTATGTGTGTGTGTGTGGCGGCTGCTTCTATGTCTTCCCGAGGAACCGTATTTCGATGCTGATACTCTTTTGGTCACCTTCTCTTCTCCTTCTGATCGATCGGCTTTTCTGCGCTCCCTCACAGTTAAAACAAACTGATTGCATTTCAGGTCAGGTCAAGCCAGGTAATGAATACCTCGATCCCTCGCCGTTCAGCTCGTTCAGTAACGATGTTGTCTTGTCGATGTCCTCAGGCGTCGTGCACAAATTACGTAACGCAAAAATCCGGATTTTGAACCTCCCCCCCCTTTCGTAACGCAATTTCCTATCTCTAATAAACAGAAAGTAACGCAACATCTAACCCCTCCCCCCTTATCGCGTTACGTAATTTGTGCACGACGCCTCACGAAAAATGAATGGGTTTCACCACCAGAATATCATTTCAGTATGCTTTTCGTGCGTGATTGAATCGAGAGAAGGTGTGGTTTACGATGGCAATTTGGAAGGCAAACTAGAGGAGAATGAACTCTCTGAGTATGAAAATTTCGGCGACTGAGCAATAATCGATTGAAAATTATATAATTTCCGCGATACGAAACATTTTCCGTTTTTCATGTTATGCATCCAATATTGGATACGAAAATATCCTACTGATGGGAAAGAATAATCTTCAGAAGCTTTCCAGCTAATTACACTTGATTGAAAAATTACGAAATCAAATGTATTTGGTCGCTGTGTTCGCCATATAATTAGAAAACATTAAAATAAACTCTTTCGCATGGATGTATTCTTCAATTCCCAGGGAACTGGCAGATTATTTTTCAGCAACGATTAGATCTTTCCGGAATTTTCTCGATGCTGTATGGCATCCAAACGAAAATTCTCGTTTCAGTTTGGCCTGCAAAAAACTTTTCTGAACTCTAATCCATCAAATTTGGAGCCCTGAAAAGGGCCGTTGATTATATGCTAAGCTAATATAGCACCCTCTCCTTGGATTCGACGGGCCAGCTGAATGTCCTTGGGCATGATGTGACGCGTTTTACGTGGATAGCACACAAATTTGTATCTTCGAATAAGCCTCCTGCAGCGTCATAACCGCGGAACTTTGGAAGCGCAAGTCGGTTTTGAAGTCCTGAGCAATTCCACGATCCAAAAGCTGCAAAGATAGCTTGCGGATCAGCAATTCGGTCGACTTCCGATAGCGATGATTTTCACGCAAAGTTCCCGGTCGATAGCGATGTGGCTTCTTCACTTATCCTGCGGCTGGTGCGCTTATCCGAGCTGCTTTCGTGTGCCTTACCACTGAAAGACTAACCTGCTATCTGCTTGGTCCCAAACAAACGAGTCGTCACGGTGCGAGAGTAGAGTAAGAAATGAACGAAAGCAAAGGAAGCGTCATTTTATAACCTGTTTTCGAAGCTATCATTAAGCTATTGAAACAATTTTCCGACTCAATAAATAGCAATCATATAACTCTTGGACATTTTATCTTTTGTATGAAATGATTATCACTGTTCCGTTGATCCGAAGCAGAATGAATCACGCTTAAAGAAGGAATGGATTTTTTCTTGGAATTTACTCAGCAAAAATAATGCCCTTTCCCAACACTTAAAAACAACAAACGGTAAACAGTTTCATCAAAGTGATTTCTTCGATATGGGGATATATTCACTACATCATGTCATGTATTTCATATTCTTCATTATGAAATCCATATCCATGGCACCTATCGGTATCGAATTATCATCGACACCACGATTTTCGCTAAATGCTCCTTTCAGTTCGGCCTGTAAAAAACTTTTCTGAACTCTAATCCATCAAATTTGGAGTCCTGAAAAGGGCTGTTGATTATATGCTAAGCTAATATAGCACGCTCTCCTCGGATACGATGGGCCAGCTGGATGTCCTTGGGCATGATGTGACGCGTTTTGCATGGATAGCACACAAATTGGTATCTTCGAATAAGCCTCCTGCAGCGTCATAACCGCGGAACTTTGGAAGCGCAAGTCGGTTTTGAAGTCCTGAGCAATTCCACGAACCAAATGCTGCAAAGGTAGCTTGCGGATCAGCAATTCGGTCGACTTCTGATAGCGACGAATTTCATGCGAAGTTCCCGGTCGATAGCGATGTGGCTTCTTCACGCTTCCTGCGGCTGGTGCGCTTATCCGAGCTGCTTTCGTGGTGCCTTACCGCCGAAGGACTAACGAGCTGTCTGCTTAGTCCCGATGAAACAAGTCCTCACGGTGCGAGAGTAGAGTAAGAAATGAACGAAAGCAAGGGAAGTGTCATTTTATAAAACATAAAAGAATCGAATGTAAACCCCACCCTCTTTATTATATAAGCTTACTGTATACTCACGAATATAATAAGGGTGGGATTTAGATTCTATACTTTTATGGTTTATAAAATGACGCTTCCTTTGCTTTCGTTCATTTCTTACTCTACTCTCGCACCGTGAGGACTCGAGCTCGTTAGTCTTTCGCAGACAGCTCGTTAGTCATTCGGTGGTAAGGCACACGAAGTCAGCTCGGATTAGCGCACCAGTAGCAGGATAGGTGGAGAAGCCACATCGCTATCGACCGGGAACTTTGCGTGAAATTCATCGCTATCAGAAGTCGACCGAATTGCTGATCCGCAAGCTACCTTTGCAGCATTTGGTTCGTGGAATTGCTCAGGACTTCAAAACCGACTTGCGCTTCCAAAGTTCCGCGGTTATGACGCTGCAGGAGGCTTATTCGAAGATACCAATTTGTGTGCTATCCATGCAAAACGCGTCACATCATGCCCAAGGACATCCAGCTGGCCCATCGTATCCGAGGAGAGCGTGCTATATTAGCTTAGCATATAATCAACAGCCCTTTTCAGGGCTCCAAATTTGATGGATTAGAGTTCAGAAAAGTTTTTTACAGGCCGAACTGAAAGGAGCATTTAGCGAAAATCGTGGTTTCGATAATAATTCGTTACCGATAGGTGCCATGGATATGGATTTCTTAATGAAGAATATGAAATACATGACATGATGTAGTGAATATATCCGAAGAAATCACTTTGGTGAAACTGCATTATAAAATTATTTGTGTACGAATGCCGCAATCGATAGTCAACTCTAATTTGCGCTGGGTAATTTCCTCGGAGGACTCGATTCCTCCTTTGAACATTAATAATCTCTTTCTGACAAAACGATGTGGTATGAATCACATTATTTGAATGATAGAATGAAGAAGTTTTCTGCCAATTTCCTTCAACCTCCAAACGTATCTTTCTCCCGTTTGTCGTTTTCGCGTTCGCTAATCCTTTCTCACAACACCCATTTCTCATTTGAGAAATTGTTGAGTAAACATTGTTTGTCAGTGCGCGTAGAGCGGGAATTCCTAAAGATTCATTGCACCTCTAATAAATTGCCGAAAGACGTGGTCTTACGTTGATCGCACTTGATTGAAAAAATCCAAAACGAAATGTATTTGGTCGCAGCATTATATGAGTAGAAAGGAAATAATCGCTCGAAAATGACTTGATTTTCGCGATGTGAAACATTTTCCGTTTTTCATGTTATGCATCCAATATTGGATACGAAAATTTCCACTGATGGGGAAAAAAAATATTCAGAAGCTTTCCTGTTAATTGCGATTGATTGAAAAATAACAAAACCAAATGTATTTGGTTGCACTGTTATATGGATAGAAAACATTAAAATAAACTCTTTCGCATGAATGTATTTTTCAATTCCCAGGGGAACTGGCAGATTATTTTTCAGCAACGATGATAGCAACGAGAATTCCGCGCGTGTATGTGTGTGTGTGTGTGGCGGCTGCTCCGATGTTTCAAGAGGAACCGTGGCATTACTCTCCTCCTGAAGGATTCCCTTTTGGCCTTAGGTGCACAAACAGGCTCTTGGTGACACCGTTCATCAGCGTTTTCATGATAAACGAAATTAGCTCCACAACAACAGCGACAACATGCTCCAATCGCTGTTCAATCATAACTGAGTGGGTTTACGAGCGGCGCTCGCTTATATACCGATTGGTGATTTCAATAGCCTGTTTTGAAAACAATTTTAAGACTATTGAAACAAGTTTTTGGATGAAGAAGTAACAAGTATATGACGCGTAGACATTTTATCTTTCAAATGAAGTGTTTATCATACCATTTCGTTCAGTTGTTTAAGAGCTATTAACGCTCAAAATCTCGGTCTCCAGCGTAACGCTTTCGTTCTCGAAACTTTGGTTTTACACCCCGGTATAGAAATGAAAGACGTAGTCCTACGTCAAAATGTTCCCTAACACAGACTTTAAAACCAAGCAGCGAAATCGGCATTGCAAACACACGAAAGAGCCTAGAGGCGAGTGAACTGAAAAGTTTAAACCCTCTTAACGCCAAAAAGAAGAAAAAGAACACACGAAAGTAGGGGGAGCTTTTGTTCCCACCGAAATGTGTTCCCTAATAGAGATTTCTAAACCAAGGTGCCTGGAGAAATCGGTATTTCAAATTCATGCAAGACGGGGGTATTTTTGTTCCGACTGGAATGTGTTTCCCTAACACAGACTTCAAATCCATGAAGCGTGGGGAAATCGGCATTGCGAATTCATACAAATCGGGGGTATTTTTGTTCCGATTGAAATGTGTTTCCCTAACACAGACTTCAAAACCGTGGTTTCTGGGGAAATCGGCTCTGCAAATAAATGCAAACTGCGAGTACTTTTGTCCTCGCTTGCCTTTGTGCAGAGTGGAATATGTCTGTCCTAACATGATCTTCTAAACTTAGAAACCTGGGAAAATCGTGCAGCCACTAGAAGCGAATGAACTTCCCAGTTTCAAGCAAATTCGAGATTCGAGAAGTATGTACACTTTTGGGATGTAAACTTCAGAGGGAAATGTAAAATAAAATAATCGTTTGATAATTTTTGTTTGTCTTTATTGGAAAGATTTTCAGCCATAGGCTGGTTCATCAAACGTTTGACAATTCTTCCGTACATATATTTTGTTCTAGTCACCATACCAAACGTAAAAGGTCCGTCATTAAATTTACTTGTAACGAAGAACAATCAATCACAAAAATTGAATTGACTTTACACGGCATTTGTTCATTTTTTTCACTCACAGAGCAAATATATTGAACTCAATTGAATTTGGAAACTGTTTCATTCAATCAAGAATTTAATCAATACAAACGAATGATTGCTAAGCTAAGGTAGTTCCACGTGAACCTTGCGGTTATATCATAGATATAACCCACTCATTTTTTTATCATTGAAAATATTCATACTACCCACTACTAAAAGCTCTTTACAATAATTTTTATTTGAATGTATTTCTTTTATAGGGCTCGAATTATGCAATATTCAGAAATAGAGTACTTTCGTACATACCGATGATAATATCTGTTAAATCCAACTTCGACGCTATCCAAGCAATCCCTCTCATGTCGTTCTGTTGTTCTCGTCCAAGAGAGTAACTTTAGAATTATTATAAGGTCCTTAGTCGGTATTCGGGTACAATCCTCAAACACAAGAACCCCATATTCTATAGCAAGATAAATTCAAATTCAGTTTAGTTGATCTGTATACAAAGTAGAAAGTACGAGTACAAACACTGAATAAGCACATTACATTTTGCAAGAATTCGTTCCATATCAGACCTGATCAGATTATTTGTTCGTCTGGAATTAATCCGAGGTCATTATTTACTGTACAGTGGAGTCGCCGCACCGAATTCTGCAGTTATCCACCTGAACAAGTCTCGGCCAGCGATATTGCACAACTTTGATATAATCCAAAATTCATAGATTTTGCGCATATATGGAAAAACGTGCAAAACGATGATACGTCGAGTGTTGCGGAAGCGGGACCACTCTGTTACGAGCGATAATGATCGCTTGCTGAAGAAACTCCAGCTTCTGGCTTATTCCCGAAGGGGAGTCCAGAAGTTGTTCGGGGTTGATGATACTGTTGACGATCCGCTTGTACGTCACCCAATAGTAATTTCATCGAGACCGACTAATGTCATTCTCTATAGTTGATTGTAACAATATCATAATTTCTTCCATATGCATCGAAATGTTGGTTATTTGATTCATGATGCAGCTTTATCACAAAGATATCTATTATTATTTTGTTTTTATTCATTAGATGATAAATTGAATTTATACCCAACTGGTATTCGAGTGATTATTATATTTGATAAAATGTACTGTTGAATGATTGCATCGATCATACAATATGATTTATCGTAAAGTTTTAGTCACGTGGAAACCATCATCACTCTTCTCGTGACTTAATAGCAAGGATGTGCATCGCAATGAGCCGACTTGTATTGCTCTCACTTCACCACGGTGTGGAACAGGATCCGCACAATCTGAGACTCCTTCAGACCGAATTCAAAGTTTTCTCGAGATGAATAAAATATAGCTGATCTGCATCAAATGCGTTATTTATAGGACCGATTGCGCATTGTCGCTACGTTTTGGATGAGGAAATGGTATAGTATTTATTTCACACATTTTATACTTTACGTCCGTTTAAACAAAATAGCCATCACTTAACATTCTTCCACTCAACATTGCATCCAAGACAGTCCTTGCGTTCGATACAACATTTCGTACTAAAGTTTAGTACAACGTGATTTCCTTTCCTTTCCAGATTCCGATCTGATTTGGGCTCCATGGAAGAAACATTCCAGCAGCTTCCTGAAGCACACCGAGCTGGGCGAGTTTATGAGAAACTTGTTCTCCCAGAAACACCCGGACGCCCCGAAAAACATCGGATGGAGTTTCCATGGAGTGCAGGGGCTTCAGAGCAGTCTGGTAGGGATTTTTGGCTGAATGAATCGTGTGCATTTTTTATTCGTATTCTATTTCTGGTTCTAGACCTCCGATGAAACGTATCTGATGCCGAAAGAACGTGCCAATATAATCAATCCAAAGCTGATGCAGATGCTTGGTGGGCCGTGGAGTTTGAGGGCAAACGCCGTTCTGTTGGATTACTTCCACAACACAAACTTGATCGATATGGCGGTTTATACGAATCGGTACAAAACTCTTAAGAATGTGGGCGAAGAAATGGTTGTACTGGATATTCAGTGAATATTCGTGAGATAATAGTAACTAGTTGTAATGCACATATATCTTTAAGTATACTCCATTCGAATTTACAAATAGAATTATCATTCCATAACTGGCAGGAAAAATAAATTTAACTAGTAACTGCATGTTTGTTTCAATGCACCATGTGTCTCCACCGTCCACTATTTGTCCTTTACAGCAGGATTTGTCCCCCACCTCGTGTGCTCACGGGTGGCAACATTCACAACAATTCATTATCTTTTCATCCGGGTAGCCTTTCGTGTGCGGCCCACGGACAGTGAGAGGATCTGTCATCGTGAGTGCACATGAACTTCTGAAGCAAATCTATTGCGGCAGCTTATGTGAGCAGCAGAGGAGGTTCATAAAACTGATTTACCGTTAAACGCCTTTTTCACCCCCACTCGCACCGGCCATAGACACAATGCGCCGCTTCGATCTCGTCGGTGTCGAGCCCAGGAAAAGTATCAGACATTTGCGGAGGCTGGCTGCAGCCTTCTCGCTTGCGGTTATTAACGCATCTGACAGCGATATATCATTTGTTCATTCATTCATTCATCCATTTCTTGCTGCCACGTCGTCGGAGCCGCAGTCGAGAAACATTTAAAGATCTCGTTATGATGGCGAATAGTAATTGTTCGATATTATGTAAGATCATAAATCACAGGCTTAAGCCTTGCGGGTGAATGGCGGATGTATTTGCTAGTTTTTGCGCAACCATGGCTCGGATAAAAAACCATATGCCTTAAACTAACATTTAATTTTGGATTATTTCCAGATTTGCTGGAACCGCATGCACTCTGAATTCAAAGGAACAGCCCGATCAATCAATCAAACCTCGTTCTCATGCAAAAGGCTCCAGCAAGCCGGACGCTGCGCGCCACGCTCTGTTGTAACGATTCGCGTCTCACGAGTAGACGCCAGTCACTGTTCACGACACCGACAAAACAGTGCCTGCTCGCTCGGTAAGTCGACAAGATAAAGCCATAAATGAATGGAAAACCACATTCCACTCGAGGTCGTCTAGGTTATATACCTACTTGCTGAACCGGAGTTAGTCACTTTCTGATTCTAGCTGGATTCTGGCCCTCCGCTCAGAGGCCTACGCCATTCTAACGCTGTGTATCCTGTGATTATATGCAAACTTTTGCTATTATGATTAGTAACTATTAATAGACATATGTGTAATGAGCATAAATAATATGGAAGCTTACATGTACTCATTAACGAATTCAGTTAATTCGATATAGGCACACCCAAGCAAGAACAAGAATCGACTTATTGAGAACTATGGCATATCCTTAGGCTCAGTTATGGGTAATTGAAAATTAAGCCAATTTGAGCTGTAATAAAATACCTCTTTATTTTAATGGCAAGCAACCCAAATCATTATGTAGATTCTTCAAATCACAAAGTATTAACAGACAGAACCCAATGAAAGAATTTCGTATCAGTTGTCATCCATCGGCACTCTAATTAAGTTATATCCGAAATAAGAAAAAAATCAAATTGATTTTTATAGTTCATTGACAGGGGAAACCTTGTGGGAATTTAGGAGTGTTCTTGGGCTTATTAGTTATTGAATTTTCGATCGGCCATTCAATTTTCGCGAAATCGTGCATTGTTCAGTATGAAACGAGTTTAAAACGAGATTGTGCGTTATCATCAGATTTCTCTCGTGAGTTCCTTAACAAAGATTGTACGAGATGAAGAAGTAATAAATATCAGTTAGTTCTGGACCATCGACCAAAACAGTGTTCTGTGCACTCAGTGTTTTCGTGTTTTCTCCAAGTTCTCCACTTTCTCCATGAACTAGCATGAACTAGCTAGTCAAAGTTTAAACATAGAAAAGTGGTCCTTCGAACCGGATCTGGTCATCTGGTGAAGGAAGTGCAGTGATCAGTGCTGCTATATTTCGACAGTATAAGCCGACCCTCAAATATTGAAATATTTCAATCAGTTGCATACCTTAATATTTCACAGCGACTTTTGATAGCCCTACATGTGACATTTCGAAAACAAATGATTCTTTCGCTAGACTGGCACTGACCCTTGTATGCTTATGTCATTCATTACGGTTGTTTGTAAGTTCATTCTTGTGTCGTTTTGCTCTGACAAAAAAGTGTCTTGAAAGTCATTTTCGTTTTTGTCAATTTTGCTTGCTAATTTTGTCATTCGTTTGTCATTGACTAAGATCTCCTCGAAGCTCATAGAATCGGAGTGAAAAAAATGGATTCACCTACACCGTCAAGCGGAAAATCCAGGAAGCGCAAGACAGAAAAACCTTCGATGACATCTATTGCTTCCAAATTCATAATCAGGAACAGCAATGCGGCCTCTTGCCGGATCGATACAGACAGTAGATGTACATACACCCAAACATCATACGATATTGGAAACGTTATAAGACATTTTCGTACCAAACATTTTGAAGTGGCAAAGTCACAAAACTTATTCTCGGATAATGGAAGTTCCGCCAGTAAGCCTCGACAGGTATCAAAGCGGTCATTTCCTATCGACAAACTACTGTATGTTGACTCGGCAGTAAAACTTGTTAGTTTCCATAACCTACCATTCAACTGCTTTGAATGGGAAGGTTTCAAACAGTTATTTGACCCTATTGGAACAGTGTTGGGTGTTAAATTAAATCGAACAAATATTAGGGATCATCTGAAAAACGTTGCTGAAAAAATTCGATTCTTCCTGACCGAAGAAATGCAAGGACAGTTGGTTTGTCTTAAGGTTGATTCGGCGTCGAGGTTTAACCGGAAAGTATTAGGTATAAATGCACAGTTTGAAATGCATGGCAAGGTCGTCGTCCGTACGCTTGGTACGTATAAATTTATTTATTCCCATCGTCTCTTATTTCGTGATGAACAGGCATGTTGGAGGTGAATCAGCGCCAAACAGCCAAAATGCTCAAGGAAAAAATTCTGGAGGTAATTAGAAGCTATGGTGTAACCCTTGACCAAATATTTGCAATAACTGTGGACAACGGGGCGAATATGGGGTCAGCTGTTAAGGAACTCAAAAAAGAGCTAGAGAAAATGCTGATAACCGGAGATTACGACGAAGATGGAGAGTATGCAATCGAGCAAAAACTAACCTATGAGCTATCGGAGGAACTTCAAAACCAGATAAATCTTGTCAGGTGTGCGGCTCATACACTGCAACTCGCAATATTCGGTGTTGTGAACAAAATGGATAAGAATGTGAAAGAAATTACTGAGATCGCCAAACGCTGCAGAAACATAAAGTACAAAACGTATTTCGAATTTCACACCGCTAAATATCCACCAATCTGGAGTCAAACTCGATGGGCTGGAGTATACAAAATGATTGACAATTTCGAATCTCAAAAAATTTTCTTCAAAAATTTGGGAGAAGAGTTTCCAGAATTGGGTAGGAATTTTATCGTGTTCAGATACCCGAAACCAATATAAATCTGTTGTTTTTTTTTCAGATCTCTCAAATCACTGGATTTTTTATCATGTGGCTTTTAAGTCCCTTTATGTTTGCACCAAGGACATGCAAGCCGTACACATGTCATTGTCGGAATTTTATATACGATGGCTGAAGGTCATTAATGATATAAAAAAGCAAGTCTCGAATCCATTCGTACAAGCCTTAACTGAATCATTGACGAACAGGTTGACCAAGTTAAGAGAGTCCCGAGCGTTCAAAATGGCTTTATACTTGGATCTACGATTTACTTTCCTCAACAGTAAAATTTTCAGCGTCGAAGAGAAGGATCAAATACAAGTAATATGCATGCCATGCGTTGCTGTTTGTTAGTGCTAATATATTTTCGTCTTTCAGGGATACATCCAGGATACTTGGACACGAATCTGCCAACTGAAACAACCCGATCTCATGGAGAAATCAGTCGAGCAGGTGACGAACACAAGTCCCGAATTCGATGATTTCCTGACCGAAATGTTCGGAGGAATGGAGCCCAGTAACATTGAGGACAGGTCCTTTATTCAACAATTGAAAGCTTTGGATTCTGAGTCTCGACAGCATCATGATTACGATGTCTGGCGCCACTGGCAAGAGCGAAAAAATACACATCCCGAGCTTTGCGCTGTAGCTATGGTGGTCTTTTCAATCCCATCCACTCAAGTTTCCGTTGAGAGAAGTTTCAGCGCTTTGGCTCTTGTTCTATCTGATCATCGAGATGGAGATGAATCACTAGAAAACACTTTGCTTATCAAGCTCAATAAGGAATTACTTGAACGTACAATGGTAACACTGTATGGCTACAAGGAACCAATGGAACCAGCACCGACAATTTGAACTCTACTTTCCGCAGTGCAATTAAAATTCAATTTTATATAACGATACATTAAAAAAACAATATTTTATTGTTCATTATAAACATTTGAATCTAAAAATACAATTTACGATTTACTCATCGCAACATCTTCATACAGTTTATATGATGAACCAATGAAACACTTTATACTGAGGGTTGAACGGTTTCCAGTTTATTAGACAGTTGCTACATACTGAATTGCAGGTAGATGAAACTGTAATAAGAACAGAAACGTGAATTTTAGGAAGATCATTGTACAGATTAATTACCTGATGCTTGCTGAGAATTTCTCTAAATTTTTCTGTTTAACCACAGTGCAATCAGTCCCGCACATCATCTGCTTTGTAACGATTATTCATCATATACAGATACGTGATTCGTCAAACTGTATGTTGTACCGTTGTTCGATCCATCCTGCGTCGACGAATAGCAACTATGTAGCTAAAAATCAAAAGAATGTTTAGAAAATGACTATGAAAAACATAAAAAGATTGAGGGCTTCAGAAAGGTCTCCATACGATATTAACCAAAACAATACAAACCAAATGAACTCCGATGTAAATAAGACTTAGTGTATCCAGGTTTCCATTTACCTAGAGGTCTCCATAGTACGGTGATAGATGTCATTCGCCCATCACGATTTCACGGTTAACTTTCAACCGAGTCAGCTAATTATCGCTAGAACTTTTGTTAGAGAACACAAAAAGGGTCAGCATATGATTCAGGACAGCCAAGAAATCACCGTATTCAAAAGCACTGAGTCTTATTCACATTGTAGTTCATCTGGTTTGATTGGCTTCAGCTAAAACTGTGGGTGATTTTCTGGTGAAGATGAAACTTACCGGATGGCTGCGAGATTAGAGCGAATTCCAACGTCAAGCAGGAGGGGTACGTTAAAAGCCGCGGAATTATTATTAGGATACGATCTCTGTTATTTGAAACACTAACATAGGAAAGCATTCGATATAACAACAATCGTCGCTTGTTGATTTTTGACATGTTGATTTTGCTGTATACAGTGTGGCCATAAATTTTTAGTTTGTTGTATATTTGGTTTCAAGAATAGATAATGGAAGAGTAATGTATCTTGTACTTTTCACAACAAAACGTTATGAGCGGCAAAGGATTGTTTGAAAACACGCTCCAAATAAGTTTTAAAGAATTTGTTTTGTGATCTCTTCAAGAACCAACATGATACATTCAACATTTCATGATATTTATTTTTTGACGATAATGAAATTTGAAACGGGTAGGTCTGCATGCACTGGCAATGCTGCCAATGAGATGTAAGCAAAACAAGTAGTGAGGATTTGGGGCGCAAATAATTGTTTGTCTCTTTCGTTTTCATTACGTTCGTTCTTTGTATGAGTGTGACATGAACAATTCAAATAGATGATTGACGAAAGGGATGAGTGAGTTTACTCTGTCTGATCCGCTGACGCTTGTGTTTGGTCATTGGTGTATACGAATTGTTAACGATCCTTAGTGAAAGATTCAAACATCGAGTTCTCAATTATAACATTGTCGAACTCAGTCATTCACGACAGACGAAAATAGTTTGGACATAGTTGATTTTGTCATTCGTAGAGTGAGTGCAGAGTCAAATGTTGATAGGAGAAGGTTAAATTTAGTCATTGTCGTTAATATTGAGTGTTTGAATTTGACATTTATCAGCACTGGCAGTGATAAAGTGACCACTGAAGATCTACGAGATGGATCGTATCGAAATTTCAATAAATGAACGGGAACAATGAACAATGTGTATGACAAATGAACAATTATTTGTGTGTAACAATTGAGCCATGAACAATGGACGATTTGTGACAAATGAACAATTAGTTGTGTGTAACAATTGAACAATCAATTATTTGTGACAAATGAACAATGTATGTTTTGCGTTAAAAATTAATAAATAATGAATGAACAAATTTGAAACGATGAAAACGATTGGAATCAACGAGAAATTGAGAAAAATAAGCGAAGACTTACGGTGAATTATATGCAGTGTGACGAAATCCCGCAATGATATAGAGGAGAGGGAGGCAAGTTGGCGAGGGAGGCAAGATGACGAATCGGTGATTTGACCCGTTGTAATGAATGTAGCGCCACCTACCTTTCACTGAAGATGCATCATAACAAGGCCAAACTTTGCAAACTTTGCTCTGCCGAAAACGTTATTACAAAAAAAGTGAAAAATAAAAATGAGAAAATTGTGATTTTGTTCGGTTTTTTCAAATTTTATTATCCACTTTACGAGAAAAGTTAAAATTTCAAAATAATTTTATACATGATAAAGGTACTCTATTGTACATAATCTGTTTGTTTCCGGCGAATTTCAATCATGGCTTTTTTTTCAGCTCATTTTTTTTATTGAAAATGTCGCTTGGGGGCAAGTTGGCGAACTGCAACATTATGTTAATTTTTGGTTTTTTATTGCAGATGGTTAGAACTTATAAGCGAAAAAGAGACCAATATTGGTCGGACACCAGTTTGAAGAATGTTATGAAAGCTATAGAAGAAGGTTTGTCTGTTCTGGGTGCTTCAAAACAGTTCGGTGTGCCAGAACCAACTTTGAGACGCTATTGACGAAAATATCCAGACATGGAGGTTAGATTTTCAATTCAGCATTTGCGTTTCCATGTTCTTGTTGCAAGAAATATTAAATCTGTATTAATTTCATTATACGTCGTTCAATAAAGGCCGCTTCAAAGCTACATTTAGGTCCAGCTTCGAAGAATTGCCTATTCGTTTGCGGTTAAAAATGGCATAGAGCACCCTTTCAAAGGAACATGCGCTGGACGGACATGGGTTGAAATGTTTATGAAGGCTCATAAGTTATCTCTGAGAAAGCCAGAAAATACCTCAGCGGCTCGATTAATGGCGTTCAATAAAGAAAATTGTGACTTATTTTTTCGAACTTTGGGAGATATACGAGCTCAGTATCGTTTTCCTGCGTGTGACATTTACTGTGTTGATGAAAATGGCATTTCCACTGTTCCAACCAAGGATAAACAAATAATTGTTGTTACATTTTGTTGATTTTTAGGTGACCAAACCATATTCGCCAACTTGCCTCCAGGCGAATTCGACGCTTTTTGCGCAAAGCTTTTGGGTGGACAAGGTTTTTTAGTTTTTGTACTCATCCAATAGATAATATGATAGAAAACACTTCAGGCTATATGAATCAGCATCAACATTAAAAAAAATTGTAATGGGTTGTATCTAGGACACGACCGCAGTTTTTGACGTAGAACTACGGAATTATATTATTCAATCCACTTGTTTATCACTTCGAATATTCTTTTAGAATGTATCAAAATTCTTGTAATATCTTTTTAGCTATTTAATGTTTTATTACTTTAGTAGACTCGAAAGATTCGAGTTTATTTGGTTCAGCTTGCATCAGACTTTCTTCTTCCCACTCAGATATCGATCACAAACTATAAACCCTTTTGCTCCTATATCCCGCTTAAGATGTGATCGAACCCCTCAACATGCAACAGTGAGGTTACCCTGCTGGAATTTGAAAGCATACTTTCATGAAATATACGTTTATCTAAATGAATGCAGTGTATATCTATATTCTAAAATTCTGGATACTCTTCCATAACCGCACTAGCACAAAACAAATTTCGTATGATGCTCTTCTTTGTCGTAGCACACCTCGATACAGAGGACTTCCTCTCCTTGTATCGAGCTGTGTGTGTATGTGTGTGAAATCAGCATTAGGCATGAATTTCGCTCTTTGTGTTATGCTAGCTCAATCGCATCTGTGTTTTCATTTTATTCTATTTTCGGTTTCCGCCTCTAGCCCCGAGGACCCTTTGTAGAAAGAAACTCTATTCCCTGCTCCTCTTTCACCCTACAAGAAAACAATCCTCACCCGCTCGACGCTCTGCGGCAACCATGTTTTTTCGATGACCACCACACGAGAAGTGGTGTGGCTTCAAATCGCGGATGGCTTATTCAACCCAAATGTGTTGAAAACGTGCAGAAACGAATGTATCAGTTGCTCGTTATTGACAGCTCTGTTTGGGAATGCACACAAATCGGCAGAACAAATGTATGGGAAAATGAGAATGCTTCCAGTTTTCATTAATTTAAACTGTTTAGGTATTAGTGGTTTGTACTGTATAGTATATCAAACGAATCTTAGAGAATTTCCGATTCCATTGGTGTGCAAGGTATCAGAATTTGTTCGCTGTGAAAATAGTTATTAACGTTAACTTTATTTCACAAAAACGTGACCTGTTTTCTGATTTGGCACCCTTCCTGAAAGACGTAGTTCGATTCGATTGCCGGTAGATGCATGTTGTTGATGATTTTCAGGTTGCCCAGGTGAAATCGGTATTGTTAGAAAGTTGGTAAGATTGTGCAACTAGCTATGTTCTAAATTAATGAACCATGGTGGCCGAAAAAAAGGCCTTTGTGACGTCGTATACACGTATGATCGAATCGATTGAATCCCGTGTTGGAAAAATTTTAGTTTTTGTGACCTCTTTCGACCATAGAAAACAAGAAAAAGACATGTTAGAAGATAAACTGGATTCGGTCGACTCAATGCGTACGTTACTCCAGGATACGGAGATGAAACTTTACGGAGTGATCAAAGATGAAGAGTTCGAAACATGGCATTCGACGTGTGAGGAAATAGAAGACAAATTTGATCAAATTCGCCATCTCGTTCGCAAGAAACTTCGCGAAATAGATCCTCCTGTATCATCGATGTTTGCTTCACAGCAAAGCCATTCCAAATTGCCAGACATTCCCCTCCCTCGATTCAATGGTCTTTTGGAAGACTGGATTTGTTTTAAGAGTCAGTTTAATGCGCTTATACAGGGCGAGAAATTCCTATAAGCGCACATGTATACTTTGGCTGTAAGATTAACTAGATATATATTTCCAAAATATTTTCATGGGATTTAATGACCTTCGAACATCAAGTTTATCTTGCCAAGAAAAGTTCCAATCCTATTCTCAACAGTTATTCAGAATGAGAAAAACGTGTTTTCAAGGTAGATATTCTTATAAGCGCACATCAGACTTTATTCTTAAAGAACGATTTATACATGAAAATGACAGCATTCAATATTTGGTTGGTTTTTCAGAATAGTTTCATAGACACGGTTTGGCACTGACTCAATCAGATTATCCAACATTTCATGTGGAATTTTATTCCACTCGTCCCTTACACATCTCTCCAACTCACGAACTGTTGCAAATTGCCGTCCACCACTGTAGACTCGCCTTGCCAGGATTCCCCAGAGATTCTCGATGGGATTGAGATCCGGGCTACGAGCTGGCCGGTCCATAACCTGAATGTTTCTTTCGGAAAACCATGACAATGATTTCTTGCTTACGTGAATGGCAGCATTATCCTGCTGGAAGATGAAGTTGTCGTACATAATGTCTTCTGTAGATGACACCAAAACACTGTCCAGTAGCTCTACATAGTTGTCGGAGTTCATCCTTGTCGAAATAGTGGCGATAGGAGTCTTCCCTTTTCTTGAAAACGCCACCACCAAAATTCCTGCTCAACTTCACTTCGGGATTTTTTCGTAGATCATGCCAATAATACGCGCAGCAGTCGGGACCATCAAGATTGAACTTTTTCTCGTCGGAAAAGATCACTTCGTCCCACTCTGCCTTCCAATCCATGTGCTGTTTAGCGAAATCCAATCTTGCTTTAATGTGCCTTGGGTGAGGTTTGGCTTCTTTGCCTTCTTCGTGTATGTTCCTCGCAAAATTTGGAAAACACGTCGTTTGGATATGGGAAGGTCCAGTTCTTGCTTTATTTCCGAAGCATTAAATTTTCCAGTCTCCCCAAGCTGAATGATGCGGTTCCGGTCGCGGTTTGAAATTTTGCAGTTACCTTCATTCTTCCTTCTGATGCCATATTTTGGGCCCTTCTTGAAAAAATTCCGGACCACTGTTTCTCCTCTATTGATCCTCTTTGCTATCTCCCGGTTGCTTAAACCAATATCCTTCAATTCGGTTATTAATCTCCGCTCAGTTTCGTCCAAGAACTTTCCTTTCGGCATCGTGCTTCAAATTGAATTGCGCTACTTCACTGCTTAGCTGATTGTGGTTAACTCGTTCTCACGTTACAGCCTTACCAGGATGTGTTGAAAAATGGCCAAGATGTTTATATATTGGTGGGAAAATATTAAAAATGCCAGTTGCGCTTATGAGAATTTCGCACCATAATTTTAAAAATGTTTTATTAAAAAAATATGTTTGCACCAATGATGACTTAAACAACAAAGTTAGTACACATTTAGTCATTAGGAAATCACTACGTAAAAAAGGAATGGTTTTATCTACTATATATCTAGAATTTTCAGAAAACCCAGGTGCGCTTATAGGATTTTCCCCCACTGTATGTCGTCGCGAATTGCTTTCTGAAAGTGAGAAACTTTTTTATTTGAAAACCGCTATCCAAAATGGTGCGGCCCGTCATATTCAGTCGTCTGAGGACACTTTTTCATCTCTTTTGAAAGCACTGTGTTCTGAATATTAAAACAAAAGGTTATTGGTGGATAAACACATCGCACAATTGTTTCATCTAAAACCAATTCCAATTCCGTGAATCGGGAACTTTACTAAGATGGCCGATAAACGAAGTAACCTGTAGCATTCGATCACTGGCCAACTTAGAATTGAAGATTGATTCGCTCTCTGAACAAATGTTGGTTAATCTTTCTGCACGAAGTTAGATGCTCGAACAAGAAAGGACTTTGAGATTCAGTTAACTACAAATACATTGCCGAGTTGGGATAAATTGTTTGATTTTCTTCAGACTAGATGCAGATGTCTTGAGAGCATGGAGCAAGATAAAAAGGTGTTGTGTGCTCAAGATCAAGTGACTCGGAAATCAAATGCCTTTGAAAGGAGTGGTCATATATCGAATACGTTCATAATCAAACCAAATTCTCCAAAGTTCAGTCGTGGGAATGTGAGATAAAAGCGCTCGGAATATGCCTGAACTGTTTCAGCAATAAACACCATGTACACGAATGTAAATCAAGCTCGTGTCGGAAGTGTTACATGAACAAGAATCGAATCTCTCCACCCAAAACGAAATACATTTACGAAGCAGTTCACAGATGCAGTCTGATCCACCTACCTCATCGATAAACTCGGTTGTGCAAACTATTGCCTCGACAAGTTACAAAGCAAGACAATTCGTGCTCTATACCGCTGTCGGATTAATAGAGGATGAATACGGAAATAACGTTCAATGTCGCATTTTGCTGGATTGTGGCTCGATGTAAAATACATCGTACAAGCGCTACGATTGACCAAGAAAAAGATTAATATGACCATATCAGGGGTGTCAGGTGCTTCCCAATCGATCCAGCATAAAGTAGGAGCAACGATCCGCTCCATTGTGCTATCGAATGTCTCGTTCAACCTACAGTTTCTGGTTATGAAGAAGATCACGACGAATATTCCAGTTAAACAGGTTCAGTTACCTCCAAATTGGATCCCAGAAGGCATACAACTAGCAGATCCTGTATTTGACCAACCACAACAAATAGACATGTTATTGGGAATAGAAGTTTTCAATGAGTTATTCACCGGTAAATCGTTTTCGTTGACAGATGACTGCAAGCTGTGGTGCAAAGAATGCTTATTTGGATGGGTCGTTGGCGGATCCGTTTTCGGAGAAGAATCGAGGTGTACAACTAACGAGTTTTGTGGAGTGTTAACAAACGATACTTTGAGCAAACAGATAAGTCAGTTTTGGAAAATGTAGGCTATATCCGAGTCACGTAAGTTAACCCAAGACGAAAGGGCAGCTGAGTATAGTTTCGTAAATACCTATCGGAGGCTTCCGGATGGCCGATACGAACTAGGACTTCCAATAACGACGAGCATAAATGCACTGGGTGATAGTTTTGACATGGTTTTCACAACGATAATCTTTATGAACAGTATAAATATTTATGCATGATTATATGGACTAAGGGCACATGATGAAGGGGATCCGGCTGCACGTGATGGATACTTCATGCCTCAACACCCTGTACTCAACCCAGCAAGCACTACGACAAAAATGTGTGTCGTATTCGATGCATCAGCAGATACAACTTCTGGTACGTCACTTAATGATCACTTACTGGTAGGTCCTACCGTTCAGCGAAAACTCGCTGACATAGTGCTTAGATTCCGTGTTCCTCAATATGTATTTACAGCTGACATCACTCAAATGTTTCGACAAATTCGTGCCAAGCAAGACGACCAGAAATACCAACATATATTCTGGCGATCGAATCAAAATGATTTGCTAGAAGTATACCAGTTAGCAACGGTTACCTACGGAACGGCCTGCACACCATATTTGGCAACACGGACGTTAGAGCAATTATGCAAAGATGAAAGAGATCGTTTTCCATTTGCATCGAAAGCAGGAAGTGAAGACCTGTATGTCGACGATTTGTTGAGTGGGGCCGATACACTAAACGAGGCTTTGGCTTTACAGAAAGAATTCATTGATATGATGGCGACCGGAGGATTTGCTTTGCATAAATGGGCGTCTAACCATCCAGCGCTATTGACAAGGGTGTCCAATGCAGCTTCTGAGCAGATAGCGTTTTTCAAAGATGATAAAACTATCCTTGCCTTAGGGCTAACTTGGCAGCCTAGTACCGACGTATTCCTGACAAAACTCCACGATATCACCTTCAGTTCAGAATCTTGTACCAAACGAACAGTTTACTCTGACATAGCTAAACTGTACGATCCGTTGGGTCTACTTGGTCCTCTTATATTCAGCTCAAAAATATGCCTACAACGACTGTGGCAGCTTGAGGTAGTCACTGTCGCTGAACCATGGATTACTTTCCGGAATCAAATCATCGAAATGGGAGAACTTTCCATAAAGCGCTGTGTACTTCCTCATGTATCGCATCACGCAATTGAGCTCCATGGTTTCTGTGATGCGTCTAATTTGGGATATGGAGCATGTGTTTATATTCGTGTAATGGATAGCAATGATCACTTCGCAGTATCTCTACTAACACCCAGATCAAGAGTCGCATCACTGAAGAACGCCAGACCAACCATACCACGCCTTGAACTATGTGGTGCACTTGTACTTGCACAATTAATTTCTAACATCAAGAACAATTTACAAATCTCCTTTTCCAGAATCATTCCTTGGTCCGATTCGACCACAGCTCTTTCTTGGATAAAAACCGATCCTGGCAACCTGAAAACGTTCGTCTGCAACAGAGTTATCGAGATACGAGATCTAACTCAGGGAATGGAATGGAGGCACGTAGGAACGAAGGATAACCCTGTAGACTTAATTTCTCGCGGTCTGCATCCCAGCGAAATGTCAATATCAACCCTCTGGTGGTCAGGACCAACTTTCTTACACCAAGATGAAACAAAATGGCCTAGCAGGTTCCACAGCATACCAGCAGATTCTCTTCCAGAGATGAAAGGTTCATCAATAAACCTCGCCGTCTCCGATACTCCAACAATGCTTATCCTCTTCACCGTGGAAAGTTAGTTCCGGAAAATGCAACGAATGACAGCTTTGATTCTACGATTCATCAACCGCATTTGTCCAAATGGACATAGGCAACATCGATACGGTTCGTTATCAATCGAAGAACTTGAACAAGCTACTCTGGCGCTTGCAAGTATTGTCCAGAAAGAAGCTTTCCCAGTGGATTTCCATCGTTTGTCCGTTGGTCAAGAATTACATCGGAAGAGTAAGCTGATTCCATTCAATGTTTTCCTCGACACTTCGAGGTTCACGGTACTTAGAGTTGGCGGAAGGATCCGCCATGCTGCACTGCCCGTTTGTCAGAAGCATCCAATCGTACTTCCATTGGATCATCCATTTACGCATGCGTTGATTCGTTCATACAACGAGGAACTGATTCACGCTCCACCACAAATGCTTTTAAGTGCTCTCCGACGACGATTCTGGGTATTGCATGGGCGCAGTGTCGTTCGCAAAATAATCCGTAGATGTGTTATTTGCTTCCGGGCGAAGCCGGTGTTGATGCAACAAAAGATGGGCGATCTTCCGAGATCTCGTTTGGAAGGAGTTTATCCCTTTCTTAACAAGGGTGTGGACTTTTGCGCCCCAATGTACATCCGCCAGCACAACAAGCGATCAACGGTTACATACAAAGCATACGTAGCACTTTTTGTATGCTTTGCGACAAAGGTGATTCATATGGAGTTAGTCGGCGATTTGACTACAGATGCCTTCATTGCCGCACTTCAGCGCTTCGTTGCAAGGAGAGGTAAATGTGCCAGATTATTTTCAGATAATGGCCTTAATTTTGTAGGCAGCAAAAATAAGCCGGAAGGAGCTGCACGACCTGTTCCAATCCCAGAAGATGAAGGCACTACGGGATGATTGGTGCGAAAAATCAGCCATCGAGTGGCATCCCATTCCTCCACGCTCACCACATTTCGGTGGTTTATGGGAGGCTGGAGTCCGTTCAGCGAAGTACCATCTGAAGCGCATTACTGGAACGGCGAACATGAACTTCGAGCAATACACCACTGTACTTACTCACATTGAAGCCATTCTCAACTCGAGACCAATATCACCTATATCTGAGGACCCGAGCGACTTAAACCCGCTCACCCCTGACCACTTCCTGGTGGGACATCCGTTGACTGACATCGCCGAACCACTTTCTCCATGAACTGCCTAGTCAAAGTTTAAACATGCATTATTTTAGAGTTAAAAATGGCGTAACAGTACAACACTTTGCAAGCTGCATGAGAAGAATGTATTTTCCAGCAGTGAGAGCTGTGTTCCTAGGTTTAAAACTGAAGGTGAAGTCGGTTATATCCCCGATGCTACCCGCCCGTCTTTTGACGTAGGACTACGTCTTTCATTTCTATACCGGGGTGTTAAATCAAAGTTTCGAAAACGAAAGCGTTACGCCGGAGACCGAGATTTTGAGCGTTAATAGCTCCTAAACAACTGAACGAAATGGTATGATAAACACTTCATTCGAAAGATAAAATGTCTACGCGTTATATACTTGTTACTTTTTGATCCAAAAACTTGTTTCAATAGTCTTAAAATTGCTTTCAAAACAGGCTATTGAAATCACCAATCGGTATATAAGCGAGCGGCGCTCGGAAATCCACTCAGTTCTAATTGAACAGCGATTAGAGCATGTTGTCGCTGTTGCGGTGAAGCTCTTTATTTATCATGAAAGCGCGGATGAACGGTGTCACCAAGAGCCTGTTTGTGCACCCTAGGCCAGAAGGGAATCTATCAGGAGGAGAGTGATGCCACAAACGGTTCCCTGGGAAGACATCGCTACACACACATACACGCGCGGCTATTAACAGGTGGTTATCGAGTTGGCATTAACCACTGGTGGGCTTCCAGTATCGAGGAAAATGTGGAAATATCTAATCGTTAGTGAAAATAATCTGCCAGTTCCTTTGGGAATTTTCAAAATATATTCATGTGAAAGAGTTTAATTGAATGTTTTCTATCCATGTAACACTGTGACCAAATACATTTGGTTTTGTGGTTTTTCAATCAATCGCAATTAACAGGATAGCTTCAGAAGATTATTCTTACCCATCAGTAGGATATTTCCGTATAAAATATTGTATGCGCCCGCAATCGATTATTGCTCAGTCGCCGAAAGTTCCGAGCTCAGAGAGTTCATTCCCCTCTAGTTTGCCTTCCAAATTGCCATTGTAAACCACACCTTCTCTCGATTCAATCACACACAAAAAGCATACTTAAGCGATATTCTGGTGGTGAGACACATTCATTTTTCGTGAGGACATCGACAAGACAACATCGTTGCCTAACGTGCTGGAGGAGGTGGACGGCGAAGGATCGACACATACACGCGCAGAACTCTTTCCGTTAGGATGCCATTCAGCATCGAGAAAGTTCCGGAAAGATCTAATCATTGCTGGAAAATAATCTGCCAGTTCCTTTGGGAATTTTCAAAATATATTCATGTGAAAGAGTTTAATTGAATGTTTTCTATCCATGTAACACTGTGACCAAATATGTTTCAATCAAGTGCTATTAACAGGTGGTTATCGAGTTGGCATTAACCACTGGTGGGCTTCCAGTATCGAGGAAAATGTGGAAATATCTAATCGTTACTGAAAATAATCTGCCAGTTCCTTTGGGAATTTTCAAAATATATTCATGTGAAAGAGTTTAATTGAATGTTTTCTATCCATGTAACACTGTGACCAAATACATTTGGTTTTCAATCAATCGCAATCAACAGGATAGCTTCTGAATATTATTCTTCCCCATCAGTAGGATATTTCCGTATCCAATATTGGATGCATAAAACCTGCCTCCAACGTAACGCTCTCGTTTTCGAAGTTCTCCAAATATTCATTCATTCAGAATGAATTCAGATTCAACTTCATACAAATGATCTCTAAATCAACGATAGTCCTACGTCACCCTTGCGGTTATACCATAGATATAACCCACTTCCTGTTTTTCGACTAAATGTATCTCGAACATCATGAAAAGGGGCCTCTTGGAGTGATTTTCCGTTATGTGAATTTGATAACAATATATTAGGCTGTCAAAAAAGTCCTGCGGTATTTCCGCGAAGTGTCGTTGTAAGCGCGTAGTTCTAGTTGTATTCATTATATCGAGTCATACTATAGCTTGTTGGAAAGGTATTTATATAGTCCTTGACAGTGTTTTGTTTGGTTAAGTCGTTCGTGAGTTATAGTGTCGCAAATATGGAGCAAAATAAAGAGAAAATCCGACATATTTTACAGTACTACTATGACAAAGGCAAAAATGCATCTCAAGCTGCCAATAAAATTTGTGCAGTTTATGGACCCGATACAGTTTCCATTTCCACCGCACAACGATGGTTTCAACGTTTTCGTTCTGGTGTAGAGGTCGTCGAAAATGCGCCACGCTCCGGAAGGCCTGTCGTCGAAAATTGCGACAAAATCGCTGAATTAGCCGAGAAAGACCGGCATAGTAGCAGCCGTAGCATCGGCCAAGAGCTGGGGATAAGTCATCAAACCGTTATTAACCATTTGAAGAAGCTTGGATTCACAAAGAAGCTCGATGTATGGGTGCCACACACGTTGACGCAAAAAAAACATCTTTAACCATATCGACGCATGAGAATCGCTGCTGAATCGCAACAAAATCGACCCGTTTCTGAAGCGGATGGTGACTGGCGATGAAAAGTGGGTCACTTACGACAACGTGAAGTGCAAACGGCCGTGGTCGAAGCCCGCTGAAGCAGCTCAGACGGTGGCCAAGCCCTCATTAACGGCCAGGAAGGTTCTGCTGTGTGTTTGGTGGGATTGTCAAGGAATAATCTATTATGAGCTGCTTCCCTATGGCCAAACGCTCAATTCGGACCTGTACTGCCAACAACTGGACCGCTTGAAGGTAGCACTCATGAAGAAGAGGCCATCTTTGATAAACAGAGGCCGCATTGTCTTCCATCAGGACAACGCCAGGCCACACACTTCTTTGGTGACGCGCCAGAAGCTCCGGGAGCTCGGATGGGAGGTTCTTTTGCATCCGCCGTATAGTCCGGACCTTGCACCAAGTGACTACCACCTGTTTTTGTCCATGGCGAACGAGCTAGGTAGTCAGAAGTTAGCCACAAAAGAGGCCTGTGAAAATTTGCTATCCGAGTTTTTTGCCAATAAGGAAGCGAGCTTCTATAACAGGGGTATTATGAAGTTGGCATCTCGTTGGGAACAAGTCATCGAACAAAACGGCGCATATTTGACTTAAAACAGATGATTGTAACTAATTTTATGAACAAGTGAAAATTCAAAAAAATACCGCAGGACTTTTTTGACAGCCTAATATAATAGAGAATATTTCATTCGTAGCTTAGTTCACATTTTTGAAGTTGGTTTTATCAAACTTTTGATTTCTGTGGATGTAGAATGCTAAACTTCCACAATAAACAAACAACTAGTACAGTTACACGGATCGTATAGACATTCATCAACGAAGAAAATGGAATGTTTGACATATCTTTCCGAGCACATTCATAATTATTGAATATAGATCCAAAATATATCTTTACTAAGATACCATCTCGTCCTAATCGCTACTGTTTCATGACTTTGATTAGCTGTGAATGAATTAGAACATTATTCAATATTGTACGAATGTTTAGAGTGACATTCAAATGGACTGTATTCCTTAATTTCGTTCATGTGATGGCCATTAGTGGAAAAAATCCTGAAGAGTTTTTTTTATAGTTATCCAATAACGGCGACCTCCAAAGTACCTTCTGATGAATGAGAATCAACAGCAAAATTCCATTCCATCCATCAGATATACGATGAGTTATACGGCAATTTTCGGTCCAATCACAACATGTCATTATCGTCACTTCGTCAGCTTCGACGCAAGCTAATAGTAGCACAAAACTATGCCAAGAATGCAGTTTGCACTGGCTGGTAAACTCCACGACCACTCTCGTCAGTACCAATACACACAACTCAACACACAGCTAGGAATTGCACTTTGGAGCCCTATTGCCACCTCCAGATGGGGGTATTGCACATATTCCGTTTGCAAATTCATCTCAATTTGTGCGGCGACGGCGAAGGCGACGACGGTATGCGCCAATCATGAGTCATACTTATATAGCGCCAAAGTCCCCGCTCATGGAAGTCTGAGTAAGGCTTGTGTTGCTGCAGTCAAAGTCGCTCTTGGCGGTTAAAATAACAAATAATGCATCACTTCTGACGGTGATCTATTGGATTTTTCCTGTCACAATAATTTCGTTTCTGGCTTAGCAACGAAATGTCTATTCCGCCCGGAGCGACACAATCTCCTCCCAGCATCCGGTCTGAAAACACAGATATGTAAATTATCCCCACGGGGCCCACTAATGATATCCCTTTCGTCCCTTGTCTCAACGATTGGCAGAACATTCGATTCAACGCTAGAAGTTGCTGAAAAGTTGTTCGCTTAAATAACTGTTTCTCACGGTTTCTCCCACTCTTTGTACGCCGGCAGCAGCGTTTGTTGCGCCGAGGCTTGAAGAACCGGCGAGCCGAGATCGTGAGAGGCTTAGATTCTATAGGGCCTAACAGATGCAATTAACCGAAAGGTGTATACGATTTAGCATTGCTAACGAACGGCTTATTAGACGGTTAAAATTTACAGACCTTTTTTACTAGCATTCCGGGCCAAGCCGGATCGGCCGCCATCGGGTGAGACATTTGAAGCCTGCGAGATTTATGGCAAGTAATAAAAGTTCGATTGGAACGTGAAGAAAAATGGTTCAGATCAACGGCAATTACACCATGCAACTTTAGCGGCTGCTAGAGGTCTTCTCAACTCCTCGGTCAGAACAAAAATGCAAATTGTAACTGACGACTACGCGAACAGTCGTCACTTCTAGCACACATTCCGAGTCCAACTCGACGCTGTAAACAATGACACAGCAACGAGATGGGGGGAAAAACAGCGCCAACCGCCACATGTGGGTGTAGTTAAAACGTCACCATCATCATCTCTCGAGATAATTACTTATTGCTGTTCTGGATAGTTTGTTCCATCGCACTGCGCGCGATGTACTTCCCCTAGCTGACCTTCAGAGCAAAAAATTTATCGTGAATGGACTCATCTCCAACGAGTTCATTTCAGATGGTTTCAGATGCTCGGAGTCCCAGCTGTTTGCGTCGTCTTTTGATGAACTGCGCAGCAGTTCAATGCGAAGAAAGCCATTCGATCGAAATGTGACAGATTGCTTCAATTTATTAATTACGAATCGCTATTTGCGCTAAATTCCAGCAGCAATATGTTTCCACTTTGCAACGGGTACCCTCAGCATTTGTTTTCTATTCTAAGCAACGGATAAATCACACCCCATCGGGGTGAAGAACAATCGCTTCGTTCTTAGGAAATTCCAGATTCCGTTACTCATCCAGGGCGTTCGACTATCAGCATTGTTTTAGTGGACAAATGAAACAAATAGTTCTCTTGTAATTACACGCATTCGTGTCTACAGTGCAAATAATCCGCGACCGCGATTGTCTTCGCGCCAAACCGGAGAATTTGCGTGTCTTACACGTGAGAAGAATTCGAAAATTAGCTGCTTGATGATCGAACAACAAACAAACGAACATCCAATAGGAGTGTCCACCGATTAGTCATCTGGGGTGGTCACTCTAAATATGCAATTACGTATGGTTTTGTCGTTCGAAACAATCACAATGAAATTTGGTAGAACATGTAATCAGTTTCATGGTTCCATGAAAATCTAACGTCTCTCCGTCTTATATTGATCACTGTCACTGTCTCCACCCATATAAACATTAAAAATACCTAACAGTCAACTTACGTGTCAACTTACCGATCCTATCGGCGGGTGTTGCTTCCGAGATGATGAAGTGCGCAGATCCCAATTATCGATCGGAGGAAGTCATGTTTACTATGGGCTCCACGAATCCCTAAGGTCTGAGAGCTACTTATGGTAAAACATGTCTTCTTCTTGAATGGCGTTAACGTTCCCTGTGGAACTTTTGCCGACTCAACGTATGCATTAACTAGCGCCATTTATTAATACTTAGTTGAGATTTCTTAAGCCAAATAACACGCCTTGAATGTATTCCGAGGGGCAAGCTCTAGAATACGCGTGACCACAGTGCAAGTCGATAGAATTTTTTGTTTGATGGAAAAACCCCCCGGCCAGAACGGGAATCGAACCCGAACACCCGGCATGATAATGTGAGACGCTAACCACTCGGCCACGGGTGGTTAACGTACAACATGTACAAACTCCATATCAAACTGGTAGTTCTCTACGGCCATGAGGTATAGGTGATATTCCAAAAAGACCCGTAAGTACTTGGGGTTTTCGAACGCCGAGTACTGAGAACAATCTACAGTGGAATACAGCAAAACAGAAAGATAGGTGAGGAACTCCCGAAACTCATAATACGATCACCATAAATAAAAATCGATTGCCTAAAGTTTCAATAGCTCCCCACAATCAATCATCAGTTCCGTGAACTCTTTATCTCTCATCAGTCTTTATAGCGAACCTAGCATTATCACATCGCGCTAAGTAATGTTCTTCGAGGTTTTCACGGTATCGACTCTGGTGGAATCTTCAGGACCTATTGTTCACGTTGGACAAATAAAACGAATAACCAAAAACAAGTTCTATTGCGTGAGTGTGCATATTAGTGACTCCCTTCGGAAGCACGAGAAGAGACGACCGTGAGGATGTTGAGGAACACCTTAATGAGTCGAAATGATAAAATTCTGGCGAAACTGCATGAACTTCTAGGCACTGATCATCGTACTGAAGGATCGAATCCACCGTGTTCGTCAAGAAATCAAATCAGATTCTCCACACTACCCGCCGACAACGCCAGCCTGGCAGTCTCGACACAGCTCCCAGCGAAACACGTAGTATTCGATTAGATTCCAACGATTCAGGTAATTTTGACGCAGACCTTTGATAGCCAGAGTTCCAGGGAGCCCATTAGCAAATCGTAAACTCAAATTTTAGTTGACTGTACAAATTAAAAAAAATATATAGAAGGTTGTGTCCAAGATACGACGGCATTGTTGACTAGAACTACGCTGTTATGTTATAAAAGTTGTTTGTTTAAACCTTCGGATGCTATTCTATAATGCTGTGAAATTTTAGAAACGACTGCTTAATAGAACAATCTCTTCAATGTTTATTTCATTGTAGAATCAGTTGACGATAATTGACTGATGATTCATTCTTGCCTTCACAGAACAATACACTAGCTGATCGTATGTCGCAATTTATTTCATGTCAATGCATTGAAAATTTACCTCGAACGCTATTCCGGTGGCCTTTTTCGCAATTGACATAGACTCGGTTACAGTCGATTATATCAATATACAGGGTTTTCCATTTCGGGCTTCCGAAAGTATACAGCCCTGCGCTGACAACCGTTTAACATAGCTGTCAACCAAAGCGTCATATCGTTAGTTGAATGTCTGCCATTTTACAATATGGATCGTTTTAGCATCGCACAACGTGTTAATTTTGTTAAATTATACTATAAAAATGATGAAAAACCGGCAAATGTTTTTCGAGCATTACGGACGGATTTTGGTCGTCATGGACGGCCTACAGAGCACACAATCGCTAATGTAGTGCGTAAATTCGAACAAACTGGATCCGTAGCGGATATTGTGAAACCTGTGCATAATCGTAATGTGCGTTCGGCCGAAAATATTGCTGCTGTTGCTGCCAGTGTGGAGCATGACCCGAATGTTTCGATTCCACGGCGTGCTCAGCAATTGGGCTTGTCAAACACATCATTGTGGCGAATTTCGCATTTGGACTTGCACCTACATCCATATAAAGTCCAACTGGTACAAAAATTAGAGCGTGGTGACCATGGAATGCGTCGGGCATACGTCGATTGGGTGAACGAACAACAGCAGCAAAATGCTGAGTTATATGGGGCTCAGAAAATCCACACGTGACTGTTGAGAGGCCATTGCATCCGCCAAAAGTCACTGTTTGGTGCGCATTATGATCTAGTGGAGTCATCGGGCCGTATTTCTTTGAAAATGAGGACGGCGAGACGGTAACTGTGAATGGTGAGCGCTATGACCGCATGTTAACCGATTTTTTTTTTGCCACAAATTGAAGATATGGACATGTGGTTTCAGCAGGACGGCGCCACGTGCCACACAACACGACCGAACATAGCCATATTGCGAACGAAATTTGAGGGACGCATAATTTCGCGTTTTGGTGATGCCAATTGGCCGTCCAGATCATGCGATTTGAAGCCGCTAGACTTTTTTTTGTGGGGTTATGCGAAAGACCGTGTCTATGCCAACTCTCCGCAAACTCTTAAACATTTGAAAGTTAACATTCGTGAAGTTATGACCGAGATACCGCCCCATATGTGCCGAAAAGTCATCGAAAATTACCTGTTCCGGATCAAGGTGTGCGAGGAAGCCCTAGGTGGACATTTGAATGATGTTTTATTTCACACATAATGGCATAAACCAAACTTTAATTTGAAATAAAAGTTTCATCGAAATTCGAATTCTGAGTGTGTTTTATTTCAATTTACTTTCGGAATTTAAAGTTGGAAAACCCTGTATCTTTAGCACCGCGAGGAAACAACAACAATGACAACACTTGCAAGTATCAAATGAGGGGCTTAGAATGAAAGGGGTGTAAGTGATTTGATCGATTTCTCTACATCGACTCTCTCTTTTGGTCATAACTTAGCTGCAAATACATTCCGTACTGTATTTGGCAATGTGGAAGATAGGTCAGAACCTCATCTATCGGACTTTATAGCAAACTTAAATTGAACGTTTTTGCAGTTGAGTTATTAGCTAAAGAAAAAGTTGATGAAGAGAAATCGATCAAGTCACTTACACCCCTTGCATTCTAAGCCCCTCAAATATCATGCTACATGTTATTTAGTATTGCCTCAGTGAAATTGCACCTTCAGGCGTCGTTCGTACAACGTAAATCAAGCGCCAAACAAGCGTTCGCCATAGCATGCACACAGAGCCATACATTGGTGGCTTGAAACTACTAGGAATATAAATACTTCTCATCATTTTGCGCTATTCTCAAAAGAAACACTTCTGTTTATATTACTGGCCTCGAAAAAAGTTGCATTACTTTCTCATACTCGAGATGAGCGCAGCTGTCACCCTTAGTGGAGGAAGTTTTGCTACTGGCAAGCGAAACCTAATCACATACAAAATTCCAGAACGACATTCACTTTCTTGGTGATTAAACAAGCGAAATAAACTCTTTTTTTAATATCAACAACCTCGAAAACAGTAGCATTGCTTCATTATGATCAAGACTAGTGCAAATGCAATCCTAGTTGTAGGCAGTTTTGCGACTGGCACGCGGACCCAAATAACTTGTAACATTCCAGTACGACATTCAAGATGCTTGGTACAATCTTAACGCCTGCTTCGCCATAAAGTCAGCTTAATACATTCATGCAATGTTAAAAACACCATCGAAGCCCTTATGAAGACGGAAAACAAACAATGTTCACTGCTTGGAAAAAGACTGAATTATGCCACACAGCTTGTACTCTGCTGTAACACCCATCGATGCGAATTCGCTGATGAGTTTGTTAAGAGCAACCGCCTTCACCACCAGCGGGGGGAGCTTTATGCTGCCTGGGTAACGGCGTTTACATTTTCGACCGACGTGCCGAAATCGCCTACTTCGCTGATGTTCGATGCGGTGTCACACTCGCGAAGGCTCGGTTCAGTGCGAGCGCTTTTCACTGCACCAACATCGCGTACATGACGCTTGCCTCGAAATTTTATTGCCCCTGGCAATGCGTTCGTTTTTTGCAGGGCTCGAGCCAGCTTTCCTCTTCTTCTTGCTTATCACACACTGTGCGAAGCGTCCAATTTATGACGCGGAAAAAAACACACGATACGAATAACGCGAAAAACGAACTGGAAAAACCACACGACGATATCCAAGTTGAATTACCACTGGTGGGATCCAATCTTATAGCGAATTCGTTTTTGTTCAGTTTCAACCCCAGTGCCGCACTAACTGCTGTCAAAACGTTTTTTTGACGTAGGACTACGTCTAACCGGAAGATATAGGGGGTGAAATGGAAATCTAGGCACTGAACAAGTAGGAAAAAATGCAAGATTTGGAACGCTTATAACTCGAGCATTTCTCAATAGATCGCAAAGGTTTTTGCATCAATTGATAGGAAATATATCTACGCATCTATCATAACGGATAACATTTCATTTTTCTTGAGATAAATAATTGAATAATTGTGAAATATCAAGCATTGTCAAAATGCACTATGTGCCCATTTTTGATTGGTCCATTTTGTGCTCCTCAAATCGTACCGACCAAAACGGGCAACCAGAGCAGCAGCGAAATAGAATGAAGCACGATTGGAAAGGAAAAAGTCGCAGTCGCAGTCTCACACATGCGTAATTCTCTACCAGCCAGTCAGCTTAAAAATCCCCGCTCCGCTGCCGTAACGATCATTCTCATTCAAACCGTAAACCCCATCGGTTCGCATCACAACACATCAACAAACCAACCCAAGCAGCCATGTCTGGACATGGTAAAGGAGGAAAAAAAAGGAAAGGCAAAATCCCGCTCGAACCGTGTTGATCTGGAGTTCCCCGTAAGGGTAGCTAGGCCGAGCGCGTTAGTACCAGTGCACCAGTCCACCTAGTCGGCGTTATATAGTTTCGGCCGCCGAAGTGATCGAGTTAGCTGGCAAAACTGCTCGCGACGATAAGAAAACCCGCATTCGGAACAGAACACATTCGGTTCGGTGGACATCAAGACAACAGACAGTTGCAGCGAGTGGCGATTGGCAAACGCAATCGCAAAACGGCAGCTGGTAGCAGAAGAAAAAAGTTTGTTCTTTTTACAATCTGCTTCGGTGGCAAATCCAGAACAAGGCGGCATCGAGGGCGTTCGAAATGGTTTTTTTTCAAAACCACGAGTACAAAGTTTTCTAAATTGGAACCATTCCATAAAACAAGGCGCTTATCAGGGCCATTAAACCTTTCAAAAAAGAATTTAAGAAATACAGTTCAATGCTTTCTAAAATAATATCCAAAATAATAATAAAACACAAATTGGTTTTTTCATAATTTGTTTGCCAGGATCTGATGAGTATGTGAATTTGGCAGTTGTTCTGAGCTTATTGATTTTCACCAATTCTTAAATTGCTTCTAGATTGAAAGTACAGTAATTTATACTTATCTCGACATTTAGCTAATTGGACGGACCAGCAATGCGACTTATTTAGTCGGACATTTTTGTAAACATAGAGTTCGAGGTCCAAATTATGACCCCACATTGAAAGTCGACACTGTACCACTGTCATCGCAAATGTTCAATTACAGGTTAAAATTACCTCCAATCCGATACTGAGTGGTGGTAATGCGACGTGCCATTGAATGTAATTTACTGTAAAATATGTCACAAGCTGGATGGGAAGACATTTTCCAACTGTGAAAGCTGTGGCGAGTGGCAAATGCAATCGCTAAACAGAAAGGTTTAACCGAACAAGATGGGGATATCGAGTGATAACAAAACAATAAACTCCTTAGATTGAAGATAATTTTGTGATCCTGAAAAGGACCCTTTTTAGCCTGCATGTGAATCCAACGAGCGAACAAATCGCAATGAATGTATTTTTTGCCATCGCTCCCTTTTAACGCTCACTCGTTCGTCTCGTTGGACTCGCCCCTCTGGCTGCGTCTGCCGATTTGTCTCTATCCTGTGAGTGTGTACCGCTAGAGTATAAAACACGCGGACCCCAAAAAAATATCTTATTTTCTTTCAAACCCATGTGGTTGTACGGCATCGGCATCGTGGACGTAACAAAGAAGGATAAGTTAAGGGAAAGGCAAAGTCTCACTCGAACCGTGCAGGTCTCCAGTTCCCTGTTGGTCGCATTCACTGATTGCTCCGCAAGGGTAACTAGGCCGAACGGATTGGTGCCGGAGCACCAGTATACCTAACAGCGATTATAGATTTTCGGCCGTCGGAGTGCTCGAATTGGCTTGCAAAGCTGCTCACGACAATCAGTTAACCCGCATCAAGAACAGAGCAGCTTCGGTTCGGCGCTCATCAAGGCAACAATTAGTTTCAGTGAGTGGCAAAGTGTTTCTCCGGCACGTCGCATTAAATGTAATTTACTGAACAACATGTCACAAGCTGGATGGGAAGAAATTTTCCAACTGTGAAAGCTGTGGCGAGTGGCAAACGCAATAGCTAAACAGGAAGGTTTAACCGAACAAGATGGGAATATCGAGTGATAACAAAAACACAACACCAAAGGTTCTTTTCAGAACCATCAACATATTCATAAAGAGTAAACAGTAAACTAATCCATTTTTCAGGTAGATAGGTAGGTATTCACGTAGGAGAAGAAAATAAAACAATATATTTAAAATATATATTTAACAAAAGCTGTCCCCTTTGTATAGTCCTACGTCACTCCGGTTATGTCCCCGACATTACCCACCCGTCTTTTTTTTTGTTTACCGATTCACATATACCTCATCTACCATTCCACCCTGTTATGTGTCCCACTGATATTCATCAATCATTTTCAGTTAGACAGTTGAATTTCATGCCAGAAGCTTATAGTCTTTCGCCGTTCGTTACAGACCGTTTGAAGGTTATGAGTACATACAACAAACCGCCCTTTTCAGGGATACTATTTAGAGTTTCAAAAGAGTAAAACTAACAGATTAATGAACAATGAAAAGAATTACATTTAAAATAACCAAGTGTTCTGAATAATCACATACCTACGACAAACTTCCGTCCGGCTCAGACCCTTTTACTTTTTCAGATTACAAATTAAAACAACACAACAAATTACAAATCAAAACAATCATCTTCTTCTTTATAGCTGTCATCAGATTCATCATTGTCTTTTCCTGATTCTCCTGATTTCCAATTGTTTTCTTCAATAGAAATATTACTTCATTTGGGAGTTTTTTACAATTACTTTCCTCCTTTTCAAAATAAGTGTTTACTATTGGATCTGCGGAGATGATGATTACTTTTTTCTCGACTATCTTCATGAGCAAAACAGCAGGAAAAATATCTTTCACTGCTAACGTTTGCATTAAAAATATTGACTAAAATTGCCGATTTTTCATGGGATTACCTTCATACGCACTGACGAAACTACCCTTGCAGCATTAATCATAGTAACCCAAGAAAAAAAAAATTTGACAGCTCTATAGGTCAAACTCTAACAGTGAAGCTACTCCGTTCAAAAACGTCAAAAACGAACATCGTGTGGCACTTTGTGGACGCCAGATACGCCCGTTCCGGCAGCTACCACATCGTGGCACTATTGTACAACAATCGGAGCATCGAAAGAAAGCTCGGTTCCGGACAGTCGACGACCCTGAGCGACAAAGAGTCCCAAGGATGCTGAAGAGGAAGATCGAGGGAAAAGTGGCTACATCGCTGCGTGCGTTTGGCCGGGAGGTCGGTGCAACTGGCCAAACAGTGAAACAGTACCTGGGGAACATGGACATACATGTCAGGAAGCGGAAGTCCCGTCCACTGGTCTCGGAGCTGCAGTCAAAGACGCAGTGGCAGCGACCGAATAAGATAAATTACTCATATTGAGTGAGTTTTCCCATCGAATCGCGACGTGGCGGTGGTGATGGACGACGAGACCTATCTCACCCAGGATGGCAACGACTGAAAGGGCACTTCGTATTTTACATCCCCCACGAAGGAAGCGAGCTCCGAAGTGAAGTTTATTTCACAC